>NC_090662.1:10270089-10573119 GCF_013368605.1 Nyctibius grandis | reverse complement strand
CCCTGATGGCAACAGTGAGCTTGGTCTGATGTTTAATAAGTTGGAGAGATGGATACGGAAAAGACAAGGAGTCCTATTTCTTCCATCAGTGTAAGCAGATGAATGACAGGACGATGTGCTCTATGGGTCTTGAGATGGACTGGGAGTAGGAATGGGTGTTAGTGAATGCTGAGAAAGGATGAGGTTCAGGGATAAAGATTAGAAGGGAGGTAGCAGAGAAGAGTGGTTCAGTGATTCCTGGCCTTACTGTCTCCTTCGACTCCCAGGCAGTACTCAACCACACTGACTTATAACCGTTAAAACTTTCAGATCAAATCAATCTCTCAAACTCCCCTTGAAAACCTCACTGTTCCCTCTCCTCTTTTTCTGTCTTCTACAGAGAAACTGCCCTGCTCCCACCACAAATGTGACTTTAGCCCACGCAGCTGAGAAAATTTGACCAGCTCTTCTTTTGGGATGGGTTCAGTTTCTCCTTGTTAGTTCTTTTCTAAGGAATTTCACAAGAAGTTTGCCTCAGATTAACTCTGTTTCCTGGTGCAAAAATAGAACCTGATGTTCCATAAGCGGCTTTTTCTTTTGTCATCAGTATTTGTTTAGGATACATTGTAACGTAGACTTTGAAATTTTAATCCCCTCCATCTGAAAAGTCTGTGACACAAATGCTACTTCCCACTCTCTACCACGTTTAACCTCCTGCAACAACCAATCCAAATCTGGAATTGAGAGTCCTGACATTCTCAACTAAGTACTTGCTATCATTCATTTTATGTATATAAACCCTTAGGTATATAAACCCTTGAATTCCTTGTTTCTTCATAAGTGCAAGATGTTTGACATATTTAATTTAATGTGAGCACATTTTTATCATTTTAGCCAATTTATCATGGGAATCTCAACAGTACACTAATGTCTGTTCTTATTTGCAAGTGATTATCTATTCAGTTATTCCTGATTTCTACTTCAGTAGCTAAGAGCTGTTCAGTAACTAGCTTATATACTGTAAGTGAAAGAATTTCAGAGATAAAGGCAGGCAAAGAAAACATTATTTTAAATTTTCAGATCAGGAAACTAGAACTTGTATATTTTTTATAAAAGTGATATTTTTCATTTGCAGAGTCTGTTTTCCCTTATTCTTTGCATTGAAAAGCATTTAGCATCAGTGCAGAGTGAATGTAAAATAGTGGTTGTTCTGACGTGGTAGCATTTAGGCACACATCAACGCATACAAGTTATACTTTTCAATAACAACAATAATGTTATATATCATTAAAAAATAACTTTCCATTCATGTCCAAACACTTTATAAATGTTTCCTTTGAATTAGAATTAATGAAAATGCAGGACAATTTACTTGGGCAAGTAGTTCTTTTATTTTAATATCAAGGCCCTTCCTAATGTTAGAGAAAGGGAATTTTTTCTTTTTGCTGTTTATTATTGAATATAAAGTTATGAATCCATTTCAGAGACAACTCTTTTCTGAATGTTTTTTTACTGCAACGTTTTGAGCCAGCCCAAGAAGTAGCAGTGTTCACTTTAAATCAACCAAGACTTCATATTGCTTGTAACTCCAACAATTATGTTTTCTTTGGAAGAGAAAGGGCACCAGTTAACCATCCCATGAAAGAATCTCCAAAGCCCTCTGGTCATATTGAGACCATCAGTTAAAACAAATAGCAAACCATGCAGACATCTGAAACTGTCCCTACCTCTTAGCAGTGGGGAAGTAACGTGAGCAAGATGAACCATCCCAGGCACAGTAAGGGTCTCTTGCAAGGCAACACTCAGCACATGCTTTTCCATATACATCACAGCGGTGTAAAGGAAGCTGTGAAACTCCAGTGGCTGAGCCAATGTAGAGCTGTTGCTGTCATAAAAGTTAAAAAAAAAAAAGTTAAAAATTGCCAATGACCAGCTTTTTGCTAGGAAAATATAAAAAAAGTCATATAATAATATGTTAGGATCATTACAAATACAATAAGGATCGTGATCCTGATGTACACTAAAGGAATGATATGAGAATTATCCTCAGGACTAAAAAAATCAAATAGGAAAAACTTTGATTTTTTTATGACGCTCTCGGTGGCTTCTCGAAATAGTAAGAAAAATTAAAGTACTCTTCCATTTTTTCTTTTCTATTCAGATCCCTGCACTGGGAAAGCACTATAATCAGTGACAGAACACAAAGGAGAATACGCTTTTGAATTTAAAAAAAAGAAAAACAACTTTAACACAAATTTCCTATATATGACCTTGATTTGTGTATGGAGTGGGGGGAACATAAAGTAAATTATTTCAGATAGATGCTAAGATATTCAGCTTGGAGGTGCTGCCACACACACACTTCTTTGCATGTCTGATAATTCTGATGCTTCATACTCTTTTTTATAGGTGACATACTCTAATTGAAACATATCTTTAATGTGGGGAGACGGCTTACTTTATTTTGAAGGAAAATCAATGTTGAGTGGAAGATGTAGTTCAAATGCAGAAAGAAGCCATGAAGTAAAGAAAAAATGCAAACAAAATGAACCACAGCTTTGTATGGCATCACAACAGAATATCTTGTCTCTCTCAATTTCCTCTCTGATATCAAATTCATGTGGTCCATTAGGGAAGTTAGTCCCCAGAGGGGCATAAGGAAACTGAACTACTGATCCCACATGAAAGTCCAAACAGAGATATTTCAGCTTAGCACTAATTCACAAAGAAAACAAGTATGAGTGTAGTCAGTAAATACAGTTCCCTCTTAGATGCAAAACTAGGGGAAAACAAAATAAATAGATAAAAAAAATTAAACGGCATAATCCTTCTGTTTTGGAAACACTGACAGTTTGCTATCAAAAGCTTAAACTTTGTCACTCAGCACCCGTGGTGGAGCAATTAACACGTTTCTTTTTAAGGTCTCTCTCCAAATAGTCCCACCAAGAAAATACAAATTTGTATTCATTTTTCTTTCTTAGAAAACATAAGGCTGGTGTAAAAAATAGGATTTCAAGAAATGTTATCAAAATTCTTCATCTCCTGCATTGTGATGTCCCAGAGGTACCATTTCCAGGGAATTTGGGGATGACATGTGGTTGAGGTCACCTACCAACTGGAAATGATGAGCACTGGATACCAGGAGGCAGCAAAACCAAAAACACTCATAAAAGGTGTTGCATTAACTTCTTTCAGAGACAGCAGCTTGGCAGTTTATACAGACATATTAATTGTAACAGAAACATCCCGTGCATTTATATAAACATCAGTATTTTCTCAAGGAAAATATGACAAGGAAAGCACCCAAAGGAAATTTCACTGGTAAATTGAAAACTAAGCCCTTCGTGAGCAGCTGCTTCCATCTATTATAGTGCCATAGCTGGGCTGCAAACCCACATTCTCTGGGCAAAAATCTCTGACCACACAGAGCTCTACACAAAGCCTTGACTCTACATACCAGTCCCCAGTTAGTGCTATATCTTTGAGAAGCAGATGACTGGCAGCAGACGTGAAAAGCTGATTCTTACTAACTTAAGTCACTTAATGAAGTACTCAGCTTAGGGGTACGTTCTGCAGTAAAAAGAGCAGCAATTCAAATCTTAAGTGACCTAAACATTTCTCAAGGGATGCCTTTTCTCTTTACCCATTAAAGAGGCAGCACAGGTCAAATTAGAGCTTCAGTTAAGTATCTTAAATGTCCAGATGGTATTGATCCGAGCCCTATGTAATTGGGGCATTAATATCTATATAGGTATGTAGCAACGTGTGGTGCAACTAATATAAAAATCAACCCAGATAATACATGTGGGAAAATAAAGAATGGTAAGATGGTTTCCTATGCACCCCTGTAACCAATTTCATTTGGTCAAAAACCCCTCCCTATTTTCTAATAAATGTCTTTAGAATTAAAGAATGACCAGAAATGCATTAAAAAAAAAAAAAAGTGAGGCCAAAATAGGTTTACTTAAAGACTCTATTGCTTGTAGATAAGTTCATAAAGTTCAGTCAGTGAACTACAGCATGTGTTTCAGGTGGTGCACAGCCTGAAGGTTGCTGCCCTGTTTGCTTGATCATGGTTTTAGACTCCAGCTGGTGACCATTATTCTGGACACTACTAATATATAAATCCAGGCAGTATGAAATTCAGAAAATAGTAATAGAATGATTTGCATCAATGGCCTGACCTTACTTCGCCTTACACAATCAAACTGCCTTTTGGGCAAAGAGTCTCTCCCAAGAGGTTGTTAATTTAATAAATCAACTGATTATCAGATCAAATGGGGTGGGGGAGGGGGGGAGTTGTCCTCTAAAAGTTCTTGCAGAAGTATCAGAACTCCAGAAAAGCTGAGAAGACTAACGTTTTAAGCAATCTAGTGGTTTCTGTTTGCCCCACGGTGCTGCTCAAAATGCACTCTTTCCCTAGAAGTCGGACAAAGAGATAACTGAGAATTTTCCATTTGCAATTAAAAAAAAAAAAAAAAAGAGAGATGAAAAAATTTAATGCTTAAAAAGAAGAAGTTAGGCAGAATTTTAAAAGGAACTTTAGGGAGCATGAAGTTCGAATTCCATTTAATTTATTTTTATGTCTTGAAAGGTAACTGATGGAGAATAGTTCGGGGGGTTGTTTAAGTGACAGATCCATTTTGATGGGAGCCTTAGAGATTTATAAAACTTAGGCTAAAATCTGCTTCTGAAGAATTTTATAGATTTTGCTCTTTAGGAAGAAGAGTCATTTGTAACATAACATATTGGCATGATGGCAAAAGAGGCAGTTTTGAACAACCAGTGTCATAAAAATAAAATTAAAAAAAATAAAATAAATAAAGAGAAACACACCATACCATGTTTTTATAATTGGACGAAAGAATTGTTAGTGAAAAAATAAAGTGAAGTGATTGCTTTAAAGTTATTCAATAGGACATGCTGGTTTTACTGTTTATATTAGATGAGAGAATGGATTGAGAGCAGCCCTGAGGAGAAGGACTTGGGGGTGATGGTCGAATACAAGCTCAACATGAGCCGGCAATATGCTCTTGCAGCCCTGAAGGCCAACCGTACCCTGGGCTACATCAAAAGAAGCGTGGCCAGCTGGTCGATGGATGTGATTCTGCCCCTTCAACTCCACTCTCTTGAGACCCCACCTGGAGTACTGCATTTAGCTCTGGGGCCCCCAACGTAAGGACATGGAGCTGTTGGAGAGAGTCCAGAGGAGGGCCACGAAGATGATCAGAGGGCTGGAGCACCTCTCCTATGAAGAGAGGCTGAGAGAGTTGGGGCTGTTCAGCCTGGAGAAGAGAAGGCTCCAGGGAGACCTTATAGCAGCCTTCCAGTACTTGAAGGGGGCCTACAGGAAAGCAGGAGAGAGACTTTTTACAAGGGCATGTAGAGATAGGACAAGGGGGAATGGTTTTAAACTGGAAGAGAGTAGATTTATATTAGATATCAGGAAGAAATTCTTTCCTGTGAGGGTGGTGAGACACTGGAACAGGTTGCCAGAGAAGTTATAGATGTCCCCTCCCTGGCAGTGTTCAAGGCCAGGTTGGATGGGGCTTTGAGCAACCTGGTCTAGTGGAAGATGTCCCTGCCCATGGCAGGGGGGGGTGGAACTAGATGATCTTTAAGGTCCCTTCTAACCGAAACCATTCTATGATTCTATGGTTTCATGCTGCTGCTTTCAACAATGCATAGAATCATTGTGCTGTTTATATGAAAAATGTCCTGCTTATCAAAACAAAATGAGCAAAGTGTTTGAGCTATAAAACTACAGCATTTTAAAATCATAATTATAAAATGGAAACATGGTGCCATATCCTTATTTGATACAGAGACACAGTGCCAAAATCTTGTCATACTGTATCATGATTCCATCATTTTTAGCCTGAGGCTGATAGATTTTTCATGAGCTTAACTCTACCTGAGTAACTTGTGTTTTATGCTCTTTTTTAGCTTCAGACAATTTTAGCAGTGTAAATTTGTTTTCAAAAGACTCAGGGAAAAGTGTAAACTTTCCTGAATAACTAAAGATGCTTTGAGGAAGAGGTTGTGTGAAAATGCACGGTTCATTATCAAATCTGATTGGCTGCTTTAAGGGAATGTACTTATAAAAATAATCTAAAGCAGAGCATTTTGGTATGATATGAACATATATACAACTTGACAGGTTTGTTTTTAAATATCCCAGCATTCAACAGTACATTTTTTTGTGCTGCCATATCTGTTTTTTTAGATGGCAAATTATGTTAGAAGAGTGGCCCCAAACAAAATGTTTTCTGTCAAATATATGAATGTTTTGAGACAACTTTCCTAAACAGAGTGAATTCTGAGTTAAATATGCAGCATTTCAAAAATAATATTGGGCTCTGTCCATTGCAGAATGAATTGAACTTCTGTTTAATAATGTATAGAGTGTTGTAGATGAATTAACTAAATCTTTTTTATAACACACACTATTTTTAGTGCACCCAATCCTTAAAGTAATACCAAATCCTCTCTTTACTCACAATGACATTGACAGAAAAATTAATGAGTGTGAATAAGTTGCTTGTGTTTACCAAATTAGGCTCCAAATGAAGGCAAATATGAAAACGGAAAAAAAAAAGTTTTGTTATGTTAAATTTGACATTGAACTTTATATCTTAGACTTTTGAGACAGCAAATGACAGTGTCTGGGGTCTATCTGCCTAATTCCAGGCAGAACTGGAAGACAGGTCCCTCATACCTACTTCACTCCCAGACTGCAACCCAAAGGTCTTTGCATGACTACATAATTCATTAGCTGCTTCACTAAGAATACTAATAATAATTGCCCATATTTGCTCAGAAATGCAAGAATCACCTTTACCGTAAACCAGACAAAACTTTACCTCCATCCATCAAGAAGTCCAGTTCATTTTAGTTATGGTCTGGTCTACAATGAAGGCTGTAGTACATAAGTTTTCTTTAAGAAGCTAGTTATTAGTGCACTCAACAGAAAGTAGGAAATATAAATTCTGGAGTCTGGAACACATACCCTAACCACGTCACTGAACTAGAAGGAATGGAAAACTTGGACTAAATCAGATCTACCCTCTTTGTTAAATCTGAATGGTGCACATCCAGGAATGGAATGGGCATTGGACAGAAAGACAGGAGGATGTCTCATTTCCAGTCTTTGCTTTCACTATCTGCACTTTGTACTAGACTACATCTACAGAGACTAGAACTAGTCCCATTAAAGCAAGGGACCATGCTTGGTTACTCTTTTTGAACAGTTTCTCTATCATAAGAACATTCCATAATGTGGATTTTTTTTCTAGAAAGCCTCCAGACGGCTGGTTAGTTTGTGTTTAGTTTCCACCTTACCAGTAAGTAACACAAACTAGACTTTTTGTTTCTCCTTTGCATGTCACATTTTCCTGAGAAACTACTGATGTTTATGTAAAGGTAAGGGATGCTGCTGCTGTAATTAATATGTCTCTACTGACTGCCAAGTTACTGTCTCTAAAAGATAGAGACCAATAAATATTTAGAAGTGATTGAAAGTTTTTGCATATAGTACCTGTTTTGTGGAAATCTTCATTGCTGAAATAACAGTGGGTTCCTAGGAAAAAGAAAAATAAAAAAGAGTTAAAATACAAAATGAGCTCTATAAACATAAGAATTCTGCTACAATGCTATTTGCTCAACCTAGAAATGCTGAAATTAAACTAGACACTCCTTAGCAATAGTGCTGCTTCTTGTCTTTTGCAGTGGAATAGTTTCTAGCTGTAAGTGAATTAGAATGCATGTACATATCTGTGTGCATCTTTGAAGCAAATGCCACTCCAGTCTTCAAAAAGGGCAAGAAGGAGAACCCGGGTAACTACAGACCGGTCAGCCTCACCTCCATCCCCGGAAAGGTGATGGAACAACTTGTTCTTGGTGCTGTCTCTAGACACATCAAGGATAGGGGGATCATTACGGGCACTCAGCATGGCTTCACCAAGGGGAAGTCATGCTTAACCAACTTGATAGCCTTTTATGAGGACGTAACCAGGTGGATAGATGGTGGTAAAGCTGTGGATGTGGTCTATCTCGATTTCAGTAAAGCATTTGACACGGTCTCCCACAGCATCCTTGCAGCTAAACTGAGGAAGTGTGGTCTGGATGATCGGGTAGTGAGGTGGATTGTGAACTGGCTGAAGGAAAGAAGCCAGAGAGTGGTGGTCAATGGGACAGAGTCCAGTTGGAGGCCTGCGTCTAGCGGAGTCCCTCAAGGGTCGGTACTGGGACCAGTTCTATTCAATATATTCATTAATGACTTGGATGAGGGAATAGAGTGCACTGTCAGCAAGTTCGCTGATGACACAAAACTGGGAGGAATGGCTGACACACCACAAGGCTGCGCAGCCATTCAGAGGGACCTAGACAGGCTGGAGAGTTGGGCGGGGAGAAATTTAATGAAATATAATAAGGGCAAGTGTAAAGTCCTGCATCTGGGCAAGAACAACCCCATGTACCAGTACAAGTTGGGGGCAGACCCGTTGGAGAGCAGCGTAGGGGAAAGGGACCTGGGGGTCCTAGTGGACAGCAGGATGACCATGAGCCAGCAGTGTGCCCTTGTGGCCAAGAAGGCCAATGGCATCCTGGGGTGTATTAGAAGGGGTGTGGTTAGCAGGTCGAGAGAGGTTCTCCTCCCCCTCTACTCTGCCCTGGTGAGGCCGCATCTGGAATATTGTGTTCAGGTCTGGGCCCCTCAGTTCAAGAAGGACAGGGAACTGCTAGAGAGAGTCCAGCACAGAGCCACAAAGATGATTAAGGGAGTGGAAGATCTCCCTTATGACGAGAGGCTGAGGGAGCTGGGTCTCTTTAGCTTAGAGAAGAGGAGACTGAGGGGTGACCTGTCATGTGTTACATGTTTATAAATATGTAAAGGGCAAGTGTCATGAGGATGGAGCCAGGCTCTTCTCAGTGACATCCCTTGACAGGACAAGGGGCAACGGGTGCAAGCTGGAACACAGGAGGTTCCACTTAAATATGAGGAAAAACTTCTTTACGGTGAGGGTGACTGAACACTGGAACAGGCTGCCCAGAGAGGTTGTGGAGTCTCCTTCTCTGGAGACATTCAAAACCCGCCTGGACGCGTTCCTGTGTGATATGGTCTAGGTAATCCTGCTCCAGCAGGGGGATTGGACTAGATGATCTTTCGAGGTCCCTTCCAATCCCTAACATTCTGTGATTCTGTGATTCTGTGATTCTGTGATTGCTATGTTGATTGCAGACATATTGTTTTTCATGATTATTACAGTTTCATTGTGATTACTTTGTTACTAGTTTCACATCTTGAAATTAATTTCTATACTTAATATTGAAACTACATTTAAAGAACCTCCCAGCTAATATGAAAATAATAATGGCTGTATCAAAAAAGGTAGATACTATATATTAAATGTGATAACACTGAAATAAGCAACATATTTTAACCATATCAAGGTGAAAAACCCATTCCTGAAAAATTTTGTTCGTAAGAACAAGCCTTAATCCCAAGCATAATCTTGTTGACTGCACCACACTATTCATGTACAAAGAAATTACTCATATTTGCAGAACACAGAACTAAAACTGGCAAGAGTTTTTTTGCACCCTGGAATATCCATTATTTAATCAACCAAATGGGTCACTAGCAGAGTTACTGTTCTCCTAGCTAAGTCTACCCTTAATTATACTTATCTATAGCAAGCAGATGTCAAACCAATATCTACTTTCTTACATGAGAAACTGTAGGAAATATTTAACAGAGTAAGTACTTTTAGATGTGATTAAAAGAATGCTACACCTTTTAGGTCCAGCTGCTTGAATGGATTTTAATGCTGAGAGTAAAAGTGGCATAATTTGGTTGCAAAGTGTGCAACTCAATTCTGTATGAACTTTATTCCATCTAAGAATCTGCTATTGATCCCACACATCATACTTTTGGTTATGTACATTAATAAAGTCCTTATTAAGCTTTTACACTTGTGTAGCTTTCAACTTTCTTATCCTGAGAGAATTTGATATGGGTCAGTGGATGTTAAGCATGTGGACTTGCCTTTACAAATGGGTTAATAGACCTTATATTAGAAAGCATCAATTAAGTGTAACATTTGAATGAAAATTGAACTCATTAGTTTGTTTGCTCAGCTGTTCAGAGAAATATTGCACAACTGGGGTTAAAAGAGGCATTTGTTGTCAATGTAACAGATATGGAAGACTTTTATTTTCATGGAATTATAAATGAAAAGCATTGTATTCAGCACATTGCAGTTTAAACATCAAAATACATTGTTTATGATGCATGTAGACTCTTTAGTAACTAAAGAAAACTGACATTTGGTTAAGGTATATGTAAAATCTGTTGCAAATTCCTTATTGAAAGATCCATATCTTATGCATACAAATTCTGCTTATTTGACTGAAGTACATTAATGTCCTCTTAAAGGCTTAAATACTTGCCAAAGGAGATGATCTTTCAAGTAAATCAGAACACCAAAATCCTTTTGTGTAATGAATAAATACAAATGTAAAGTAAAATACCAGATTTGAATTTGCCATTAACCATTCTACTTCTGTAAACCTTTTCTGAAATAAAACTTTCACTCCATTTATTTTGTTTCTTTTACTGTTATATTTCCCTGATCTCTGCTAGCTTGGCACTTCTACTTGATTTAGTGAAGAGAATTGCCAAATTACCCTGCATTAACGTAATGACTTTTGTGCGTATAAAAAAGTAAAAAAGCTGGGAGCCACAAATTACTTGTCTCATTTTCTCCTTATAGTTTCTACTTTATTTTTCTGTTAAAAAAAAAAAAAAGAAAGAAAAGCCCCCACATTTCTGCCTTCAAAACAGCCATGGATTGCAGAAACTGAGATACCCATTTTTCAGTGGTATCTTGCGCTCAAAACAGTGGTTTCTGTGCAAGAATGGTATCAGTAAAGGCAAGATTACCCATAAGAAAAAAATAAAAACAATATTGAAAATAATAATAAAAAGATATACAAGCTCTGTTTAGATATCTTGGGTCTGTTCAGAAACCAAAGATAAAGGGATGGCAAGTGAGCGTGATGAGGACATGGTGGCTGGGCCCCTGTGGCAGGTTAGGAGCACAGTCCTTGGCAGCACGTCTGGGGTGATACCACGCGATGCGGGGCTCTCCGAGCATACAAGCATCATCTTCACGCTGCCAGATTAACCTCACCCTCCCAGATAGGTATCAACCCCCCGAAAGCCTGGAGCCTGGGAAATGGTGCCATAAAACGGCACTGACAAAAAGAATAACGTGGGCAATGTAAATGATTTGTTGTTGTGTACAAAACACAAGACATCCCTGGGTTCTGTCTGGAAAGTGTTTGAAAGGTTTATTCAGCCTCGAATTGCAGCAGTGCCTATAGGATGCCTTATTTTTTAGGTGGCTCAGATAGGAAAAATGGGAGAGAGAGATTGTTTTTCACAAAAAAAGTACTAAAGATTAGGGGGTGTTTATGGTGTTTTGTGTCAAACCATGAAAATGAGCCCGTAAAGTCACCTTTGATAATAGAAACATTTTCTTTGTTTCTCACATTATTAGGCATAAGAAAACTGTGCAGACCACTGTTTTTCCTAAAGTACCTTCCTAGAGTTACGTTATGCTAATAGTCTGAATATTGTTAAGAGTTAGTGCATCTATAAAATTTGTGTATTGCATATCTCTGTGGGAGAAGACAGACAAGCTTTATTCCCAGACTTGCACAGATACATATTTGACTACAGCATATAACGGCACTAAGATTCAGAGATACTAATTTATTTTTTAAACCACAAAACAAGTGCCCAGAATGCCATTTCTTTTATCATTAACCGCCAGCTAGCACTGAATGTTTCAAGGTTTATTTTGACTAGTGTCTGGGTCTCAAAATGACAAGCTAATTAGAGGGGTATGCCAGGCTATTCCTTGGCTAGACTGCAAGAAGTTTAGTTTGCAGCTGTCCACAGAGAAATCTACAACCTGACACTTGAAATTTAGCCGCACTTACCCGAAAGACTGTCATTTCTTCCAGCAAGACTTCCTCTAATTCATGCCAAGTCTCCTTAGGAATTGAAACCACTTTAAGAACTGTTCCAATATCTTGAAAAGAAAAAAAAAAATAGTAGTTTTCAGGTGCTTAAGAAGCTTACTTCATTTTCAGAGCAGCCAGAGTTTCTTGAAGTATGTAATTACTTCACATATAAACATTGTGAAGCTACATATCACTGAGCACTCATTGTTCCAAATACCAACTGCTATTTAAAATAACCTAGAAAAACATTGAATTTCAGTAGGACATTTCACTGAAGTCTTTCAATCATCAAAATGCAACAAAGAGGATAAATACTACTACAGTTATTAAAGAACCAAAAGGACTGAAATGCTATTTAAGTGACAGTATAAAATGACAGATGTTTCAATCATTTAATTGAGGAAGGAAATGTACTAAATTTACCCAGGCATGTTTTATTGCCCATTTTGCATATGATGTTTGTAATTCTTAAAATGCATGTGAAGATGTTGTCAGAAGGCTCAGTATGGATATAAAAACATCTGGACAAATGTTGTTAAGACAGATGAAGCTGTTAGATCTCTTAAGTACATGCAATCTTCCTCGTGTCAAACAAAGTACCTAGGACGTATAAACCCCTTAAGGCATCTATATTTCTCTCAGTGTTAGATACTAGTCTTCGCTGAGGGGTAAAAAGTAATACAACTTGTATCTTCTGTTTAGAAGTAGGTGTGTGCCAGCATTTTAATACTATATCGATTTACATTCTTGGGGTTTTGCAATTGGCTTTAACATGAATAAGGTCAACACTTCAAATTCCAGAGCTATAGCCTTTGGTTTTGTGAATATTGTGAGACTTAAGACCATCTCTGTTTTACAGCTTCTGCATCTGTGATTTATCTGTTTGTTTCCATGAACAGAATTTTCAGGGAACAGCAACAAAAAAAGAATCATTTCTAGGCTGGTACACATCACTGCAGACTCTCTGAAATGGAAACTCTCTGGATGTGTCTTTTCTTTTTAACCAGCCAAGTTCAGTGCCATGTAAATATATCATAGGAATAACCACTACATCCCTGAGGACTTTTCATGTTGCACATTGTATATCAGTAATAGTTTAGGAAAATATAAGGCATTTTAAATGGATAAAATTGTCAAAGTAACAGAACAATAAAGGTCAACATTCTCAAAAAAAGATTAACTAACAATTACACAAAATTGAGACATATTTTGTATGTGTATGTATGTATATATTGGTGTGTTAGTTGAAACTTCTGATTACAAAGATGACGGACTCACCTCTTCTATATTGAAAATATGTATAAAATTGAAACAAATAGATTACACAGGTTGAAAAGGTTTTTATAAGGTGACTAACTTAAAAGCTATTGATTTCATGAGAAAATTCTGATATTTCAACTTCTTTACATGAATTTGGATTAAAATATTCTAGAAATCCTAGAATAGACTATAGAACTGAGATAGTAATTTTTCCGTCTGCTCCCCTTTAAGCAGATGTTGGTTTCTAAGCACATATTTTTGGAAGCTTAGAAAGAAGTTATTTTTTTCCACAAAATATCTACATCACTGTTTTCTTTCATTAGCCACAAATTCATAGATTCTTTTTTAAAAAGAAAAAAACAGTTCTTTCTTAAAACAACAACAACAAAGCAAAGCACAGCTTTTTATTTAGGCAGCTACACATACAAACTAAGCTATTAAAATATACTAGATAAGTTGTTTTGGAAGTGGTTTTCATTATGGTTACTTCTATTAATTGAACATATTTAATTCAAGAAATATCAAGGACAATACATAATAAATGAATTATAAACTTTAAAACAACAAGAAAAAATTCCACATTTCTACAACAGAGTAATTCAGAACAACAGATAATTTAACGTTAGTTATATTTGTAATTTAATGGAGGAGTTCATTTCCTTAATTAACCTGATAATTTGATGACTGTGGTTTTGAGGAAAATATATTGTATGGGTAAAAAAGAGAACTCTGATCTAATAAATATAACAGTGTAGCAATGTGTCATGACCGTATTCTGTGTTGGACTATGGCTGTTCTCAGCCACAATCCTTCAAATGCCATATTCTAGAAATAAAGGGGGATTTCTGACAAGACAGCACAAGAGAAGCTGTGGGGCCTGAGCTGGCACTGAGCAGACATGAATTCCCCACATAATGCTGTTTCAAAAAAAGATCTGACTTTTAAGTGGATCCTGCAACAGTTACCGTCGCTTGATGCTTGAGAAAGCCTCTGAGGTCAAAGATACACTGTGTTAATCACTACGGCGGCTCTGGGCAGGCCACAGGTACCAAAGTGGGGCTTTATCTGAGTTCTAGATCAAGTTTTACAGAGTAGTATTTCAAACAATTTCACACAAATGGAATCAGGCTTCTCCTTTAGGATCAATAGGCTCTGCTGAGTAAGATAAGATTACTGTTATTAATTTGCTTTACTGACAGATGTACCTTGACTGTGGCAAACGATCCCAAACATCAGACACTCAGGATATGCATGAAGTGCATATCTTAAATCCTGTTTTTTTCTGATATAATTTCAAGCATGCCGATATGATTATATTTCCATTGAGAAACACACTGGTACAATCACAGTGGGAAAGAAACTGCTCAGCTAAAGATTTCACCCACAGGAAAGGAAAATGTGACCACACTGGATGGCTATTAATTATGTTGTGCTCAATTATCATCAGCTATTCAATTAAAAGGGAAAAAAAAGTATTTCTTCAACATACTGAAGTTCAGCAGCATGTGGGAATAATGCAGATTGCTGCAATGGCAATGGGAAAATACAGAGAAATTTATCTAATCTGATGGGACAGACCTGCATAGAAAAATCCAGTCATACCCCAGAGAGCTTAATTCTGGCTTTGTCATAGGTTCAGATCATCAAATGGAAAACTGGACTGTGACTAGAGTTCCTAATCTGCTCCCTGGTTTGGTCTTTGCTTGGGGAAGATGTAATACGTGCTGATTGTGTAGCTGTTTCTGGTTGCTTTGACTTTGACCAGCCAGCTTAGTGCAGCTTTCTGGCAGGAGGCAGGCAGGGCCTCAGTTCTGCCTCCTTTCCTTTCCCCCTGCGTGGAAGACGCCTTTCCTCATTCTGAAAACCACAATAACGATAGTGAGCTCAGAGAAGCACCTTTTGTGCTCCAGCTCCAAGCGCAGGTGTTGTAATGCCTGCTCTTGTCCCATGAGGGTATAACCTCCTGCTGGAAAAAGAACAGTTTCTATAGACAAAAGTAATATTTCAAGAAATAATAACACTGCACTTACGAAGCTTTGGTTTTGGTGCTGAAATATCTTTTGGCAAGTGCAAGTAATAATCTTTCAATACTTTTCTAACAGTTCTTGGGTACAAATATCAGCAATATTGGATGGGATCCAGAGCACTTACCACACACCTGAATGTTAGTGGTTTAGGGAATTGAGTGAGTGTCTGAATTCCCAGCTCAAAGGTAAGAGCTAGATATCACTGAGGCTCTTTCAGAGGGAGACCTTGCCTGACTAATTTAGATATGAACCACTATACGTAACGATAACTATCTAAAAGCTACAGCTCAGGTTTAAGCAAGTCTTCCTGTACTGTCTGAAAACAGACAGGAACTTCTGTGAAACTATTCATCTTACTCTAATAGAGATCCTGAAGAAAGTATAATGACTCTCTCTCTGGAAGTACTTATCTCTCTCCCTTGCATAAGCCAAGGCATCTTTCTTAGACTGAATGCCAAACTTTGGTGAGATAAATGCCACCTCTTGTGCTCAAGATCAGATATAAATCAGCTCCTTATGTTTGTTCAGCATCATACTCTGGATGCTGAAGGGCTTGTTCCCTCACATCGCAGCCAAGGGGAGTATTGCCATTAATGTTTTTTCTGGGCTGAATCAGGTTATAGACTTGTTGAAAGGCACAAAACACTGCCAATTGTAGATGGCATTGAAGTCTCTAATGTGTGATGGAAAATATGTGTGTTGTGTAAAATCATATGAAACTACTTTTCAATGTTTTATGCAAGAACATATTGTAGCACTGGTATCTAATAACTCAGTTCACAGCTTTAAAGATCTGGAACACTTTCTGTAGAGCTGCATTTCCTGCAGTAAATGTTCTGAATTGTTATGCATGCACTGTGTTTGGTACACAAAGCTTCATCAGCTCTCAGTTTACTCATAATATATTTCAGGCATCAACATGAAAGAGACTTTGAGATTTATTGCTTTGGAAATCCGACTCCAGGTTTAGAGCACCAGAACTGTACTTAAAGCAAGTCAAAAATTGGGCTGTTATAAGACAGACAGCCAGACAGATATTTTTTGGTCCAAAGCCGAAAAGAAACAGTGGGGTTTTGGTTTGATTTGTTTTGACTTCATGATGCCAATGTCTAATTACTAGCAATTATGTTCAATAGAAGTTTAAAATACTTTTATTCAACATAACTGAAACACCAGCCAACTAATGGAATATCTTCAAACGTGAAGAATCAGATCCGCCAACTGCATCAGCATAGTTCTGAAGCCACTGAACTTAGGCAAATGCATATCAGCTAATTTCTGGCCACTATTATTTCTCTTTATTACCTTTCTGGAAAAAAAAGTCTTTTCTGAGTGCATATTTCCACTTTTATAGAATGCCCAAAGTGTATGATTCTGCAAATGCTTTGGAAAGGATATCATGTTTCTATTTGAATACCAGTTCTTAAAATACTTCGCATGTGCCAGATACCTTCGTCTTAAGTAAAATGATGAACTCTTCTGGCTAAAGAGCTGGGCATTTTAAGGCAATATTTGAAATACTTGAAAGGCACACAAGACATTTCCCATACCTCGATACTTGCCCCATTCATGTTAATATTTCTTATGCTGCACTTCAAAATGGGTACCTCAAAATCTACATTTTAATACTAAATTATAATTAATAAGGCAAGATATTTCTAATAAAATTCCCTAATAACAGTAGTTGAAAAGAGAGTGGTTTGATCTTCATCCAGTTGGCGAAGCTCCTTAAGAATTAAGCTATGCAGGCCACAGCCTGAATCTGTAACAGTGAATGTATGTAACAAAAACCTCCTCACATGCACATTTTTGAGTCTTGCCTCAAATTTTCGCATATGTTCACTGGAACACAAATCAGTGTTCTGTCTTTCAGAGTATGAAATTTTATCTGATCTATGTCTCTGTAATGCCTGGAGGAGCATACAGTGTACATTCAAGACTTCTCACCTGTGCCAATGAACATCACATCGTATTGGCCATCTTCTGCATCTACTCTATCTACTACTATCTGTGTGAACTGGTAATCCACGTCTGTTTTGATCATGATTGGACGGTTGTTGATGGGGAATACTGGGTTGTACATGGCTGGATGACTTCTTGCAAATGTTATAACTTCATCGGGAAGGTCTTTGGTGGAATCAAAGCCTCCAAATGTTTTACTGGGACACTGGAAATAAAAAAGAAAATGTTTTACATTTTATTATTGATCACTAGTAACATGTTAGAAATCCATTTCACTGCAATCATCCCAACTACTGCAGTCTATAATTAAATATGACGGGGGATCTAAGTGTTTCATGACAGACAGCAAAAGCTAATTCTGTCACTAAATGTCTTTTTTTTTCATTTTGGATTTAAATCAATATGGTTAACAATGTAAATGATCCTTATACATAATTTTCCTTACTATCACGCAGTGCAAAAGGATTTTCAGTCATTTACTGTTTAGTATTAATCTTTAAGTGGCAGAAGGAAGAAATCCTGAATTATCTAAAATCATTCAATACGAGACAAGCAATTTCAGTATTTGGTTATGTATACAACAGAAAATTAATTAATTATGCCACCATCTTAGTTTCAAAGTATTGTCTTCAGAAATTGACTGGAAATAAAATTCTCTGTGAGGAACCAAATCCTTAAATGCTGGGACAATTCCCTGTTCTACTGATTTTTCAAACTCCTGCTTGTCTCAGCAAGCCTATGTCATCCATGTAGTCCCGATAACATGGATCCTGTTACACTAAATCAAATCAAATGAGTCATGTCCTAAATGTATCTCTTCTCTCTCAATTGATTCGGAAGAAAGCCTCGTGTGAGTGTTGCTGCTTAACAGTGTCACTGTTAATGTGAACAGTTAGGTGAGACAGCTCTTGCTAAAGACCTGAAATAAGTCCTCACTGTTGTGTACCGTGTGGTAACGCAAAAGTTGGTGTCCCCTTGGAATGAAGCTCATCCCCATGCAGTAACACAGTAAAGAGTCCCTTTGCCTCCTTATACAGCCACACATTCTCCCAACATGAGCAAAACGTAGAGGCTGAGAAGAGGAGAGGTAAGACCATGGCTCTGGTATCCCCAAAAATATTCCTCCACTTTCACCTACCTCATGTCCCCATGGGGAGACAAGACTGTGGCTGTTCACTACTATTTGCCCTTGTCTCTTCTGTAGAGTTGTTAAGTATTTTATGAACGATGAGAGATTACTTTAAAGTAAGTATTAGCAGCGTGTTAGTAATGTTGAATGGATGAAGAAAATGAGCAACGATGGCATTAAATCACCAGTCCGAAGATACTCGGCAAAGAACTTGGTGTCCCCCACTCCTAATCTGTTTGGAGATACCTATTTAAGACATATAAAACTCTGAAATCCAGTTGACAATTATTATGTTTGCAGCATTTGAACCTGAAATATAAACAGCTGGTGTTAAAATGCCCTAGATAATTTGCCCTTTATATCCACGTATAGAATATCTTCCAATTAAATTAAAAACCTAGAGGACAACATCTTATTATCCAAGAATACAGACCTTGCAGGATGCTCAGCAGAAGAAATCAATTGTCTTTGCTATCACCTTGATCCACATTATTAATAATTCATCAGAAATGAAATTAAAAAATCAATGTTGTCAAAAGGAGTAGTTGTTATACTCAGCAAAGGGATGTTTCCAGCATGGACATATAAAGGGTAAATTGTCCCTTTTTGGTATATTTGTAAGTAAGCAAATTCCCGCGCTCTGTTCCATTACATGGCATGGAAAGGAGGAAGGGAGGGAGGGAGGGCATTTGATTAATGCATGGGGAGCAGACTAAGCAGAAAGCAAGTTAGTTATCAACATTTTTCAGCCTTTTTATTACTATATGTTCTTGGTCTCTTGTACAGAAATATTACAAAGAATAAATCAAATAGGGTTTTTATAATCATTGGCCAAATCATTGTCTATTTCAAAAATGGTGTTTAAAATTCTACACTTCAATTTTAAATTTTTAAATTTTAACATCTTGATTAATATTCTAACTACAGTTCAATACTAATTACTCATATTAATTAGATAATGATTAATTAGATAATATATGTGAAGAGCTTTATGTATAAAAATCACTACACAAGAACTAAGTATTGTTAATTGCAGCTGGGTAAACGTTGAAAAAAACAGTAAATGAATATTCATTTCAATTTTAAGTAAATGAATTTCAGCTGTGTTTCAATTGCTTGAATATTTACTCTCTGACTCATTTTCTAACAAAGGATTGTACTCTCAGCAATGTTGACCAAGATATATTTTATGCAGGAAAATCATAAACTAGAATTAGTGTCATAATTCTACGGAGTCTAGAGACTCCCAATTCTGAGAGACAGCTTACTGCGTGGATCCCCTGCTTTTATGAGAATAAAGAAACGACAGTAACTTTGTGTCTTTACATCTAAAGTCTAAAGTGCACTACCTGGGCTAGTCTGTGGCTCACATTCATCCCACTTCACTTTGGGAAACTAACCGAGAATAAATAAAACTCTCTTTGCTATAACTCCCTCCCTTGCCAATGGAGTGAAATGGGCACCATCAGTAGGTGAGATTTAGCCCATCCATAGTCCAAATTGCTTGCAGAGGAATCCCAACACACATAAAGTCAGAGTTGTCCTGAGAAGGAAAGTCCTGTCATGTTTACTTATGTTGTGGTCACAAAACCAGAATACACAACACAAGCATTGTCCTTGATGATAATGACACGACTGCTATTGATATTAGCGGGTCTAGGTCAAGCTAATTGGCAAGGTGTTTCATCAGAACTCATGTTTATATACCTGATTGATCCCAGTGATACCAAGGAAATAGAAAGTTTTCATGTGCCAAAAGATAGGCATGAATACAAATGTCATGAAAAAGTTTGGAGAAATGAGCTTGATCTTGGATTTGAGTCAAAGAACTCTTGCATTTAACATCCACTTGAAATTGCTAGCCCCCAGTACACTATGTCAGGTGTTTTGATCAGTCAGGAGGAGGTAACTAGGCTATCACCTAACTGGCCTACTAGGGAATCCAACAGCTACACTTTGGTTGGAACAAAAAGTGCTTTGGTCATAACTGAAGATAGACTCCTGGTATCATGAAGCAGAGAAAGCTTGAACTCTGTTAGCTGAATTCACAGAAAGTCAGGTATGAGTTCAGGATGAGGTACCTCATTCAAGATAAGGTATATACAAAAATCCTCCCTCTTCTCCCAAATATTGTTAAAAGGTTAAAAAAAATTCTATAGATCTTAAAAGAAAAATTCTGGCAACTTCTTTGTTAAATGTGAAGCTGATGTAGAATTGTTTACAAAGTTTTTTAACTTTTCAAAAGAATCATTAACTTTCCTTTCTCTTTACTTGTACTGGGCAAGTCACCAGATGCTCAAGAAGTTTACTGGCACCTCACCTATTAAATTCCTCAGATGATAATCACAGAATCACAGAATCACAGAATGTTAGGGATTGGAAGGGACCTCGAAAGATCATCTAGTCCAATCCCCCTGCTGGAGCAGGATTACCTAGACCATATCACACAGGAACGCGTCCAGGCGGGTTTTGAATGTCTCCAGAGAAGGAGACTCCACAACGTCTCTGGGCAGCCTGTTCCAGTGTTCAGTTACCCTCACTATAAAGAAGTTTTTCCTCATATTTATGTGGAACCTCCTGTGTTCCATCATTCAGCACTGTTTAACTGCAGTGTGATCTGGAACTGAATCACTATAAGAAGCTCAGGTTTTGTTTCTCCCTTTCCTTTCCCTGTTTCTTGGAAAAGGAAGCCACAACTCTGACATCTACAGGAACTTCAAAAACTTTTCTTCTTTATTCTCAACAGGTTTTCAAGCCATCAAAAATACATCCAATTTTATCACTTTAGAAAAAAAAAGATTATTTTCAGCCAGAAATATCTCTCATTTTAAAATGCAGTTTTATTCTACTAATACAATAGAATGATTTTGGCAACTGTGAGGGGAAAAAAAAAAGATCTTGAGAAGGATTAGTGTCACTGGAAGTGGGCTAGGAGAAATTGATGGCCTCAGCCACTCTTTAATTAACATCATTTATGGTGGCATGGCCTCTTGCATTACATGATGATACTGCAGGGTTATGTAGAATTGTATAATTTGTGATCACATTCGCCTTTAGGCAAGAAAAAAGTTTACAATGAAATCTGAACATCTTTGCACTTTCTTTGTGAATCTTAGTATAAGTATGTTATGGTGGAATTGTAAGGGTAAAATCCATTCTGAGAGGGTAGCTAGAAAAAATAGTATGTGTAACAACTGTATTTCCCTACTTTTGGCAAAAGATCCGGTGGCTTAGGTCACCTGGCCACCTAGGGGCTGGATTCAGGTCCCTGCTTTTCTACTTGTTCTTGGGAATTTGATCAAGTTATTCTTCTCTCATATGGATCTCAGTTCAAGACCCTCAGACAAGTCTTGGAATAACTCACAGCCTCTGAGGCAGGCAGAGCTGTGTTGTCAGTCTCTAGGGCAAATTTTGAGTTGTGCATTCAGAATCTCAATAGAGCTTTGAATGACCTCTGCTCAGGAATAAATGTAACAGAGCCACTGTGCAGCAGTCAGTTCTTCATCTCAGTCTATTTCTATGACAGAAAAATGTAACACTCGTCTTTGTCTGTAGTTTTACATAATATCTATTATTTGTTTTTGTTTAGAAGAGTTAATCAATACTGGAATCAAAAAGGAATATGACTAAACAGAATAATGAACACTAACTTATTAAGTCTGTCAGACTGAAAGGAAGATGACATTAGCTATACAAGAAATACCAAAAATTTCTACTCATTCACATTTCCACAGGGGTGTAAAACAATACAACTTCAAAAAACCCCTCAGACATATCAGCATTAACTATAGTAATTAAAAAAAATTTTTAAAAGTTCAGCATCAAATGAGAAACGTAACCTCTCCTGTGCTGTAGAGCCTGTATTTTAACTCTGGAAAAAATTAGGAATCCCTTCAGCAGTCATTGTGAGGGAGCGAGGAGTGCTGAGGAATCTGGCTGTCAAGGGAATCTGGCTGTCAAGGAGCCACTGTTTTCTTTTACTTAGGAACTCATTTTCATTAGGGTGAGCATATATATTGTCTAACTGTTGGAGATCAGTTGAAAGACCAGGTTTGAAGGAACAATTTCAAAACATACCAGGCAAAAGCAGAAAATCTGATCATTTAAAAGAAACGATCAAAGTTATTCCTGGTTTGTTTTGTGCCTTATATTTAAGGAGACTTTTCAAATAATATTATAGACAGATATATTATTTACATTTATATTTACATGTTTATATGTATACATTTGCACACATATATTTAATCTTCAACAATGGTATTTCAGAACTTAAATGTGCCAAGCTGATTTATACTAGCTAAGGAGCTACCCCAATATATACAATTAATGCTTTTTTCATAAATGTCCCATCTTCTTAGACTACTGGTAATTTCAGAGGCAGTTAAATATTTCTAGAATGTGACGACATCAGTTAGGAGTTGTAAATATGGATGTCTTACATACACTGATATTTTAGTTACTCATAAACTAGAAACAGAGAAACAGGTAGAAGCATAGATTTTTAAAAATGCCAGTCGAAGTTAGAAATGATTATAGTCACTCTATCATCCATTGCAGAAGTATCTTCTTACTGTACTAGATTTAATGTCGAGAACAATTGAAAGTTTCTTAACAGCCAGGCAGATGCTCTGTTTTCTGTTCATTCTCACTAAGAATGACTCAGTCAATATTTGGAACAAAGACAAATTCCAAGCAAAGGATAATGCAGAGCAATTTATTAAACATTTGACTTTCCATAAAATTCTCCAGCCATTGCTCAAGCTTCTGCTGAAGTTGTTAATATGAATGCCAAAATTAAAATCCAAATGAAGTTGTTATTGCAGTTTCATACTTTACAAGAAAACCAGGACATTTTGGACCTGGAAGAATTGTTAGCTTTCCCTTCTGCCAGCCTATCTATTTCATTATCTTTTTCAGTTTCTTTCCTGGATCTCAGCTCAAGGACCATGTAGTGTGTGAAAATATTTTCCATAGTTTTCCCTTTTTAGATTACTATATTTCTTAGGGTACTTACAGTTCCTGGCCGTGGATATGGCACTCGCCCTTGGTAGGGAACCCACTGGTAGTTTGGGCCATCTCGGTGGGCATAGGGACCAAGAAATACCCTCCTCACATCAGTCATGCTGTACATACACACTGCTGACCCCTTGAAGATATTACTGAAAATGAGGGGAGAAGAAATCAAATCAGGTTCTTTAAATTATCAGTTCGTTTAATCGAGTGGAAGAGCTACGGGAATAGCAGCTTGTTACTTTCTAATTTATTGCATGTGCTGATTATCAAAACTCTGACATGCTCTCAGAGCAATCCTAACTCACCTCCTGTGAAAGTTCAGCAAAACCGATACGATCTCTCAGACATTTTCCTAAGCAGATGGCTGCTATTCCACTATTTAAAACATATTGTCCCCAGAAGGCCAAAGCCCCAATTCGAGTGAACTTCATCGGGGCTGTCCCTAGAGGACTATTCAATTCTTTCCTACGCTTTGCATTTTTCTATTTTTTCTAGCAGTCTCTTCCGTCATTTGGGCAGCACACATGCAAACTTCAGTGTTGTTTCTTACCTTGAGATTTCTTACAGAAGACAGTAAGGACTTGTAAATCTCCCTCTTCTATGCCTGGTTATCACTAGAAATATTCTTTCTGTTTAGAAACTCAAACTTTTGTCCTTCACAGATAAATATGGCAATGCAACCAGTACTGCAAACATTCCTCAGGCCGCAGTTACAAGTATAATTTTGGTCTCGGTGAAAGCACAATGAAACCAAAACATTCAAGTCACAGTTATGTGTGATACAATAACAGAACTTTTGAAAGATTGTTAAACTTTCCAGATTTCAGCAATATTTTTTACTACTACCTCCTTGAGTAGCCAATTTCTCACACCACAGATTTTCTATTTCACCCTGCTCCCAAACAAGCGTATTTATGCCTGTGTTGTTTTTCCAGGTCTGTGTGAAAAGGGCTACAAATTCTGATCCTCACTATTAAAAGCCATTCAAGGGCAAGAACAGCCTGAGAAACTGATAGTCTTTGTGATTACTTGCTTCAGGGTGATGATGTACATTGCTCATAAGAAAAGAAACCTAATTCATTACTTCTTACTGCCACTGACTTCTCAGTTCAAAGGTTAAGAAAATTTTGTGTTTCTTAAAAACATTTTTAACAAAGAGACCTCTTTAAAACAAGCAGCCACCCACGTTTCCATGCAAGTAAAATGATATGTTCTATACCTGGAAGTTGTAAACACTCCATAGACTATTGGATTTTTAGGGTCTTTTGAGTTCATTAGGAACACATCCTCTGTAACAATAACAAGAGACGGAAAAGAAAACTAAGTTAAAGTCATATGGATAATACCTGAGAACATTTCTTTATTCAAAGCCATTTCTGCCACTTACGTAGTTCATCAAAGTGTGTGTCAATGCCATTGGGTCCTGGCACAGAACAAATCAGACGTGCCTTGAGGAAAGTTGTCCATTTGTTAACAAGGCTCCTGTGCCCACCAAAGTCATTCTAATAACAGAAGTATTTTGTGTTAATATCTAGTACCAGTCTGTTTGAAATACCAACAGAGTACAGAGAAAATACAGTAAATAACCACAAGATGCTACTTACAGAAAACAGAGAAAAGAATTCACCTTCTACATACAAAAGCGTTATTATGTTGTCAAGGACAATAATTCCAAATTGCTTTTATTTTACATTATATTGTGACATATTTCATAGTAGCACATCATCAAAAAAACAAAACCCAAAAACCCCAAACCTCTTTATATATTGTAATACATATATAACACTGGAGAAAGACAAGCAGGGTATTTTGCTCCAGAGTTCCCAGGCTGCCATGTCCTGGTAAAGCTTAAGGGGTTTATTATTTTTAACTGGATAGCAACAAAGTAGAAATTCAAGTTGCAAGTGAACAAAGTAGATAAAAATGCCAGAACAGTGGGATCAGTTGTATAGCTGCAAAACTTATGAATAAAGTGCACCAAGGACTCCGTACTTACGGAGTAATTGGTTTTCAAGCAGTTACCTCTGGATTTGAGGAGATAGATAAATTGAAATTGTGCTTATGGATTAACATGAAATTTTACTATAAAGATTATAGTTGTCAAAGCTACAACATTTATTCATATAATTTCATTTGTAGAAATGTTTTAAATTTGTCAGAAAAATATTTGGATGTTTATGAGTGGGGATGAATGATTCAATCTGCAGTCATTAAGGGTCTTCTGATTTGTTGCCCATTTCTACAGCTAAGCTTAATCAACTGTTTCATTAAATCTTCCTTTGCCTCTGTTTTAAAGATTTTCAGTAATGTGGGAATGGAAAAGTATAAACATTCCTTTAAAAAGTAAATTCTTCAAATGTTTTTGGCCTACCTGGAAGTATCACATTTCCTGTAAAATATTCTCTCTTTTGCAGACACATTCTAAGCCTCAGAAGATGCCTATGACTTTTTAAATAAAACGTTGTCGTTTGTGAAGCTTCCCCAAGCAGAGAAGAACTGAATAGTATACCCATGGCTGTGTTATTCCCTAACTATTTTTCACAATGCCAGTGTTAATACTGAATAGCTTATAGGCAAGAAAATGCCATTTCTAAAATCACTCGCAAAGCATCCAGCAAGTGCATTCGATCTCACACAAAGAAGTCATCATTTTACCTTGCAGATCTGCCCTATTCTGGCATGAGTGGCTTTCCCAGTGTGCTCTCCATCAATTGCATTTTCCCGGAAGAAGAAATAGATTTTGTCATCTTCTGGATTGTCGCTCTCTGGTATCAGGTGAGCACTAATAAATCTAGGATCTGAGAAGACAATGATATGCATGTTACTGCTCCATGAATTGAACCACTTGCCTTCCTTATACCAATGAATTGTGATTTTGCTTCCCAAGAATCAATCTTTGCATGAAACAGCAAATATATCTATGTTAGGTACATCATCATCCATTAACATGTGACAGGTATTTACATTCCTTTTATATTTAATACATAGAGGTGTTTGCTACAAACTTTTAATGAACATATCTTAACTTTATTATTGGAGCAATTAAATATTCCTGAAATCTCTTTACAAATGGCTGTATAACATTACAGCATGGCTTCCTAATTCCATGTATTTATTACTGACATTTTTCTTGTTTCTTTGGATGTTTTGACTTTGGTCAATAATCTTTCTCTATGTGTCACACATAAATGAGAGAATTATTGAGACAAATGTAATATTCCTAGCTTTAGCAATAATGAAGACTATATAAAGTATTTTATATCTAGACAAGTATTAATGTGTTACTGTCGAGAAAATTGCATTAAAAAATGCAGTTTTGATTGAGATTGTCTACTTTCACATTATGATACCCCAAACCGAAACATTTTTTGATACCCCAAACCGAAACATTTTTGTCTCTTTTTCAAAAGAGAAATGCATTTGTGAATTTCTATTCAAGTTGTTGAAATACTGTGCCTTGTCATTTTTTTAAAGAATTTTTTTACATAAAAAACTTTTCTTTATTGACAGTTAGGATGATAACATTTTTTGGTGATAAAGAAGATACATCAACACATGAAAATACATAAAATGCAGACACACTGATCGGTTATGTAAAAAATGGTGTAAAGGAGTTTTGGGAGTGAAATTTATAGAAATCGTAACAGTAAACTCATACCAGTGATGAATCTGGCTCATCACTGTATTTTACAGAGATACTTCAGCTGGTATCTTTCACTATATTTGGAAAAAGAAGGCATATCCAACAGATTTACCAATCTGTTTTATAACCATTTTACATCCTGCTGGGATAATTAACTGTGAACTATATTTAACTACTCAGAGTCCTGTTCCTATGTGAAATTAAAAGCTATTTTAGTGTCATGCATTAACGTCTTTTCAGTGTATGTTTATTGCTACATAGTCATGGAAATAATGAACTGTACTTTGTTTTGCCAGTTTGCTCTAGGTGTCCTGTGAAACCTATTGCCTTATTAAGGACGGCAGTGTTTGTAAGCAACATATTTTGATATATTTATATATATGCATGTATGTGTTTAGATGTTTCTATTATATGAGTACATACTGCATAATTTTTTATGTCTGTGTATATATTCTCATGTACTCTATGTGTATGTGTGTGCATATATATCTACACAGTACATGAGAATGACCATACTTGCTTAGACTAAAGTTTACTTAGATCAATATACAGACTCCAACATTGTCCAGAAGTAATTATCTGGGACAAAGAAAGAATATGATAAGTACAAATAATACTCTCCCAGAATAATCTCCCTTCCTCCAACTATTTTCAGTGTAGCTGATTCCTTGAGCTTGACTGCTTTCTGTGTGCTTAGTAACTCTCAATATTTTTCATGCAGTTATTTGTCTACATTCTTCTTGAACCCATGCAGATTTCTAGCATTCATAGTGTCCTTTTAGAATTTGTTCCTCACGTACACAATCTAATGAACTAAAACCTACTTCTGATTTCATGTTTTGGACATTGATCTTACTAACTACATTTGGTGCTTCTTAATTCCTCTATTGGAAATACCCACAGGGTTCAGGTGGATGAATTATGCTCATGTTGAATTCTCTGTTCTTTTTCTATTAATTCCTAACATTTAATATGGATTTGACAGTTCCTAAGCAGTAATCTGAAGTTTTCGTGGAACTTTACGTTCCAGAACCCCAGAACCTCACTCTTAATTGGTAATGCTTAGTCCACAGCCCATAGTTTTGTACGTGAAGATAGCCATGTTTTCCTCATGGTTTTCCCCATGATTTATCACTACATCATTCATCAAGAATAATTTAATTTGTCATTTGATTTCTTAGCTACCCAGTTGCATAAGATCCTTTTGTAATTCTTCACAGTCTTCCTTTGTCTTACCATGCTGAACAACTTAGTATCGTGTGAAAAGTTTTCTCATCCTGCTGCTCAACCTCTTTTTCAGGTTATTTATGAACATGTTGAACAACACAGGCCACAGAACATTTTTGCTGTGGAACTGTGTCTATTACCTATTGTTTATTAAAATAACTCTTTAGACATCCAAAAACATCAAAAATCTGTAAGTAGCCTAAGCTCTCTACCCCAAACCCCAAACTCAAGCAACTAAATTCACTTCCTTTCTTTCTAGCATGCATTTAATAGTCTTCTAGTTACACTAACACAAGGCCCAAGATAAACAATATCTAGACTATATTGTACCATGGTAAATATCTGTTATTTTACATACGATCTGCCAGGGCTTTGAATGAACTTGTATCACAAGAAACACAAGGCTACAGCTGGAAAATTTCTGCATCGCAGCCTGTGGAAGGATACATCAGAGAAAGAGGATACCCATTCGCAGACACTGTTCTGGGCTACTGGATCGGGAGAACTTCTTGTCTGAATACACTGTTTTTATAATCTTAAGGCCTTAGTGAAAAGGGTAAAAAAATCATTCAACTAAAACCTAAATACATTCCCAAATGGTTGAATGATTTGTTTCTAGTGCAATGGCTTTTGTAAATCACAAGATATCAAATTCTAAAATAAATCACTGTATTATCAGGCATCAAAAATCTAACTTTACATTGGCCTACGAAGATACTGTGGGGAGTCTCATTTGAGTCAATAATATAGTACGGGTTATATAAACTTGCCCTTGGTTAGCATATTATTATTCTTTTCTTTCCCTCTCACAATTTTGTAAGTGAACCTAGAAATAGTAAGAATCTAGTATTAGAGCAGGACTGATACAAGAGTGGTATAAAAATAGTTTAAGAAATTGAAAATATGTATTTGAGATAATTCTGTCAGAGTGGTAGTAGAGGAGAGCGGTGTGAGTAAGGCAGATATAACTAATGCCATAGCCAAAGCACATGTGAATATGCTTGGTATACATTTCTTACCAGTACTTGTCTAGGATGAATTCAGATTTTCAATTAGTGATTAATAATCCAAACTACATCTCTGAAAATAAAGTGGTCACACAGCCTCATAGTAGAACACATCCATTGTACATGATGGAACAGTTTTTGTTGAGTAACACTGATGTGTCTTACTGAGCAAACCTCAGGCTGTTTCACCATCTGATTAAATCGATATGTTTTAGTCAATAAAAGAGTGGTTCTTCATGTTATAGGGCCCTTGCTCTTATTAACTGGTGGTATTTTGGTTTTTTTCCCTCTTCCTTATAACAGGTCTATGTTTATGCAATGAAGCAAATAAAGGAGAACAGGCTACATGTGTTCTGTTGCGTATAGAAATAGATTCATTTCTGTTCAGAATGAATACAATGATCATAAAAGCAACATCATGATTATACGTATGGAGAGAAGGAGAGAAATGTGGTTGATAATTTTGAAGGTTATAAAGCTAAGAAGTGGGTGGTGTGAACTAGTGATCTGTAGTGTGTTCTTTATTGTTTCATTAGCAGAGGAGCTGTTTGACTTGCCTGAGGCTTGATGCACACTTGCATTTAACTCCAGGGCTTCAGACCATGCTTACAACTAACTGTTTAGGGTCATGATGAATCAATCAGCCAGATGGCTGGCAGTCACGCAACATAGCCCTCTCCATGGACT
The DNA here is from genome assembly GCF_013368605.1 of Nyctibius grandis. Taxonomy (NCBI): domain Eukaryota; kingdom Metazoa; phylum Chordata; class Aves; order Nyctibiiformes; family Nyctibiidae; genus Nyctibius; species Nyctibius grandis. The sequence continues at coordinate 10,543,155 of NC_090662.1, read as the reverse complement.
ACGTAGCATTTCTTTATTACTCTTCTTTGAGGAAGGGAAGGGAGATATTGTCCACAGGTGAGGGACTTCTCCTTGACTCTCCTAATTGCTCACCCATGCAGCAGAGCAAAGAATGTCATCCATGTACATGTAAGTTCAAGTATTGAGACTGCCCTGCCTTACCCTGCAAAATTAAAGAGGTTCAGTATCAAGGGGTCCCCATGGGAAGTTTAAAATAATTCAGTCAGGGCTGACCTATTTCATACATTCAACACAGCCACAAAAGCAGTGCTGGAATGAACTTCAAGCAAGTTTTACTGAATGGAAAGTGGGACTTTGATCCAAACCTACTAGAGACAATTGTAAATGTCGGTGTATTGCAGCTATTGTGGATAGATAGGATGACTTCAAATTTCTGTGTATGAATTATCGGGTATTCTGTGACCCTAAAACTGTCTCCAATCTGTGAAGCACTCAGAAATGCTGTTACAACAGTTCAACACTTCCTTGTTTAAAAGCAGTCTGCCATTGGCTAAAAGTCCAGAAAGCATGTTTTGGGAAAATGAATTTAAGAAATAATTTGATGGCAAATATTTTACAATGATTCGTTGCTTTAAAAAAAAACAAGCAGGCAATGTGGAAGAGTGCTTTAAAAAACAGCATACATCAAACAAACATGTCTGAAACATGTTTAAGCATGATCAAAGGAGAAGCAAAGCCACAGCATAAACATGATCAAAATAAAATTACAACTAAAAACACTTCTCTGATCTTGCAGCCAATGTGAACAAGCTAAAAATAAAAACTTAGATTTTTACTTAAAACAATCAGCCTGGAGAAGCAAATTATTAAAGCACACACCTTTTTCAGTCTCCTTTTTTCAGTTGTCTTGGCTGTGGGGTTATTTCTCAGCTCCCACACGACACCTTTCTAGCACCACTTTTTGTGTGCCCTCCTGCAATTACCAGTTCTGCAGACATTTCACTGGCAGCAGCCCATTAAACTGTCCTTCATGAGAAACCTGGCTCTTTATGAAAACGACACCTTGGTCCAGCTGCCTTTATGATTTATACGCCATTGTTTGCTTAGTTAAGTAATGGAAACATTTTTTGCTTGTCTCAGCACTTCAGGTTGAGAAAAAGCTAAAGAAAATCGATCTGCATTTGTTCTTTTACAAATGTTACTCTTTAACAGCAACAACCACACAAACACACACACCCTCCAACAGCAAGAAACAGTAAAAGTCGGAAATTGAATTTCTAACTGAATTATATTAGCATTTTAATGAAGATCTATAAACCTGAAGGCACAGAAATTACCTTTAGCTGTCAAGACTGAGTAAGCTGAAGGAACAGAAGCTGGGGTCATCTCTTCATTACTTGAGAGGAGCCAAAGGGCAGTTCTCTCAGGAAATGTTTTGTAAAGAGCTTGAACTGGATGCCCCTATTATTGTGTATTTATGGTCAAAATGACTAATTTATCAGTTCACAGCAAGATAATTCTAGGAAACTAGGGAAATTTTATGCTTGGTAAAGCTGCAATTGCTATAATTTAATGAAAAGTACTGGAGGGTGACTGGGGCCCTAAGGAGAGGAACAAAGACAACAAGTTGAAATTAAAAATTTAGCAACAACAAAAATAGACAGCTACTTAGGACTTCATACCGATGTACAGTGCCCATCCACTGAGAGCCAGCACAGAGACTGAAGCACTGTCCTCAGAAAATCTGTGCTTGCAATCACAGCGAGCTCTACTACCCACAGAGAGGAGGACTTGCAGCACCAGTCACAAATGTGCACAGCAGAGCTGTCTGGCACAGGCACGCTCGGCAAGGTCACCAGAGGACAAAGCTTTTAATATATGGTGATGAGAGAGCTAAGTTGGTTTGTGGTTTTACACATGCAACTGTAGTTTACAAAACACCAAAGCTTTTATTGGTGTTCTTCCAAAGTCCCTTCATTTTAATTCTTCAGCTTTCACATCCCTCTTGTTGCCAACAACTCAGGCAAACACAGCGGAGCTCTCATGGACGCACCACTTATAGTGAAGCTCCTCAACAACATGGACGGCATCAGACCACATCCTCAAGGTGGGAATGCTCTTTGCACAAGGGATAACTTGTGGCTATTATGGACCTAATATGAGGGTTTTGTGGTAACTTACTGTCAGATGCTGACATGGAAGGTAGTACCAGGGACAGACCACAGAGTAGAGATGTGATTTAAAGACAGTGTTTTCAAAGCTGTGGGTAGGCAGAGGTGGATGTGTGGCATGCAGGCCATGCATGATTGAGATGTTAGCAGCTATCCCAGAGTAAGAGGCACTATGGTCACTCACTGATGTTGCAATGGAAATTTTCGTCAGAAAGAGTTTTAAAGACTGATGATATTTATCAAGCAGTTTGGCTTTGAGTCAAGCCAGACTGATGATGAGGAACGATGATCTTAAAATGCTTCATTAGCTATGACAGTTAGTTTCTCATTCTTAGAAGTCATATCCCATTGTTTTTAAATTTTTTAAAAGACTAGTAAAAGCAATTTTGGTGACATAGTCAGATTATGATATGGGCTAATAAGTTTAAAGTTTAGCTAAGGCTTCTTGCAATTTCAATTGCATACATATTCTTCATTTTTTTTCTAATGCAAAACTGTTTTCAGAATTAAGAAAAAAAAATCTTACTCTCTGCAGAATCTGGCTGTTCTGTTTCAGTGGTGACTTGTGTGAAATTTTTTGTGACATAAAGAGATTATAGATTTTTCAAGGATGAAAGGTACTAAAAATAACATTAATATATCACTTTTCCATCATTTCAATACATGGATGCAACAGCAACATAGCAAGCAAAAAGACACATATAAAAAAAGACACACAATGCTTTTACACGTATAAATTCCTCCACATCTCAGTGCTACTCTTATGTATACAGCAACAGGAATTTAGTAGTGGGTTTTCAGTGCTTTGACCTTGAGTGTCACCTATGGATCATTCTCATTGTGAGAGATGTTAAATCTGAATTAAGTGAAGGGGTGTTTTTTAAGAATTACAGATTTATAGTTGGAGCAAAAGCTGAGAAGGCCAGGCGTAGTTCGGAGCATTAATAATATATTGAGGCATATAAGCTCCATGCTGGCTGGATAGCTATAAGGAGAAGTGAAGAACTTTATAAGGTCAGTCAGGGGCCTGAGCTCCTGGGTGCCCCTCCAGGAGAGCCAGGCTTCCTGTGACAGCAGCAGGCCGAGGGGAGGAAAGGCGAGAGCAGCAGCAGGAGCAGCCGCTGGTCTGGCAGGGCTGGAGGCGGCGCCTCCTCGCGGGCGGGAGGCCGGGGGACCCGCCGAGCTGCGGCCCCGCACCGCGCCCGGGCCCTCCCGGTGCCGCAGGGACAACGGACCCTAAGGGGAGCACAATCTTCGTTTGCAGTACTTAACACCTCTAAAGTAGTGTAAATGAGCCTCTGAGAACCAGACAAGGCTTAAATCTCCAGGCAGTGCCACTGCCCCGAGATCTCTTTCTCCTCCTCTGCCTTAGAGGCATAAATCGGTATGAATATTTCTTGGGAGTAATATTTCCTGGCAGCTGTCTACAAGTACCTGAAAGGAGGTTGTAGCGAGGAGGGTTTTAGTCTCTTCTCCCAGGTAACAAGCTATAGGACAAGAGGAAATGGCCTCAAGTTGCACCAGAGAAGGTTTAGATCGGATACCAGGAAAAATGTCTTCACTGAAAGGGTTGTCAAGCACTGGAACAGGCTGCCCAGGGAAGTGGTGGAGTCACCATCCCTGGAGGTATTTGAGAGATGAGTAGATGTGGTGCTTAAGGATATTGTTTAGTGGTGGACTTGGTAGTGTTAGGTTAATGGTTGGACTCGATGATCTTAAAGGTCCTTTCCAACCAAAATAATTATATGATTCTATGACTCTATTTTAGCTCACGCAGGAAGGAGAAGGAAGAAAATGTTGATCTCTGATGCAATTAGCTGTTTCTGAAGCCTTTGTTCTAAAGAGACAACAACAGTTTTGATTCCCTGTAATGTCTAATTATATGGTGAAGAAAAGTGAATTCAAAAGTTCAGTAAAATTATAGCTTAATTCTCAACGTAAATTAGATTTCTCACAAAACAATGCTTATGATCTACCCATCCAATTTAATTTAAAGGAGGTGATTATTATCTCTTTAACAGAACAACAACCAAAATTAACACCTCTTTTCCATTGCTGACTATGTTTTAAGGTGTTGTGTATCTTTCAACACAATTAATTTTAAACTCATTTACTTGTCCCTCAGAGAGAATAACTGGGCAACTGAGAAAACTAATGTCCTTCACAGAACAGAAAGTAAAGCTTGCAGCATATTGTCTCTATTTAGAAATACTTTAATCTCAATTTTCTGTATTTCTTAACTTCTCTGCACAAAAAGCTAATGAGAGTTCCAGCTAAGAGCCTATTCCTTCCTCTCTCGGTCATTTATCTGAAGTTTTTGACATTGATGCTTGGAAATAAAAACACTGGAAAGCCTGTGCCTTAACTGTGTAACCTACATCTTTAGAGCTTTGGATGAGTGATAAAAACTAAATATCACAGTCTTTATGTTAAAAAGTGATGTATTAGGAGAGGAAGTGGAGCATGGAGGCACTGAAGGCAAAAGATGATTTGGGGTGTTACACTCTTCTGGCAATCAGAGCCATGCTATGGGCATGCCTTTTGTAAGCTCTGAAGATTCACAGGTGGAGCACAAATCCCTGGAGATGCCCAAGCAGTTTATGGTAGATGACCCAAAACTCAAGAGGCCAAACCTGTTCCGTTCCACTAATGTAATTTTCTCAGGCCTTCCAGAATGCTCAGAGATGTGTGATTATGTCTTGGTGGAATATCCTTCATCTTTGCAACTTGGACATTATAGGGTACAAGAAAGCATCTTGAAGGCACAGAGAGCATGCTGCAGCAACACCATCAGCCAAACTCCTGATGCAGAACATTGCAGGAGACAAGTCCCTGGCTCAGTGTGAGGAATAGCTGGGAATTAACAAGGCAAACACGTTTCACTGACAGGAAAAGGGGACAGCCTTCAGCAGCACAATTGGCAAAAGCATGAAACCCCAAACTGAAAAACAGTGGCTTGACAAGTATGTCTTCAGCCTCCATAGCTCTCCTGAGACCTAAACTCAAGATTTCTCTGTCAGCTCCATGCAGAGCACAACCCTGTCTTCAGCAGAACTGTTTGTCCACAAAGATATTACATTTTTTCTGCCTACAATGTGAACAAATATGGCCTTTTTGTCAAAAATCATCTATTTTCAAAATAGAAGAAAACTTCCAAATTTTATACTGCCAGGTTCAATCTGAAGTGTGTGGAAGGGGTTGTGTAGCTGTAAAAACAATCTCCTTCTAGACATCATGTCAAAAAAACTGGACGGGACTCTGCCATCATCTCTATTCTCAGTGAGGGATGATCATTCATCAGGAAATTATCACAACAACACCATGCAGCGCTACAGGCTGGGGGAAGAGTGGTTAGAAAACGGCCCAGCAGAAAGAGACCTGGGGGTGCTGATCGACAGCCAGCTAAACATGAGCCAGCAGTGTGCCCAGGTGGCCAAGAAGGCCAATGGCATCCTGGCCTCTATTAGGAATAGTGTAGCCAGCCAGCCTAAGGAAGTGATCGTCCCTCTGTACGCAGCACTGGTGAGGCCGCGTCTTGAGCACTGCGTTCAGTTCTGGGCCCCGCACTTCAAGAAAGATGTTGAGGGGTTGGAGCAAGTCCAGAGGAGGGCGACCAAGCTGGTGAAGGGTCTGGAGGGTCTGACCTACGAGGAACGGCTGAGGGAGCTGGGGTTGTTTAGCCTGGAGAAGAGGAGGCTCCGAGGTGACCTTATTGCAGTCTACAGCTACCTGGAGGGAGGTTGTAGTGAAGTGGGAGTTGGCCTCTTCTCCCGGGCAACTAGCGATAGGATAAAAGGACATGGCCTCAAGTTTCACTACGGGAGGTTCAGGTTGGATGTTAGGAAGAATTTCTTCTCAGAAAGGGTTATTAGACATTGGAATGGGCTGCCCAGGGAGGTGGTGGGGTCACCATCTCTGGATGTGTTTAAGAAAAGGCTGGACATGGCACTTAGTGCCATGGTCTAGTTGACAGGGTGGTGTCAGGGCAATGGTTGGACTCGATGATCCCAGAGGTCTCTTCCAACCTAATTGATTCTGTGATTCTGTGATCAGCCTAAGCCAGTTCCCAAAAAGTGATCCACCCAACAACACTCCTGTAGCAAATTCCTAACTTATCCAACCACTTGTAATTTAGTTTCTTTGTTAAATCCTTTAGATTTTGCCACAAAACTGAGGTCATTTTGTCAAACTATGAAAAAGGTTTTGTTGATATAATTAACTTTTACAGCTAGTGTAAAGCAACTTGACACAAAATCCATTAAAGTAAGATTAATGAGTGATGGCAGCAAAAACTGAAAAAAGGGCTGGGTGAATGACTGGTTTTAACTGATCTGTCAGCGTAGCACAGCAACATAAAATGCAGTAAGGCATCTGTAAGTGGAAGCAAAACCCCTCAGCACAACCTGAGGTATTCAGTGTGACAGCATCAGTTATGACAACCTCTTTCAGTAGTCATGTGAGCATAATATGTGATTCCAACTTCATTTAGTTTCAGTCAACATACGATACTAACACGAATTGTACCCAACTGAAATAACGTACTAGTTTATTGAAGATGTGAAACTTAGTTCTGCTCATTAAAAAAAAAAATAAAAGATAAACTCTCTGATAGCACAGGTGTGATGAAAACCATGGAGTTGCTTCAGATAGAAAAGTCTTGCAACATTACCTTTTGCACTGCTCTGTCAGAAAGTTGTTCTCAAACTCTAATTGGTATGTACTTTTGTTCCGTACAAGCAAACCCTCCTTTTCTTTTTATTCACTGACAGCATTTCAGAAATTTTTGAAATAATTACTGTAACTTTTAAGAATGAAAACCTTCTTGGAGTAACATTGTATTAGACTCAAAATTCTAGCATTTTTTAAGAGCAGTGAGGAAGGAATTTGCAGCACACTTGCTTGTGATACATAAACAGCAGGGAAAGGAATTGGCAGAGAGTTTAGCAAAACCATTTAAAAAGTAATAAAAGAATGAAATGCAGTAAAAATATAGGTCCTGTAATAAATGAGAAACTGTGGAACATTTTTTTAAAGAATGCTTTCTACCGACTGGTCTGGCAAAAAAAAGAATAAAGCTGAAAGTATGTCAAATATGGAGCAGAACTGATTATTAGTAATGACAACCCTTTTACACAATCTTGTGGAAAAAGCTGATGACTCACTAGTCCATGTAAAATATCTCATAGGAAGGTTTTGCACCTTTCCCTCTCATGGAGCTTTTTCTGCCTTTAGTGGAAGTTCCTTTAGGAAAACAGAATAGGAAACAGAGACTGAAGAGGTGGGTAAGTGAAGAGAGCTGTGCCCCTTGACTGTCAGATTTTACAGTGTGTCAAATGTTATCATTGAGCTCAGGAAATATGATTAATCTCACTGACATCAGTGGAACATTTTTTACTATTTATAAGGGTATTGAATTTTGCTCAAACTGCAGTAAAAGAATCAATAAACACCAATCCTCAGGTATATGGCCATATTCACAGATAACGTAATATCACTCAATGCTTTCAAATATTTCATAAGAGCTGTGGAGTGAATGGGAAAAATATGTAATCCAGTCTTTAAAATAACTATACTTCTGCTTTTCTGAATGATTATGTGTAAAAAAGCTCTGTCCCTGAAAGGTTATCTGGTTTCTTCTTACATCAACTCATCTAACAAAATCTTCCTACAAATCTTGCTGCGCTTACCTGAACAGAAAGCTTTACAAACCTACCAACAGGAAATGAAATTTATACATATAAACATATGTTAAAAATACTCTTTTCCATAATCCAAGAATCTAGCAAAAACACAGGGTAGCCTATAACTTTAAAAGGTAAATCAGAAAGGGAACTATTTTGTCTTCATTTACTTAGTATGCTTGTGGTAACCCTAAGAACTCAGGAACATCAAATTCTGCTGGATGTTGTACAAGAGATGTTGGTCTCAAAGATTTACAGTTGAATCCTTGCCTTTGAAAGAGGTAATTTTCCCTGATAACACTACAAGACAAGTCACCTTCCTAGCATTTGAAACATTCAGCCTAGAGTCACCAGTGACAGGGGTCTGAGAACAGATGGAAAAAGAGCTAAAAAAGGCATATCAGCTGGCAGTTCAATTTTGGTGGGTTACTCTCAACAGTCTTTTGGCTATGGAAACTTTCAGACAACACTGCTACTTTTGAGACTGAAACTGAGATTCTTAAAAGCAATGTTACCACATTTCAATAATGTAGTCATTTATCTGTACACTATCACATCATCTGAGACATTCACTGCTTCTGGCTATCAACTATTAGCTGGTGAATACCTGTACACTTTGACATATCTTAAATATTACCATAAACGTTGTCTTTTTTTACTCTATGGTATGTAAAAGCGTGTATCTACATACCTAGAAAATCAAATCTAACAGCCACATGTCCAAAAAGGATAGATTGATACAAGACTATGGAACACAATGGAATAGCAAGGGATGGGATACTTTGGACACCACTTTGAAACCTAAAAGCTAGGCATTGAAGCCTGAAATAAGTAATATAGGGTGCTCTAAAGATCAAGGAGAAAAAGAAGTACCATAATGCACCAAAATGGGATGTTCAGGATCTCTTGCATCGTCAAAACTTAAAGGCATCAAATGAGGAACAATTTGTCAAGCTGCTTTTTGTGTGTGTGTGTGATCTGTCCATCATATCTGATAGCTGCAGTTCTGTTAATAAGGTATTTGGGGCTTCTTTGTTTATTTTCTCTGTTATTTAGTCAAACACGCTACCTTTACAAGTGAAAAATAAGTATCAGTTTTTCTCTCCCATTTGTCCTTTTCTCTTCCTGCTCTTTCTTCCTTACACCACGGTCATGAATAAGGCTTTACGGGCTACTTGATGCTGGCGGTGACATCTGTTTCACCCTTTTGTTTTGAAAGTGTTGCCTAGTGGAACCTGGGGAGAGACCCGGTGAAGTGGCTCATGTGGGACTGGAACAGTACCTATCCTGGAAACACTGAGTTTGCAGAAGTAAATGAAGAAAAATCACTAAAAGATTTTGTACCAATTAAAATCTTGAAAAGGATGAAAACTGATCTGCTGGGAAATTACATACCAAAACATTAAATATACTTTTGTAACTAGGTGTTTTTTCTCCTCCTCTGTTGTAAGGCTACAGAAATATTAAGATGTCCTACAGTTACAGCACAAAAAGGTCTTCAAGATGTGAGATTTGATATAACCTAGCATTTCAGAAATAATGAAACTATAAAATCTGCAAGGAGTTAACAAATCTGAATTTAACAACAACAGATGCTCTATCTACATTTCTTGATCTTACATGCTCTTTGTGCCTACCTAATCACAAAGTATTGCATTAGATTCAGTCCTGCTCTAGTAAAGTCAACAGCCATAACTCTGCTAAATACAGAAGTCAGAATATATCCTTGAGAATGAAGCTTAATAGTAGCTTTGCAATTCTTTGCTAGTGTGACTTTTGAATTGTGCTCTTGAACTACGTGAATGTGTTATCAATGTTTTAAATACATTGATATTTCCACTTTGTTGTAAAAATAGGCTTTTAATACAAGACAGCATTTAGCAATCTAGTACCAGCCATCAGTTTGATATCAGCCGTGACATTATTTAATTTTCAGAATCACAGAGGTTAAAGCTCACTGAACTATAAACAGTTGGAAACATAGAGTGTAATCCCAAGGCACAGCTCTGCACAAGCTGTAATTTAAATCATATTGCATGCTAAGCTGAAAAGGCAGTGCAGGTCCCAGAGGGCATGAATAAATCTGCAGTCACTGATTTGCCACACACATTTGTGTTGGGATTCTGTAACTGTGCAAATGTGATGTCTTCCTTTAGCGCAGAGGACCTGTCATCTACTGAGATTTGTAATTAAATAACCCAAAGAACAAAAGCAATTACTTAGCCTTACAAGCATTCAGACTGGAATTCACATGATTTCATGAACAAAGAGAAGGGGAAGTTATGGAGACAAGAGAGAACAGGAGGCTTTGAGTCTGCAGCTTAATTCAGTTGCGTCTAGTGTGAGCTGAGATTTTAATGTATAGACCAGGTATTCAAATACCTGGTTTACTTTGAACTAATAATTCCGTCATTGCAAACTCCCCTCTGAAGTGAATGTTTCTCCATCTAAGGAGCCAATTATGTTTCCAGCTGGCTACGTGCCACATCAGGTGCTGGCTTTGAGCAATCAATTGTGTTAATTGCAAGCAACACTGAATGCCTTTTGGGACAAGCAATTCATGGTTCAGGAATGTTAGTGTAAAGGAGGTTAGGTTCAGCCCCATTACCAAGCACAAAGTTTGTATAGGTTGCAGACAGTTGTAATTTTATGGAATGGGGGGTAAGAGGCAGGAACAGACTAAGGGGCTGTATCCTCACATCATTAACTCTGCTGGGTGTGTTGGGCATCTCAGTTACTTGATGGGGTGGTGGCTATGTGGCTATATGGTGGAGCCCGTTATATTTTCAGCTCGGCAGTTCTGTCCTCCCATTCCCCTGGTTCTGTCAGGTATCTGGTTCCAGGCTAACAGGGCCAAGACATTGGCTCAAGAGAAGACTATATCAATTGCCCGTGGACAATTTCCTCCACATTTGTTGGTATTTTCCTTCTTTATATTTATCATACTGGGAAAATAATAATTAAAAAAATGCGTAGGGGTTGTTTGATGTAAAGGAAATATTATAAGGGCATAAATAACAGTGAATGTCATAAATAGGTGTTGAAGGGCAGATTTATATAAAAAATAGACTTTGAAGAAATAAAGCATATTAATGATATGAGCTGAGCACTGCAGTCAGTAGAAATCAGTAGAACTTTCCAGCTGAATTGGGGATATTCTCTTTTATTATCAGCTAAAGATCTGACTTGTGGTACTTTGTAGTATCTAACTTTTGTCTCAGTACCTGAATAACAAGCTTTATCTAGTCTATCTATTTACAAGGGTTGATTTCTAATACTTTTTCCTGTGAGTCTTGGCACCAGCACTATTTAAAAGAAGAAGCCTGCCCAAATGTTGGAGGTGATGAATAAGAAGTTTGGATTGTATCATTAGAGATAAAGGGAGTTAGTGTGTGGCAGGGAGGAACTCGTACAAACCAAAGTCTGCAGGTGCTTAGAAACAGCATGGAGGCTCAGGAAGTGTCTCTAATACCCTTTACAGGCTTAGTCTCTGGCATCCCACATGGTTGTACAAAGAAAACTTCTTAAAACAAAGCCATCTTATTTCTCCCTTTAACACAGACTAAAACATTGCCAAACACTTTTGCATCTGAAGCTGTGAATTTCATTAAATTCAATGCAACTCGCTCAACACTCTCTATTTTTGTGTGGCTGAAACCTCTAATTCTCCCCCCACCGCCCCGCGACCAGCATGCTCTAGTCACATCACACTTAACCTTTGCCTTGGCTTCTCAAAAAAGAATTTGTTTCACTCTATTCAAGGCTTCAACAGTTTGGCAAACTGCACTTGAGTGCCGCGCTGGGCCTTTATATTGAACACACTAATCTGATTGTTTTTCCACTCTACAAACTTTGGGTCAACAATCAAGCTGCTGCCAGAAACTAATTAATTTGCAAACAGGCCCCATTTTCACAGGGGGAGAGCTTTTGAAACCTATGTCAGCAGAGCTGGTCACACCATGGTGACATACATTGTCATGGCATCCACTTTTCTGGGTAATTCTCCTCACTAATTTTTCACCACACACATGAACTCAAATTACCCAGTCAACAGTAAATCTCTGTTGAATGCCCACCAAACTTTGAACGTGGTGGCCTGAGAAGAGGAAATTGGTATTGACAGGGTCAACACTCATTAAATTGATGGCTAGAGCAGAAGAGACAAAAAACCCACCACAAGAACATAAAAAAAAGATTCAGATGTATGTCATATCCCAATGAAGGGGCTGTTACAGACCCATTCCCGCTTTGTTTAAGTCAATTAGTATTCTGCTGTGTGATTCCCTACAAGCAGATTTCTGCTTAACTTTTCCTGAAAAACTGGTTAGTTACTTTGTGAACAGGAACGGACGCACAATTCAGTAGCTAAAAGTCACTGTTACCCAAGCATCACATCTGTGATGATCTCTCATAGTGATCTCAGAGATCATGGGAAACCTACTTGAAATTGCAAGGCCTATTAACACATAGGCTTTGTCTTTGGCATCCTGCCACCTAATCTGAACTTTCCTTTTTCTTAAGATGATTTGGATCTTTGCAAAAACAATAATTACAAAGAAAACCTTGTTGCTTGTTTTAAAGTGAGACCTACACCAAAAGCAAAGCAAAGTGCAGTCTAAGAATCTGAACACTACACCTGTCCTGGACAAATTACCTTTTCTTTTTCTCTACTGAAATTCATCTATAGGTCAAGAGAACAGGCTTCCTATGAACTGATAGATGTGGGTAATATGTTTGTGTTTATATATATATGTGTAGACAGATACGGTGCTTTTAATGATATATTAACTGATGGTAGTATACAGAGCTTTCAAGTAGAGATCATCGCCGCAGCTAGCACTGCTTCAGTTATATACTGAGTTTGTCACCTTCCTTATGCAAACAGACCATGACTTTACAAAGCTGTGCATTGCCAACTCCACAAGTTATCCATTGAAATAAATACATACAAATAAACAATCCTTCTTAGCTTAAAAAAGAAAAGCTTTCTAGAGAACATAGAATAACGCTGGGACTACTGGTTGTCCTGGTTTGGCCTAAACCAGACCAATTTTCCTTTCAGTGATTTTTACTTTCAGTTAAGTTTCTTCTAAGTAACTGCACTTTCTGAAACTAACTGCATGTTTTGCAGAGAGTGTCTGCTTCCAGGGCTGATAACGTTCAAAGTTTATAGTTATCACTGGGGCACCAGTTGGGATGTTATGCAGAAAGGCTCTTACTGTACTTATTCCTAGAGAAAACAAGGTGTCACAGTTTAAAGCTGGGCCGGCTATTAAACCTGTGGCAGACACTCTCTGTTAACCCTCCCCCTCCCCACCAAAGGGAAGAGGAAAGGGAAAAGGGAGAGCGACTTATGGGTTGGAAAGTTAGAACAGTTTTAATAAACTATAATAATGAAAAAGAGTATAATAATAATAATAGAAATAATCAAATATCACAGAATCACAGAATCACAGAATCAATTAGGTTGGAAGAGACCTCAGGGATCATCGAGTCCAACCGTTGCCCTGACACCACCCTCTCAACTAAACCATGGCACTAAGTGCCATGTCCAGTCTTTTCTTAAACACATCCAGAGATGGTGACTCCACCACCTCCCTGGGCAGCCCATTCCAATGTCTAATAACCCTTTCTGTAAAGAAATTCTTCCTGATGTCCAAACTGAACCTCCCCTGGCGAAGCTTGAGGCTATGCCCTCTTGTCCTATCGCTAGTTGCCCGGGAGAAGAGGCCAACTCCCACTTCACTACAGCCTCCCTTCAGGTAGTTGTAGACTGCAATAAGGTCACCTCGGAGCCTCCTCTTCTCCAGGCTACACAACCCCAGCTCCCTCAGCCGTTCCTCATAGGTCAGACCCTCCAGACCCTTCACCAGCTTGGTCGCCCTCCTCTGGACTTGCTCCAACACCTCAACATCTTTCTTGAAGTGCGGGGCCCAGAACTGGACACAGTACTCAAGGTGCAGCCTCACCAGTGCCGAGTACAGAGGGACGATCACTTCCCTAGACTGGCTGGCTACACTATTCCTAATAGAGGCCAGGATGCCATTGGCCTTCTTGGCCACCTGGGCACACTGCTGGCTCATGTTTAGCCGGCTGTCGATCAGCACCCCCAGGTCTCTTTCCACCAGGCCGCTTTCTAACCACTCTTCCCCCAGCCTGTAGAGCTGCATGGGGTTGTTGTGGCCGAAGTGTAAGACCCGGCACTTGTTCTTGTTGAACATCATGCCGTTGGTCTCGGCCCATCTATCTAACCTGTCCAAATCCCTCTGTAGGGCCTTCCTACCCTCCAGCAGATCGACACTCCCACCCAGCTTGGTGTCATCTGCAAATTTGCTGAGGGTGCACTCAATCCCTACGTCTAGATCATCTATAAAGATATTGAACAGCACCGGCCCCAGAACTGAGTCCTGGGGAACACCACTAGTGACCGGCCGCCAGTTGGACTTTGCCCCATTCACCACCACTCTCTGGGCTCAGCCATCCAGCCAGTTTTTAACCCATTTAAGAGTCCACCCATCCAAGTCCCGGGCAGCCAGTTTGTCCAGGAGGAAAAATACAAATATATATATATATATACAAATATATATATATATACAAATATATGTACAAAACCAAAATCGAGCTCCCCCGATGTCGGCCACGTCACCACCGGCACTGCAGGGCAGGCTCCGGGAAGGCCCAGGCTGGGCCCAGCGACGGTCGAGAGCTGGATTCAGGGATGCACGGATCGGGATCAGGGGCAGCAGGAAAACGGACAGAGTCCTCTTCGGACACCGGCCATAGCAGAAAGAGAGTGAGACCCTCGTGATCCCCCCGCTTTATACCGAGAATGACGTGTATGGGATGGAATACCTTCGCTGGTCAATTTTGGGTCACCTGCCCTGTCCACTCCTCCCTGCAGGTGCGACCCCCCTTCGGCTCTTCACTCGTAAGCAGTGAGGAATTTAGCAGTGACCTTGGTTTCTCTAAGACTAAGTACAGCAAGAGCCTTTCTGCATAACATCCCTACTGGTGCCTCAGCGATAACTATAAACTTCGAGCGTTATCAGTTCTGGAAGCAGACACTGTCTGCAAAACATGCAGTTAGTTTCAGAAAGTGCAGTTACTTAGAAGAGACTTAGCTGAAAGTAAAAATCACTGAAAGGAAAATTGGCCTGGTTTAGGCCAAACCAGGACACAAGGTCACTGCTAAATTCCTCACTGCTTACGAGTGAAGAGCCGAAGGAGGGTCGCACCTCCAGGGAGGAGCAGACAGGACAGGTGACCCAAAATTGACCAACGAAGGTATTCCATCCCATACACGTCATTCTCAGTATAAAGCCAGGGGCTCACAAAGGTCTTGCCCCTTCTTCTATGGCCAGTGTCCAAAGAGGGCTCTGTCTGTTTTCCTGCTGCCCCTGATTCTGATCAGTGCATCCCTGAATCCAGTTCCCGTCCATCGCTGGGCCCAGTCTGGGCCTTCCCGGAGCCTGCCCTGCAGTGCTGGGGGTGACATTACCAACATTGGGGGAGCTCAATCTTAGTTTTATATATATTTTTATATATTTAATTATTTCCATTACTATTATACTCTTTTTCATTATTATAGTTCATTAAAACTGTTTTAACTTTCCAACCCATAAGTCTCTCTCCCTTTTCCCTTTCCCTTCCCCTTCTGGGGGTGGGGGGCAGGGTTAACAGAGAGTGTCTGCCACCGGTTTAATAGCCGGCCCAGCTTTAAACCGTGACACTGGTAATCAGACAATTGCTGGTGTTTATTATTCAGTATGAGAAGAGTACAGAGCTGAGACATCCAGGATCAAGAGTGTGACTCCTGGAGCATACTCATGCAGCTGGGTTTTTACACAGCTCCTAAGGCTGGAGGTGTCAGATGAGACTCAGATTTGTTCATCTAAAGCTATGTCTATAAAAAGCAACTCATCTGGGTCATCAAATTTGGTTCTGAACACCCAAGTGAGATCACCTGATTTGCCCTGTACAGCCAGGTGCACTGATTTATCCACATCTAGCCAGAGGTTGTTCTGGCTCATTCATCCAATTTGCTTCCCAGAAAAGTCAGAGCATAGGTGATGGGAAGGACTACACTCTCAGGTCTCACCCCAACATGAGGCTCACCAGGATTTACTGGGTTGTTGACCTGATATCATATTCACAACCGACATAAAAACCCTAAAATTTAGCAGTTCTAAGGCACTTCACCAATAGATCAATTCAGTGTACATGAGTGAGCATAGACACCCAAGGTGGCAATCACTTCCAAGTCTCTGTTTAGATAGAGATTATGCACTGATCCCTTTGGGACTGGGGTCATATCCCACAGTGCTTGTTTTGAGAGCTATGAACTTCTTTCCTAAAACTGTACTACAAGCAGAAAACTTGTCTGGTCTCCAGTCGAAACAGTGCACAAAGCATTCTGAGCTCCCTCATTATTTTTTATCTTATATACTCTATAAAGAGAGTCACAGTATGAATTGCAGCAAAGCACAGCTTCTAATCTACACTCCCAGTTATTATTTTTTGGTGTGGATAATAAGGCTGACCAAGCTAAAACCCATAAATAAGCCCACGGTTAACCATGTAATATACACATATCTTAAGTGAGGTGTTACTGGACTAATTTGTATCCTAACTTCCCCAAGCATATTGTGGCTATAGCTCAGACCAATATATTTACTGATGCAAGTCTTTTTGCCCCAGGTCATATTACCTAGAGTCTCAGGAAATCTTCAAAATGTGCTGTCAAACCAGGGGAGTGTCCTTTTCTGCTTCATCTTTCCTACTTGCTTTTTCCACTCCAGCCTCAAAACTTATCCTTTGGCTACTTTTACCAATTTTTCATACCTAACCACAACAAAACCTCATCACCAGCCCTGAAATTTAATGAAGAAAAATGACCTAATCCTGGACTAGGGGAGGGAGAGAGAGAGAGAGAAGATCTATTTCCTAGAAGGATTCAAAATAATTTAATTCAGGCCACTTGATGAGAGATTATAATTTTCCTGGTTGTCTTTATCCACCATCTTCATGATCTTCCTCACATCCAGAGGAACTGTAAAGCACATTCTCTAATTGTTGCTTGGTCTTCGATTTCTGAATCAAATGCTTCTCTTACTTTGTATAAAGGTACAGGGAGCAGTTATCAGACAGGATGAGTCAACTGGTTCAAATAAATGAGTGTATTCTGATCAAATATTCAGCTGGACCTATGAGTTCCTGAGTTGTAACCATTTCAGGTTAGTGACAGTATAAACATAGAGTAATAACATTAACAAATAAGTTATTATTTTGTGATTTCAGAAATTCTACATTTCTTCCAAGAGAAAAAGAATGGGTTGTAATAAAAATGTATAGAGAAAAGACTTGTTAGATTGCGATGAGAAAACAATTTAAAATTCTTATTCAGTCTCTCAAATTTGGATCTACAGACTTAAGGGAGAAAAAAGCTCTGTAAATTGAGTTTGTATGCCATCCTGTTCACATTATTATGCTACCGTCACCATAGTTTCTGAGTACTTCCTAGCACTGTGTTAGGTGACATTAGCATTTGTCACACATGGAATTTATCACTGTGAAATTATTTATTACTATTCTTAGCAATGAAGATAATGGGAGTGGGGGTGGGAGGGTGTATTGAGTGAGAAATGAGACTTGCATATAGAGACATGTTTTGTTCCTGCAAGGGTCGGAGTTGTTCATGCCTGTATAAGCATGGGTGGAAAAGTGCAAGACTTGGTCCACGCTGCAGCCTTCAAGATAGGAGATATCATCTGACTAATTTGGTTCAAATATAGAAATGCATATTTTAAATGAAAGAGGTCCTTGTGGGGACAAAGAAAACCCCAAAAGGACAACAACAACAAAAACACACACAAAGAAATCCCCTTACTGTTTTCACTGGTAAGGTTGTTTAAATATGCTCTTGTAAACTTATGGGAATGGAGACCTGGGAGAGACTTCTTGGTCTATTCACTGCAGTCCCTTGCGACATCAGGCAAGCGTGCTATATGACAGCACATAAAATGTTATCTAAGTTCCTCTTAAAACCAGTTAGGCCGCTTCACTGACTACTTTTATTGGGCAGCTTTTTCTAATTTTGTTCCCTCCATGGTTTAAGACTTCTGATTTGAAGACTAAATACATTTATATGAAGTTCATACTCTTTTTTTTCCAATGATGTCTTTTATTTAATTAGCTTTTTTCTTGCTGGAGATTTATTGTATTTGTAGCATGCATCACCTCCTTTCTCCAAGATGTACTTTATGAAATAACCCCTAGGTACCAGGATAGTTAGGTCAGGTCAGCCATTTTTCACACCTGCTTACCTTTGGTGGCATGTATTTTAGTGCCTTCTGTATATCGGGGTTGGGAATGTGCAGGAGGTGAGCTGGAAAATGGGAATCTAGGAAGGCATTTAGGGACAAGGGAGTGGCACAGAAGAGGGGGACATCAGTGGGCATGTATAGATGGGAAAAGGGTTTGGTGTGGGTGACCAAAGACAAATTATAGATTCAAGGATGCAGCAAATGAACACACCCAAGTCTCAGCACGAGTAGTTGCAAGAGAACAAATATTCATTTCTAAACATCTTGACACATTTAATACCTTTTTATTAGAGAGGTAAAAATCATATAAACTAGCTGCAATTTTGCCTTTCTCTTTCCATACATTCCTCTACTGTGCAATACCTATATATTCAAAATTATGTGTATATATTGCCGGTACTGGGACATCCTACAAACTGCCATAAGCAGAAACAATATAAAGCGACGGCTAAGGTTCTGTATGAATGCCAGGAGAGTATCAAGTCCATGTTTCCTGCCTTGGAGCCTGTGAAATTTAAGAGGGCATTTTCTTTTTTATTGAATAGTTGCTTAGCTTCTATAATTCTCAGCTGTTTATGTAACTGTAAAGTAAAGATTACCAAGGACAATAACCCCAGGGGACTAAGCACAGCTGCTATCCCACTTTCACAGAATCACAGAATCACACAGAATCAACTAGGTTGGAAGAGACCTCTGGGATCATCGAGTTCGACCGTTGCCCTGACACCACCCTGTCAACTAGACCATGGCACTAAGTGCCATGTCCAGTCTTTTCTTAAACACATCCAGAGATGGTGACCCCACCACCTCCCTGGGCAGCCCATTCCAATGTCTAATAACCCTTTCTGTAAAGAAATTCTTCCTAATGTCCAACCTGAACCTCCCCTGGTGAAGCTTGAGGCTGTGTTCTCTTGTCCTATGGCTAGTTGCCCGGGAGAAGAGGCCAACTCCCACTTCACTACAACCTCCCTTCAGGTAGGTGTAGACTGCAATAAGGTCACCTCTGAGCCTCCTCTTCTCCAGGCTAAACAACCCCAGCTCCCTCAGCCGTTCCTCGTAGGTCAGACCCTCCAGACCCTTCACCAGCTTGGTCGCCCTCCTCTGGACTCACTCCACCCCTCAACATCTTTCTTGAAGTGCGGGGCCCAGAACTGGACACAGTACTCAAGGTGCAGCCTCACCAGTGCCGAGTACAGAGGGACGATCACTTCCCTAGACTGGCTGGCTACACTATTCCTAATAGAGGCCAGGATGCCATTGGCCTTCTTGGCCACCTGGGCACACTGCTGGCTCATGTTTAGCCGGCTGTCGATCAGCACCCCCAGGTCTCTTTCCACCAGGCCGCTTTCTAACCACTCTTCCCCCAGCCTGTAGAGCTGCATGGGGGTTGTTGTGGCCCAAGTGTAAGACCCGGCACTTGTTCTTGTTGAACCTCATGCCATTGGTCTCGGCCCATCTATCTAACCTGTCCAGATCCCTCTGTAGGGCCTTCCTACCCTCCAGCAGATCGACACTCCCACCCAGCTTGGTGTCATCTGCAAATTTGCTGAGGGTGCACTCAATCCCTTTAAAAATGAAGCCATGGAAAGTATGCTAAAATAATATCATAGAGCTGGTTTAAACCCATAAAAAGCAAGGAAATTCAAAGTCAAGGCTGGAAAGCCAGACTGACAGTCTCTCTTAACCCCAGGTCTAGTAAAAAGGGCGAGCGAGGCCAGTATTCCGTCACTCTTCTGAGGTGTAAACCAGATTCATAATACTACCTTAATGCAGCTTTTGTGATTTAGTTTCCTTTCAAATCTTCTGCAGCCCAACTCTGTTTTGCTTTTAAAATAAATGTTTATGGTTATTCATTTTACAAAATGTTAACAATTTAAGGCCAGGTCCTCTGTGCTCCAGTCAGGGAAGATGAGAGCGACTCTAAGCTTTCCTTCCACTGCCTTAATCTTCAGCTTGAAAACTGCCTTCAGTGCATTGCTTTTACATTGCTTAGCATTTGCTTTGGTACACTGCACTGCCATTTCTGCCTTCTTGCCTCCAGCCATGCCCTCAGCCCTTGCATGAATGCTGCTGCGTAAGGTGTACAGCAAACGCTGCATGTAGTTCACCAGGGAACTCCCTGGTACCAGGGGAAGCTGCTCCGACCCGCTTGGGTCTCCTACTTATCTTTTTTTATTGCTGAAGCAGTTCATAGAAGCAGGACCTGATCTACGCTGTCTTGAAATAACACTAGCTTCTGATGGCATGAACTATAACAGGCAATGGCACATTTAAAGGCAAACATGGTTTTTGCCCATAGGCAAGACTCTGTAAGATATTTGTGTAACATCAAAGTCATTGCTCCTTATAGTAAAGCTGGACAGGAGATGTTTTTTCAATTTCAAGATTTTTTTTTCTGAGAGTTCAAAACTATTCTTGACCCTCACTGGGACCATCTAAGACTGTCAAAGCTTTTTGAGCAGAGAAACTCCATGCACTTACCAGAGGAGCCAATAATGTCCAGGGTGAGCACACACATGGCTTATAACAAAGTACATGATTCAGTCCGGGGCACTGAACTGCGGCTTTTCGTATCCAAGATGACTTCCCTGAGCACCAACATATTTTACTGTGTTTTTGCAAATGCCTCCATGTCATGTCTGGCCAACTGTGTATCATAATTAAATATACATTGCTACAGTGACTGATGTATGGACCTTCTAGATGAATGCTCTGACTACATGACTATAGAATCAGTCTCCCTTGCTTTATTTGGCTTGGTGACTGTTTAATTATTTACACAAAATAAAATGTCTTTAGAAGCTTGTGGGTATTTAATATTTTTAAAAGACTTAGAAAGTCTTTAAGAGCTGCTGGTCAGCACCTTCCCTTGGGCTGGGCACAGTTCAAAGCTCTCTTCCCAGCAACATTAGCTTCTTATGAAGGGTGAAGCATCTCCAAAAAGTGACTGTTTGATCTCTATAGGAACTCTGTGTTCATACTTAAATCCAAAAAACTTAATCACTCTGTGCAATGTTGTCCTACTTTTACATCAGTTCAGGATGATACTTAAATTCTGGGAAAAGTTTGCAAGCTCTTCATGTGCAACTGTCTTCTCCTCTCCATTTTTGGTACCAAACAGCTGTGTTTTCTGCACCCTGTCAGCTCTGACCTTAGCCTTAGTATGGGAAAAAGCAGTTTCAAGTTCCTGCCCCGAATGAAGTAAACATTAGCAAGGACTTACAACTGGATGTCTCACCACGTGGCTATTAAACTCCACAGGGATGAGGATTTCTCTCTGAAAGTTTGATCAGAACTGCTGTTCTTATCCAGCTTTCAGTATATGTCTATTAGGATAGTGGTTTTTAACCTGAGGCTAAGCACACTGTAGAAAGCAACTAGAAAAGCGAACCCACCACTACGCAGCAATCTATGTCTACTAAAAAATGTATAAAGGTCTGCAAACTTAAGGTTCAAAACTAGTTTATACAGAAAAGTATTTCTTTAAGAAAGCAGAGTACACCTCATCCTTCAGTCAGAGCTTGTTTCATTAAAAGTATATCCACTTTAAATATGTGCAAACACAAAGCTTCATTTATAATTATATTTAAATAGACAAATGACAAAAGAAAAAAATAATCAAAGGACTGGCATGCCTGCAGAATTTCAAACACAAACAATTATCTTTTTTGTATTTCCCTGTTAGATGCTGAAATTAGGAGTACTGTGCGGAAAGGCTGCCAAGATCTTATCACTGGGAAACTAACAGTAAAGTCTTAGAGTCTTTAATAGGAATGTTGTAGTGCAAATTTTAAGCCAACATTTCCATATTAGGAAGGTAAAATTATTAAGTAGCAACAGAGATAGATTTCGAAAACGTACTTAAGGATCATTCTCTATTAAATTAGAGACAGTTACAAGAATCATTTCTAAAGGCCACAGTTTGAATCTTTTACCTTTTTTTTTAAATTAGCTTGAAGCTTTCCATACAGGAATATAGTGCAAGAACTACACTTAGAGTTGAAAATCATCTTTCCCCTGTGCTACAATAAATACTGCCTTTCTACTTTTTTTCTCATTTTGGATAATACTTAAATTCTAGAGAGCTTGAGGTTGATCAGCTCTTAATGTGCAACTGTCTTCTCCTCCCCATCTTGAGCACAAAGCAGTTGTGGTTTCTGCACCCTGTCAGATATAACCTTAGTGCTAATTTGGGAAAAGCAGTTCTCACATTTAGTGCTGAAAGACTGATAACCGAATCCACAAAGGAATGACACATTTTCAGCGATGAAGTACAGGGGCTGTGGACAATGGCTGTGCTTTCCCACTGCATAAATCCTCCTGACTCAGCTGTCATTGTGCAAATCTACTGCACAAAAGCAGATTTGACTTGCATGATTGGACTTTATGTCATTGTGACTATCATAAAAGAAGTGGGTGTTGTGTTATCTTTAACATATTATTACTATACCAGGTACAAAGATAGACGGATATGTCTATAACCCTTGTACTTTCCTGTCTCCTTAAGTCTAGAAATCTTTTGTATTATTATTAATAAAATAACCCAATGAACAATATTTCTGGGTTACTGGGCAAGCATGGACTATAGAACTGAAATGTAATAGACCTGCATCTGTTCTCTTAGTAGTCCACATGAATTATGACAAAACTAAATTTAACAGGACAAAAATCAGATTCATACAACTTGTCATATTAAAATACAGATTCATGCAACTCATCATATACACATTTATCTGGTACATATACACAATGCATATGTCATATATAGAGTTGTCTATCCAACCTGCAATAGCACTTTGTGGTTTTAATCATGCGTCAGGGATTGGTTTTGTTATGGATTGTATATACAGCTAATATGATAACCAGTATGATATTAGAAGTTCCTGACTGCAGCTAATAAGAAAATGTGTTGTTAAAACATGATCTGCTCTTACACATTAAAAATTTGCGTGAACAGTTTGCACTAAATTGCAAAACCACGTAAGAAAACCTGGACCTCGGCACAGACATAAATAATGTGGCTAAGAGTGAAAAATACCTAAGAATAAAATACTTTGTGTATTCAAAAACAGGAGTGCAGATGCAAGCAGCATGTACAGCAAAATTGGCTAGTTAAGTCTTTAAAAATTAAAATATAAATTTACTCAGAGTAACTACAGTTAGTATTACTGACTCACTTATATCAAATGTCAGCTTTTTCAGATGATGAATTCTCATTTCCAAAATGCTCATATCCTTGTATAGCTAAAGCCAAGTGTAATTCCATTTAAGCTGTAGAACTTGCATAGAGTACTCAGATGTGTTTTAAAATATTTTGGTACATTAAGTCAAACCCAGATTTTCTCTGAAACTATCCCTCTCTCCCCATACATGCAAACAAACAACTACAAGCCTGATTAGTAGTATCCATACAATAATGTAAGTTATTATGCCTTGTTAAACTATTGAATATTTTGAAACCCAATAGTTTGGAATGCCCAGGACCCCTTTCACTTTTTCCAAACTATTGACAACCCTGGCCTGCTCAGGTAGCTCTGCTGATCCACTTTCTGCTGGGCTTTACTGGCCAGTGTCAGATTCCCTTCAGTCTAGCCAAAAATTAAAGCCTGTGTAAGGCACAGTCCTGCACAAGGCTCTGTAGCTACTTTGTGTTGACGTGTGGCTGATGCCTCCACAAGCCTTGAGCTTCTGTCCAACTTGCACCCTACAGCAGTCTGCTCCTGTGGCATAACTGCGTTAGCTGTAGTGTCTGTATATGTTTTAAATTTAATCACACTCCACAAATCTCAATGTAATTAAACCAAAAATGCTTCTTTATAAATCACTTTTGATTAGTTTAACTGGTTTAAGACAAAATTCTTCTCCAAATAAAAGAGGAATGTATATGTCACAGATGTTGCTGGAACGAAGCTGTGTGCTGGTCTTTAACAGCTAGATGAACGTAGCTGGTTAAATGTACATTTTACATACCATTTAGCCACCGGGAGTCATGCTGCTCTGTTCTGATTGGATGATGATGCCCCAGAGTTCGGAAAATGGCAAAGTCCCTGCCCATGAAGTCTGCTGCTGTGCCAGAATACAGTTCTCCATCTGTGGGAGGACGCAATTGTAAGCAACATTTCTCAATTTTCCAGTCATGGTAAGTCAGAGAAAGCTGCCAGTCCTATGTTTATATTACGCTAATAAGGATAATAGGGAAATTACAAAGCAAGAAGCCATATGCAATGTATTGTCATTGAAAATATATAATTAGACCCACTTTCTCACTGCAGAGCTTAACTGCAACCTCTCTCAAATGAGCTGTATCTCCTGACTGCTAGTGCAGCCACCTTTCAAAAATATGTTTGGATTCTTAGGCTGGAACACTGACAGCTTGTACACCTATCCTTGGCAGACAGTAGTATGAAGCCCCAAAAAAGCCTACCTAACTGTGAAGCAGCCCTCTTTTGAACAGGAGTTTGGACTGGAGACCTCCAGATGATCCTCCCAGCCTTCTGGGTTAGAAGAGGAGACTGAGGGGTGACCTGTCATGTGTTACATGTTTATAAATATGTAAAGGGCAAGTGTCATGAGGATGGAGCCAGGCTCTTCTCAGTGACATCCCTTGACAGGACAAGGGGCAACAGGTGCAAGCTGGAGCACAGGAGGTTCCGCATAAATATGAGGAAAAACTTCTTTACGGTGAGGGTAACCGAACACTGGAACAGGCTGCCCAGAGAGGTTGTGGAGTCTCTTTCTCTGGAGACATTCAAAACCCACCTGGACGCATTCCTGTGTGATATGGTCTAGGTAATCCTGCTCCAGCAGGGGGATTGGACTAGATGATCTTTCGAGGTCCCTTCCAATCCCTAACATTCTGTGATTCTGTGATTCTGTGTGACTCTGTGTTGGGAATTGGAGAGCCCAGCTCATTCACTCTTGGTTCAGAAAGTCATCAAGTCCCTTGAATTTTTCATATAGAAATTGTCTTTTGGTTGATCTTTAGTTTTGTTTTGCTTTTTGCTTTTTTTTCCCCTTCTTTTTTTTCTGAGCAAGCAAACCCTCTGAAAACAGTGTCTTCTACAGGAAAGACAGAACATGTCTTTCTCCTCCTGCCACCTCTGTAATTGTGATACTGGCAACCGGTAACAGCTAAGGGAAAGAATAAATGAGATCATTCCCTGCTACCTTGACCCCATGCATATCACAGTGAACAAGTGAATTAAAAATTGACCTGTGATATTTCAGCCCATAAATGGCACATACATAGCCTAGCTGGAGAAGAAACTCGTAATATTAGAGTCCCAGTGTGCCACTCCTCAGCTAGAAGTATCATGGAGGAGACAGAGAGACACAGTCTAAATTCAAAGGTCAAGTTAAACACCTGCCAACTGATAAAGAGAATAATAATAATAATATATAGCAATCAATCAGACCCACAGAAAACAACCAGGGATCAAAGAACAACACGTATCTTTCTGGCTTTAATGTAGAGCTTGTCCATGAAATTACTCTGAATTCAAATTGCTAAAAATGCATTTTTTTAGGACTGTGCCCTTTTACACTTGTATGTGAAATGAGATACCCTACTCTATGCTTTCAATATGAAATTAAAAAGTATTATTCTTTCCAAAAGCTATTTTCAAGCTACCCATCTTAAATGGGTCTTCTGTGAAAAAGACTAGTTTGAGGATAAAATAACTCTTTCTTTAAGCTAAGGTAATAAATTTTTCATGGTCATGATGAACTCTACCATGTCCTCATCTTAAAACACCCTTTAGGAACAAGTTCATAATTCTCATGGCAATTTTAGATATTTCCATGGTGGGACAACCATGTCCAAGCAATGCTACTGGATATCACTGACATCTTTTCCCCAGAACACTGACACCATGAAATTATCAATTGAACTTACAGTGGCTCTGTACCATATGGTAGTCATGAAAGTCAGGAAGGGTGAAAACATGATAGCAGAAAGGCGTGGAATTGAATGAATTCACAGCAGAGATTAGAAGCAAATAGACCAGTCGTGCCCAGCAGGAGGTGTAATCAGAAGTGAAACAGAACAGCATATCATTAATTAACAATTTATCATTCCTCTATGTCATTTTCAACTTTTTTTAAAGGGGAGACAATCACTTAATTATAGTGATTATTATGTACAGGGTATGCAGCTGAGATTTTAAAGAACACAAAATCTTTTTGCTTGTGAAAAGGGCTTTCATGCTGTGCTTAACCTTTCTTTAACCTTATCTTCATTTTCTTGTCTTTCAGTCCCCAGTGAGTTCTGATAAATCAATATAAATCAAAGGGGAGAAGAGAAAACCAACAAGCCCTATTTTGCTTCCTAGTTATCAACAGACCAAAAGGTCAATCAAGAAAGAAAAAAAAAATCTATATTTAATACATTACTAAAATTAAAACAAATATAGCTCAAAAACTCATTAAAATTATATATTTGCAATATTTAGAATTTTAAGTGTTTTTGGCACCTCAGCATCTAACTCAGTATATAAACACCACTGAGAGTTACCTATCTTCCAGGTGTGACTTAATTCAACCCAAGACTATTTAATACTGCTAGACTCTTGTGGCTGGTACTTTTCGTCAGTGGTGATAGTGTAAAAGTTTTGCCAATAATTGGCTTCAGCATGTTCCTAAGGAGAAAAAGTCTGTAGGAAGCTAGCTGACCTTTCTTTCCTTTCTGCTACAGCCCCTCCAAATTTCAGTGTACCTAGACCAGTGCCTGCAGTTTGAATTGATTTGCTGCAGTCATGTAAATTTTGGCTTCTCCCAGATAGAAATACCAAGGAATACCATTTATTTTTGTAAGGCTTTAGATTATAATTTTTGCTGAACTCAGGGTGAGCCTCAAGTCATATCCCAGATGTGCACATCCGTTGAGTTAGTACTATTCAAAAACTATATGAGGATTTTGCCTCCTGTCTAGATAGAAGTATATTCATCTTTGTTTTCCTGTACAGACCTTCTTTTGGACTGAAATTTGCTCATTGCCAGTCTAGAAAATGATTCTTTTATGTCATGGATAGTTTTCACTGTGCTATTTCACACATTAGCCTGCTCAAATGGAGATTGTTTAGTTAGCAGCACATAGATGGGAATGGATGAATATGTTTGTCAGTAGTTTTAAAAACAGTTTTCATTAACTTTACAAAGCAAGTGGAAATGAACAGTTTGAAAACTGACAAATATTTCTCAAGGGGAAAGAATGAAGGAGAAAAAAAAACCCCAAACTTGTCACTTTGCATTTCCACCCCAGCAGCATAAAGTAGTGACTGTCCAGAAAAAGCTGATGGCCCTCAGTTGTTTGCTTAGGAAAAAGCTTTATGTTTTGGGCACAAGCTACTTTTTTCTAAAGGAGTAGCATGTTGACATATGAATGCAAACAGAAATAAATATATTGACTATATTAAATAAAAAGGCAACAATTAAAGCCCACGGTAATGCTTTCTTTTGGGGAGGAACCATTTTCCCGCATACTGTACACAAGCAACAGGAACCGTGAACATCTCCCCAAGCTCATTAGATACAAAGATGTCAAAAACTAAGCAGTGTACTTGTTTCTATTCAGCTTTTAAAGAAGACTGCTTCTTACAAAAAATATACATTTTTGGAGAGTGCAGAAGTGTAAGCTTCCTTTTTGAAAGAAATAAGAAAGTTGAATGGATGGGGAATATAGAAAAAGCCAAGTCTTGAATGTCCTGATTGCTGTCACAGGTAAAAGAGTTCCCAAATGAGATCTGCTATCCTTGGTTAAGAGATTTACTCACTAAAGTTAAGATTTTCAGACGTACACAGTAATGTTGATTTCATTCCTTTTAAAGTCTACGACTAAAGCTTCCCAGAAAGTAGAATAAACTCTAAAATCCTGAACCCCATATGTACTTAGTAGCTAATTTCTCATAAATAGGGTAGCAATGTTCTTCCTTGGTAAGAAGCCACTGTATTTCAGATCACATTGATCCATATTTGGGAGCATTAAGGCACCTAAACTAATTTAAAAGATAATAATATTTTTTAAAAAAATAACTTTTTTTTTTTAAAAAACAGTGATACATAGGAACATAAATAGCTTTGAGGATTCTGGAACATCACAGCTTTTGAAAATCCCAAAGGGTCATTTCCTAAAGAGCAACTGACTGACAATGGGACAATGCTGTCTCCTTCTCTGAAGTTTTCTCAACTAGCCCAATACAATTGCTTTAGACTAATACATTCAGTGACAATTTTCTCCTGTGATTGCATTCTTTGAAAATCCTGCTGCCTGTCATTTTCCTCATGCCCTGGAATAAACACTAGTGGTGCCCAGGGACTGCTTAGTCTCTACGTTTTCATACATTAGCCTGCTCAAATGGAGATTGTTTAGTTAGCAGCACATAGATGGGAATGGATGAATAATGTCTTACATTACTAGGAACTAGTTATATCATGTTCCCAGCTGGTGTTTACTTTAGAGTAGAGTAGCAATAACTACCTTTAATGAACAACTCTTACAAAAATAATGAAAAATGTTTGCAGGTGGATGGAACAAGGAATGTATACTGGAAAAATATTGGAACAATTTAATAATGATGAACTGGTTTGTTTGGGGTTTTTTTTAAATATTATTGGGTTTTTTTAGGAGAGAGGGAAAACTGAAGATCCTTTTTACATTTATAAGTGTTTCTTTCAGCTAAAATATAAAATAAGAATCCGTTAATAGCACTAATGGTTCTTAAAGATCTTAAGTTACTTTTTGCAAATTAACCTTGGTGTTTTGCCCAAATTCCAGCTTGGATAACTGTGTTTCACTTGCTTAAGATTTACCTTCTAGTTAGAGAGTCAAGAACATACACTTCTTCCACACTTTGCAAAATCTCTGTTTAGTGTTTCTGATGAATAACAGAGGTTATTTTTCCCTCCTGTATTTAACCATATAAGTTACTCTTACTTCTCAGCCTTCTTTTATCTTCCTGATAGTTACTCTGTGTTACTAATTATAACATTGCATTTTAATGAGTGCTGGGTAATTGTTTTACACAGTTGCCCTCTTGAACTTAAGATAAACCATGGTTGCTTGTGAGGACAAATAGTTGTGGTACACACGGGGCCAGGAGTAGCTGAGCTATTATTCAGCTCAGGAGAAGGGAAGCAGAGTCCATCCATGTTCTTCTTGGTGTGAGGCATTTGCGGTCAAGAGGCTCCTCTGGCCTTCATGGAGCTATTCACTGCTTCACTCCAGTGCTACTTACTTCAGAGAGCAGCTGGACCAAACCTTTCCATGCAGTCGTTGTTGGGCCAGTTCATTCCCTGTTTCTCATCTATTTTGAGGGGAGGATATTATTTTGCCTTGGTTCATCACTTTACCATAAAATTTATGCTTTTTTGGCAAAGATAAGAGCAAGCCATTGTGAATCAGTGGTGAATCTGGTATACACTTTCTGAAATATCAGGGGAACCTCTGCAGTAAAGGATTAAAGTAAATGCAACATTATAATCAGTAACACAATATGACTGTGAGGTAGCTATGAGGAGGCAGAGAAGAAAGGATGTTCATGTTCAGGGAGCAGGAATGTTAATTTCAGCTTCACTCTGAGTTTTGTATAAGTCACTGAAGTAGAAATTAGTCACTGGCTTTGAATGTTGAATTTGTGCCATTTTCTATAGTGCTGTCCATGGCTCTAATTGAAGCCTGATTCAAAACAAAATATCATGCTCAGTCTACTGTTTATTAGGAGGAGAAATACATGGAGTGAAAATTATAGTGATAGGGAGTGGGCTCAAGAAAGCAAAGATGTTTTAAAGACATGAAATCTAAGCCAAGGGAAATAAGATAATCATATTTGTGCCGGACTGAGTGAAAAAAAAAGGAATGTGAAAAGTTAGACGTTGTTGACTTTGTGCAGTTGCATACCGGGTATACCATGTAATACTGGCTTGTCATCATTCTCTTTCTTTATTGTATATTAAAGTAAATAGTAAAGACATTCCCTTGAGAGTAGCTCTGCCACAAATTCAAGTCGCTCCAGGCACTAATTTATACACTGGCCTTTTACACATTTTTTTCCTTTCTGTTTGTACAGGGTAGAAGTTGGAGCAAGATGTGGACGTCTTTCTTGTTTTTCCTGTTAAGAAGTGCGTGTCCCCAGGGTAGCTCATCACCTGTGATCATTAGAGGCTTCGAAGATCAGGAAATGAGACACACTCAAGACTAAATTTTTGTTGCTGGCTATTTTGAATATCTTCATTTTTAAGTGTAATGTAAATACAATAAGGCTAGCTGGTAGGCAAAACCCTAGACTAGCAATAAGGACAAAGTTCTGGAGAAGACAGTGCATCTGGTTATGTGTCATTTCCCGGAGATTTCTGAGATAAGAGAATCTGCAATCTTCTGAAATGATTGTTGTCCCCTGGATTTGAAGATGTAATAAAGTGCCAAAAAGTTACCTACTAAGGATAAAGTGGCTACACCTGGGCACAGTTGTTACTGAAAGAAGAGTCTAATTTGTTTCACTCTTAATTTCTTCATACAAAATATCTTTTTGCCTTTTTCATAAAGGAGCGAGAAGAACAATGAACACAATTAATTCAACTAATAAGTTAAATCAATTAGATAAATTCAATCAATTGGATTAGTTCAATTAGATTAACACAGTCCAGGTGCACTACACTTACATATGCCATATCTTTAAGTATTCAAAAATACTTAATTAATTGAAATCTCTCTGTTCTGGCCAGGAGTTTAATTGTATTCACTGTTGGATATATGTCTTCAGCTGAAACATTGTCTTAAGGCCTGGATCTGTGAATGCTTGTGTATCTCCAGCTCACATACAGGTACATTTGGGTGATAGGCCTTCCTTGGAAGCAAAACCGGTGTAAGAAGTTATTTATTTCTTTATTTACTTGTTTCTTATTTCTTACTACTCTCACTTTGCTCTCAGCTGTGCTGGTGCAACTGTCAGTGAGGCCAGCCTGTAAACTGGGCTATTAAAATACCTCCAGAGTCATCTAGCTCTGGGGAGGAGAAACACTTTGCAGAATTAAGGTCTTACAGAAGTATACAGTGGTTCTTGTGATACTTGCTTCCTGGCTTACATGCACCTTGTTTCTCAAGACACCTGGGTCAACTGTATTAAAAATGAAAACAGAATTACTTTAGCCTGGAAATAAAATCCATTTAAAAAAAGCTCTATCATAGGTTCTACAAGGAGAAAAAAAAGCAGAAAACTGGCAATTATTTACCGTGAATGCACGTCTCATTGAACTCGTATTGTGGCACCTACCTACTAAAAGAGAAGCTGTCAGCAGTTTAGGATCATAAGGGCTTTTCCCTCGGCCATTTTCAAAATGTGAATCTTCCATTCTAAAAATGTTGTCCTGTGAGTTGGAAAAAAAAGAAAGAAAAAGCAACATTATTTGATGAAAGAACATTAAAAATAAGTTGAACTAAACAGAGTGAAATATATGTGATTCATACCGGGTTTTGTGGCTTCAGGGAAGTCAAATTACACCAGGTGAGTATCTGGCATAAGTGCCCACCTTCTAATCAGCATTGTGCTGCAGGCTAGTCAAAAGCACAAATGCACATGCACAGCTTGTGTCTCATCTATTCTACTTCAGGTATAATTGCATAACTTCATTGAATTGTTTCTGCTTTCACAGAGAATATGTCTGTGTTAACAGTAATTCAGCTGAGTAACAGCTAAAGAAGCTGGAATTTGAAACTTTTGTCTGAAAAAAGACAAAACATTTTTCACTGACTATACTTCTCTAAAATATCCTGCAAGTGTAGATTAGTGCATAATACAATGCTAAATTCTGCTTTTCCTAACTTGAGTATTTAGTGACTTACTGTTTCATGCATCTTCAAATGCATCAGGAGAACCTTTCTTTTTTTATTTTTCAGTACTATGCAGCAAAACTTTTAAAATATACAGGCTGAAGGCAAAGCATATGGGGATATAAACCAAGATGAAAAAGGGTCTCAGTCAACACTAACTCAAATCAAGGTCAGTGAATCCAAAGCAATGGGCTTTTCAGTACCTTTAATTACTTCAGTTTTAACTGGGGGACCAAATCTGTCAATCAGTTTGAATAGTGTGTTTATCTTACGTTTTGCACTGAGGGTAAAACCAGAATAGATGCTTTTTGCACAGCAGACATATAGACCAAAGACTTGTGGAGGCCACACGTAAACCTGAAATTTCTATTTCCCACGTGCACTGTGGTTAATTTGCATTGACACCTAACTAACTCAATGAGCCCCAAAGTTGGGACAACCTCTACCCCCAACAGTTTCTCTGGCTACTTAGGCCTCTGCGCACAGTTCTCAGTTGCTTATACCTAAAAATTCTCTATGAGGTAGATGCTGAAGGACTTCCTTTAATCAATATTTGCAAGACTAAGTAGCTTAGGCTGTAACAGGAACTACAGCTTGATACAGCCTCTTTTTTTCTTAGTGACTAATCAGAGATCAGTCGTCTGTTTTAAGAAAATAAACAAAAAATAAATATCAGAATATATGTCTAAAATATATGTGTTGATAGTAGAAAGTAACTAAGAAGATGTTACAATATTTTCCCCTATTTATTTCATAACAGATCAGCTCTTCACCTTGATTCTCAAGAACTTATTGTTTCCACGGACTATCTCAAGCCCCCTTTCTCATTCTCATCATCCCTTTCTGAACACAGGATCATAGAGCTGCTGGCTGGAAGGGCTCTCTAGATATCATTAAGTCCAGGAGGACTTGAAAGAAGACTATTTTCAGCACAGGGTACGGTCAGATTTGGTTTCGTCTTGCCAAGTCTTGAAAACCTTCAGGAATGGAAATCTTATAACCTAACAGGGCAACTTCCATTGCCGTTGCCCTGTTAGTGAAGAATTTTTCTTCTAAACCGAACCTTCCAAGGAACAACTTGTGACTTTTTGTCCTTATTATATCATCTGCAGTGATGGCAAAGATACAAACAGATGTCAAAAGCATCCATCGTAACTACCCTTCAATCAGTTATGGGCTGTTCCTAAGGTGCCTGCTCAGCTTCACTTCTCCACTCTAAGTCTCAGGCTAGAATTTCATGAAAGCTTAACTAACATGTAAACTCCAGAGTCTTACATTGTCCTGTGTTCGCAAGTAAAAGTCTCAAAATTGTACCCAATACTGACACCTTCAAGGGCAACGCTCCAGTGCTCGGTGCTGGAGACTTGGCAGTCCACAATGCTGTGGAGGATGCAAAAGAATATCAACAACTCAAATTTTATTTAGCAATTGCTTTGGTAATGTTTTTTTAATGTGAAGATCATTCAGGCAAATAGCTGATGTCTTTCTTATGGGCAGTGAATTCAAGTATTTGGAAGCAGCGCTCTTCCTGGCACCCTGCCTTCCCCATCTCGCTCGTCTATACTGAATCCAGGCATGGGCCAGGCGAGTGACCAAACATACTTCCAAATGGTATTATTTTAAACCTATTGAGTCCATGTTTCTGTAAGTGGGTCACAGGCTATAGTTTTTATTACAGGCTTATTTAATTATATCATGCAAGCATCTATCTGTGTGTGTATTACATATTTTCAAAGGAACATAAGAAGGATTTCACATTTCACTCCATTTACTGGAGAAAAAGGTGGAGGGAAAATGGACTGTTAGCAGAATGGTCTATCTGGAGGGGCTTACTGCACTGTAAGATAAAAAGCTTGGACACAAGTTCGTGAAGTTAGATCCCAGAATTCAAGATCAGTCTCCTAAGGCATGTTCTTGTAGATGTAGCCTGCCTGGTTATGTTTATATAGTCATCTTGTATCTGTAGTATCTTGCACAGTATTAAATTTCTTTCTTTCCCTTTGTCTTTCTTTCTGTTTCTTAACAGTCCATACACATTCCTTGCTTCTATTAAATTTTCTGACTTTGCTCCTTCTAACCAGAAATGAATAAATAATGAAAAAGAAAACTGTTTTTGAAATTTGACTGAAGGGTCCATATCTAGATCTTGCACAACAAATAAAAGCGGTAAATTGAGGAGAGTGCTAGACCTCAACTACAATAATAGAAAATGGCACTAATGCTACAAGCCATTACTGAAAAATTTTATTATCAATCTGCATTTTCTTGGGATTTCTTCTTAGTTGAGGATAATTGCTCAACCTGCACACCAATGGATATTTGATAAGGCTATAAAGTCAGTGGCATGACAGTTAAAGCAGAATATATTCCCAAGATAATCCCATGTGTCATTATAAAACAAATAGGAAACAGATGTGGAAAGTGATTTGGTGTAGGAAGGATCTGATTTTTTACTGTATTCTTCTGGTTTATGTCACTGTAAATCTACTGATATTGGTGTGTAGCAGGCAAGAAAGAGTGGAGAACTGGGTCAGCGTAAGTCAGAGATGATCCACCCTTCTCTTTGTGTTTGTGGAAGACAACATTTGAAATAAGAGGCATGACAGGGAAATCCCACAGTGTTTTTGTATTTCAGTTAAAATGCAATATAGAGACATGTACTATACATTTCCAAATGTATGGGCAAGTAATAATGACAATAAATACATCACTGTTAAGTGCCAAATAAATGTATCATGGTTAAGTCTGAGGCCCCAAGGAGTTTTGATAAACATGCTATAGGAATTCTAACCAGTCACAAATAGAGCAACTTGCCCAAATAGCTTTTTGGGTGCTGAAGTTGAACTACCTCTATCTACAAACCAACAATAAATACAGGCAACAAAGGAATAGACTCTTTTCTATGTACTTCCCCACCCCTATTTTAAAAGCCTAGAAAGCAATATGACTAATGATAGGTACTCGATCATGCTAGTCACTGGTCTGTGGCATTTGCACCCCAATTCTGCCCTGAGATGCCACAACAGCAAGAGATGAGATGAGAAGTCAATGTCAATATTTGAGGGTAAAATTTAATCTCTTCATTTTTTTATAAAAGGTGTACTTGATCTTTTTCCAGAGAGTTAGCCTCTGCGTCAAACTGCAAACTCAGGTTATGCTCCTGGTGTTATAAGTCCTGTCCACCTAAATTACACCTGAAAACCTGTGTGGAGGCAGCAGAGGGAGCGAGGGCAGCTCTTGGGTAATGACTCAGGGCCAAAATCATTCTGCCTGTAGCTAGCAAAGACTAAGGCTCTGCTTGGAGGCTTAGAGGGACTTTGAGCTGTGTGAGTGTGGCCTTCTATTGCACAGTACAGCCAAGAGCTTTTAGCTGAAAAGAAACGCACATTATCTGCTCTCAGAAAAAATTTGCTACCTCTTGGGATTTACAGTTAATGGAATGCAAAGAACGATACTGCAGTGAGTCAGCAAATACCTCAGCCAGAAACAGCAAAAAAACCTGTGTATTCACCAAACGCTCACTGTTTCAAAGTTTTGTGAGGGCTATTATATCTTCAAAGACAGGAATTCAATACAAAGCAAGCTTGCCAGGCCAGAGAAAAAAAAAAAAAAAAGATACTCAAAGAAAGGCCTTTGTAACTCAACAATGAGTCCAATTTATTGTCCAAAAGCCTTCTTTAGTTGCACTGACAGCCCAAAAGGACATTACAATGTACTTCAAACCTCTTTAAGGATCCTTGTAGCTAAAAACCTTGCTGTAGCATGTTTTATTTAGTTGGTGCTGGTTTGTTAAACTCTAGATTTATATCTCATTGATGCTTCTCTATAATCCATAACAAAACTACTGAAAATGAGAGATTGTTTAAGTCTTGAAATTCCACAGACTCATAATGACAACAACTGACTGCAAGTTACAATCACACGACTGCTGGCTCATGGTATGGCATGAATTGTTTCACCTAGCAAATGCTTTGCATGGTGAGAGATTATGCTTCTGGCTCCTTAAAACACATATTTTCCTGTAGCACATAGCGTGATAGATGGCAAGACTCAGACAGAAAGAGTTACAGTTCAGTCATGGAAATTAATGTAGAAGTTATTGTGATTCCTATTCTTTAGCCTGATGTTCTGCCATTTCAAGGCTCTAGAGATTCACTCTCAAATGGCTGAAATATGGCTGAAATAATGCCCCATATTATGACACTGAGTGGTGACAAGACATTGCTATTTGGCAAGACTTATTTCATATCTTGCTATTGGATAGCTTCAGTCAGCCAGTGTACCAATAGGTTATAAAGTTATATATACATATAAACATATATATACTGTATGCTCACATATACATATATATGGGTATATACCTGGTATGATAACTTTTTAAACCATTTTTTGTATCCCTGTCAGCAGCTAGCCCATCTAGAATCATCTCAACAAAACAAGGACAAGAAAGATGAAAGTATACATTTTTGGTAAAAAAAAAAATCTTCCTTCCCAGTTTAGTTCTATTTCTGGCTTGTGAGAAAATGTGTGGTTAGAGGGGAAGAGCTAACCTACCAGAATGATAGCAGTGACTGCTGAGTTTCAGAGAGATTTTTTTCCTGAAACTTTTCCAGCAATTCACACAACAACTGTCCCAGAATAAGGCAGCGAAACTGCTGGTCAATAATGAATTAATGCAGTACAAACAATTGATCTGAAGAGGCTGTGTTGATGGAGTGTGTACAGCTACTAAGAAGGTGTTACTGGTTTAAATTATAAAGCATGAAAGATGTAGAGAGGTTTGAGAGCAGTGATGCTCCCCAGCTGTTCTGCTGCAACTGAAGGAACTCATATCCTTATTCTTGTAACCCTAAAACCTTAAATAGAAAGGAGCACATCTCCAGGGTATCTTCCAGGGGCTAGCTGATCTCCACAACATGGATGGTCCAGAAACATTCAAGATGCCAAGAGCCTTAGGAACTAAAACATCCTTTGTTTAATAAAAAAGGTAGAGTTGGCCACAGCTGTGAGTTTTACTGATGCTAACATTTCCTTTGCTGTTCTCACAAACTCTTGCAGTACCATGAAGCATTTTATAAGACAAATAGATTACAGGTCAAGGGTTGTGGGGAACCCAAAAAACACTCCAAAACCCCAGGAAAAATAACCCCACAAGTTGGCGAGACAGGGGTGTCTGTAGTTCAACATTGAACTGTGAAGGAGTATCCATTTGGAGGACTTTAAGGCCGATGGTAACGTCTCTTAACTGAGTCAGAAGTTGCTGGCATTGAAATACTGTGTTCCCTGTATTATTATTTAGTGTTGGTGATAACAAAAGGAGAGCCCCACTTCCCACCCAGAGAAAAACTTTCAGACATGTTAAGGTTTGGATTTATCCCTTCTACATAAAGGCATTAAGTGGGGTGGCTACATTTGCTGCCCTCTTCATAGTCAGCAGAAAGCAAGAGGTTCCTCTGACTGACGAGTCAGACCAATCAACTCCAGCTCCCAAGGGCAGGATATCTCTTCATTGACCATACAGGAAGCTTCATATGAATTTAGGTCTGAGCTAAGAGTCTTTCTGAAATGAACACTGCTGAGGCAGCTGATTGGAGACACCTGACTTTGAAAACAGATGCTGATGGTTTCGCTGTTTGGGGTTTTTTCCTCTTTTTTTTTTTTCCCTTTTTTTTTTTCCCCTCCAATATAGTAATTTCAGTGAATTTTTGATTTTCCTCCTGCCCAATACAACTTTCTGTGCACACATTTTATGACTATAACAAGGATATTTTAGAGAGCCTTTTAAGTACATTTCACTATGAGAAATGATTTATTTATGAATTGTGTTACTTTTCAAAAATAACTTTAAGTGGAACAACTGTGCAGGATATGGCTATGTTGTTATTGTTATTATATTTCCTATTTCACACTTAATCTATTGAGTCATGAAAACTGTTAAATACAAGGACTTTGGTTTCAGGTTTGGGAGTCATGCTGTTATGGAACTTTTAATAAGAAACTTTTATTAAATTCATCCCCATGGAATGCTTTATTTTTAAAAAAGTGCAAGTGAAAATAAATATAATGTGAGAAATTATGCAAAAAATACAAATATTAAAACAAATATAAATGTTGAGGCAAGTGGTAACCATTGGGGAAATAGGTGAAAAGTGATTGAAGCAATAATGCAACTGTTTTAGATCATTAATTATTAAAAAGAAAAAAGAAAAAAATAAAAGAAATACATACAATGGGCTTCTGACTTTTAGTGTTCAGGCTCCATATGCTATAGGGTTTTTGCCTGCATACATCTGGGGGATACCGGGCTCTGGAACACCTTTATTATGTTTTGGTTTTCCAACTTGAGGCTGAGCAGAATTGAGTTGTCGGAAACCAGTTTTAAAACCCTGTGGGAAATCACTCTAAGTGACAGACCTTTAGTAAAATGCTGTTCCCAAGGAAAGGTCTTCAGCTTCTGTAGGACCTGGAACTGAAACTCTCTTGGGCTGCTGTGCTGTGCTAAAGGAGATGGAGAAGGAACTTTACTGAAAAGCATTTACCTGCAAAACTGATCACCAGCTCCTAAGAAGATCTTCCCACCTCTTTGTGCCTACCCTCAGGCAGCTTGCCCAGCTTCCTGATCACTGCAAGACCTCTCAAACAGTCTCTGCATTAATCTGTGTCCTCTTTTATAGACCCAGGAAATGCTCTTTCCACTGAGCCACTCGTAGACATTCACCGAAATTTTGGTACTTGAAAATCTTTTTTTTTTAAGTTGAGATAAAAGAGCTGTTGAGATGACATCCAGCTCCATGCTTCATTCTGTAGAGTAAAGAAAACAGAACTGAGCTCTTGATTTCTGTTTCTCCTTTTATCCCCATATGTATGTCACTCCTACTGGAAAGTTTTCCTGGCTTACAATGTTCAGAAGATGCCTTAAGATGCAGTAGACAACTCTGGTAAGCACAGGTTTCGAGAACTTGTCTTCCTAAACTAAGCTGAATTTGGACAACTCAGCCCTGTCAATAGCTATCTTTCAATCAAATATCAAGTCCCACATTTTTCTGCTTTCTTCTGAAATTAAATGAATTGATATTTATTAAGTTACCATAAACCTTTGCAAAAAGGGAAATTTTTTGTATCTATCTATCTGCCTACCTATCTATCTACATAATTATAATTCAACTTTAATGAAAGGGAAAACATAGTCAAATGGGCTATTCAGGAACAGCTGGTTCAATCTGTTCATTATTCCTAGTTTATGATCTGTAAGTGCTTCTGCTTCTGATTGGAAGACAAACCAAGTGTCAATGTCAAAGAGAGAAGACTTGTTCACACCTGAACATACTAGTTTGCATACTAATATTGGTATTTATATGAAGAATAGCCTCTTTCAATTAACTGTGTAACATATGTAAATAAAAGGAGGGCAGGCACAGTCAAACTGAGCAGATGTTCAAAAAACAAGTTTATGTTTGTGAACTTGGTTTTCCAATATTTCAC
Source organism: Nyctibius grandis (assembly GCF_013368605.1). Taxonomy (NCBI): domain Eukaryota; kingdom Metazoa; phylum Chordata; class Aves; order Nyctibiiformes; family Nyctibiidae; genus Nyctibius; species Nyctibius grandis. The sequence continues at coordinate 10,503,716 of NC_090662.1, read as the reverse complement.
GAGCTAAAGACACCAGACTTATCTGACTTTCATGCAACAGTTTTTTTGGGGGTTGTGGTTTGGTTTTTTTTAATGATGTCATGTACCTATTTGCACCAATTTAAAGCACTGCCTAAATTTATATTTTGGATAAAATATTATTCTGATTCTGGATACCACAAATAAATGAACAGTCATGAAAAATATAAAGGAGTTTCATTATAGTGTCATTATGCTACTTATCCCCTTAGAAAAATCTGCAAATATAGAGTGATTAGAAAAACAAAACAAAACAAAACAAAACAAAGACCAAACCAAACCAAACACACAGTTAACAAGAATGACACGTTAACCTTGACTGATTAGTAAAGACACCAAAAATGTCATCCCAATGGCACACGAGACACTAGATACCGTCAAGGATATTGAACAATACTCAGAGGACACTGAGAATTAGAATGCCTTTGTATTGCAACTTTCTGGGTTGTCAAGTACAATACATCATCTAAGATCACCGTCTGGCTCATATAGGACGACCTCTGGAAATATAACCACCATACAATGACTGTCTGTTCTAGTCAAGTTATTAAGTGGTCTGCATATGTAAGCAATAAGATATACAAACCTAAAACCAGTACACGTAACTGAACTACATAACCTAAAAGTCTCAATTCTTTAAATGTTCTTATTCTTACCCCCAACATATTTTCCATTAAAAACATTTGGAACAGATTCTAATTGCTTTAGCAGATTCTACTATTATGTTAAATAAATTATTGGGCCATACTCTATTACACGATTGTACTAGTTTTCTATGGTTATTTTTAGCATTCAAGACCACTGCTTTCCCCCTTTGTCTTCTGGATTTCCTGTATGTTATTAGACTGTGGTGAGGTCAGGCATCAGAGGAAATAACAGCAGTGCTAACTCCTAGACCCAATGTTTTATGAATTACTGAGCATCAGTGATGTAATGGCAATAAATCTAACCCAGTCTCAGCCTTGTGTCCTGTTGTAAATAAATGAAGTTAGCAAAGGTGTTATTTTATTCAAGAGCCTTCCTGATGAGAACGAAAATGTTTCCCCCGGGGGATTGTTTGTAAAATAGCTTCTATAATTAGGGTGCTGTTTAACAAGAGAAAGGTTCTCTAGTTTTCCTGGGGAACTTTCATGTCTGAGTCAAGGGTATCTTATTTACAACACAAAAACGACTGCAAATTGGGGAAGCAACATATAGAAAGGATTTAGTCAAGTGGAGTTAACCTATAAGCATATGGCCAAGATTTTCGAATTTCCCAAGTGATTTTGCATGCTCCTGAGTTGGGCACCCAATTTAAGACTCACTCAAGGGCTCTGTTTTTCACCAAATACCTTCTTGGGCAATTTAAAATTCTGATACTTGAAACTGTTAATCAGTTCTGAAAATTAAGGCATATATCTGTGTTGCTTTTTAGCCTATCTGCTTTTTAATTCCTAGCATGGAAAAACCTCTAATATGAGCACATGTCCTAACTAAAGTCTTCCAAAATCTGACTCTAAATGAGTGACAGAATAAGGAGTAAGCCTAGAAAAATATTATTAACTCTCCCTAAAATAAGTCTTACTGAGCATGCTTTCAGAGAATTTGTGCAAGTAACAAAGAAGGGACAGAGAATTACACTCACAGCAACTACTGTAACAACTACTAAGCTTTGTTTTTTTCTCTAAGGTATTGCAATCTATCTGCAACATTTCACCCAGAGAAGCCTGTAAAGTGTCAGGTCTAGCCCAGTGTTTGATACATATTCAGATTTTAAAAAAAACATAAATAAGGTCTGGAATAGAGAAGCTGAAATTTCGACCCTTTGGGCAATTTTTCTTTTCCTAAGGCAAAGATTAGATTTGAAATCTCTGCAATATGCACTTCTCTCTTGTCTTTGTTCCCTCCACTCGCTCTCAGTGTGTCACCACCCAGCCCTTCTGCAACCTCATTTTATTTTTCTTCATTAGCAAAAAATAATATCCTGAACATGTTAATAACTGGTATTGCATTAGAGAACAATGCATTTGAAATGCTAACTTCTATTGTGCACATGGAGACATAACTAACAGTAGACATAATTATAACCTCTCTCTCTGACAAGTTGCAATTATTCCTCATGGCACTGTGTTTAAGAGCAATGCATTTCTCATACAGGTTGTTTTTTATTAAAAAAGTGCAGAATGTTTGATATTCTTTTCCCAGTGCAACAAAAACTTTGCTGACACAGAAACAGATTGATTTAAGTGTGTTTGATTCAGGGTGACTGAAAAAATGCATTAAAATTCACTTCTTTATTCACTATCATCTTGACTGTTTTTCTAGCAACCAGGAGTCCCCAGAAGAACAGAGAGTCAGCGAAGCTGGCAAGAACACATAATACACTCAGCTCACATGTCTATATATGTACACTCACTAATAAGATTGCAGTGTCAGTGGGGCTAATCAGCATCCAACCAGATAACTCAATTACTGATATTCATATTTTCGAAGAAGAAATGCTGCCTTTCATTTAACAGAACTTTGGCTCAAAATCCTGGCTGTTTCATCCAGTAAGATCATAGCATATTGTAGTGTAGTGTAGCATAATGTAGTATAGTATAGTATAGCATAGCATAACATAGTATAGATCAACTTTGTTGACTAAAGTAAACTGACAAGCATTGACTCTGTCCCAGCCAAAACCAGCACACACAGGAAAGAAGCAGTTCTTCTTAAAGTTCTGTTGATTTCTGGTATAATTTTCTGTACCCAACTTTAATGGAATCCAAATGATTAAGTTATTCAGCTTTACTTGAGAGAGAAAGACGACATTCAGATTACTTCAAGTTTCATCACCCACGGCCAGATCACAGCCAGTGTGGAGTGATTATGGTCATGGATTGAGGTCGGCAGGACTTACCTTTGTGCCCAGGGGAGGGTTAAGGACTGTAACAATAAACCCTACAGACCGCAGCTAAGGGTGATGCCATCCCAAATGTGGTGTGATCCCTGAGACCTTCATGCATATCTTCTCAGGCCCTGCTCTCAGAGCTTCAACCTGAAGCCCACTGAAGTCAAACAAAGATCCCCTCAAGTTCAGTGAACGCCAGAAGAATCTTTCTCATATCCCTTGCCATGTTTACATGTTAACTCGAGGTCACAGCAAATCCTTCCAAATGACTATGAATTAAAACAGTTGTTCTCCATCACCATCAATTTAAAAGGTTTTAACTGACGAATATACGACTTCTAAACTTGCATCCCTACCATCACCCGTCTGCTTTTTGTCATCATTAAAGTAATGGCAATAGACACTGAGAAGAAAAATCATGTGTTCTTAATCCATACCAATTACTTGTTTTAGAATATCTGACTGAAATGCAAGCTTCATTTGCATTTATGCAGATAAATGTTAAATGTTTAACTTAGCTGTTGATCCTTGAAATGTGTAATTACACACAAACACATACATGCACAAATAAAAATAGTAAGACCTGAAATATTAATCATCTCACCTGCTGTGCAAAATCACCCTTTCAATTTGTTGTTTGTGAACAAAAGCACCTTTAGAGAATCAGCTTGTGCACCCCCCGTGAAAGCCAATATAACTAAAGAAAAAAGGTTAGTTTTGGAGATTATCAAGCAGGATGAATATCAGAAGATCCATGTGTTTTTTGCACATCCACAATATACATGTAATTTTTAAGTCATTGGATTGCTTCTAAACCACCTTGTCTTAGTTCTACAACTGGAGTGTTCCCTTACTGTAAGTTAGCCTTGGATGCAGAAAATTTGATCCTAATTGGCAGGGAAAAAATACGTGCCTTTGTATTTATTTGTTAAAATGTTCTCAGATCATCTGCAAGATAATACTGCTCAGCTTTCTATCACCTTGGATGTAAACATTTCAACAAGAGAAGGCGTTTGTGCTGTTTGAGGCACCTTCTGAACTCTGCTGAGCTTATCTTTTTCTTTATAGACAAAACTTTGTTTACCTAAGATTTGAACACCGATTACAGGCCTGTGAGAAATAGGAGGCAGTTTCGAAACATTGTCAACTATAATTGGTTCCTGTTGAAAAAGGTCCCTAGAAAAGGGAAGAACTCAAGAGGTATGGTGTTGTAGGAAAAGCGACCAAACATCTGCAATGATGCTGGAGTTGCCTTGTAAGAAAAAAAGTCTCACAAGGTCTAGCAAGGTCTGCTAGTCCCATACTGCACATTTAGAGATGCACAGAAAAAATGTGGGAATGAAACGTATCTTTCCCCTTTCCTTTTCTTTTTTATGCAGGCATTAAATCTAACACAAACAGAATCTGAAATAGAATAGCCCAGCTGTCTTCCTGTTTCAGGAGGTGTTAGTGGTAGCAGACAAGTCAAACTGCAGGACTGGCATTTTATTTTCATATCAATGACTAAGCATCTACTCCAAAGCCCATCCAGTGTATGGCACTCTCCTCTCGTCTTTCAGTGGCCTCTAAATTAAGGCCTTAAAATACCAGAGGAGGCATCACTTTTTATATAGATTAAAGAAACAGGAGTTTTAAAACTACATTTCTGCCTGAAAATGTTTTATTTGTTAATGTTAGAGATAAAATCTCATATTACTGACTGAAGGCAGCTAGAATAAACCAGAACAACTTGTATGTTTATTTACTTGAAGGACTTTCTGGAACTTTGTGTAAAGCTGTGTTCACTCTTTCCTTCTGTATCTTTCCACAGAAAGCAATTCTGCAAACTCTAGTACAGTACCCCATTTTATAGATCAAGAACAAGATTTTAAAGTCACAATAGCTTTTTTTAAATTTTATTTTATTTTTTTATGAATGAGGTGAATGCCCAGTAACAATCAAAAACACAAATTTAATTTTAGGAGTTTCAATGAAAGAAATAAAGAACAAAACCCAATAGCATCTTTATGCCTCTATAAACATGCAGGACTCCTGTATTTTTAGTACTGCCCGAAGTTATAGTACTCTAACTTAGAAAGCATACAGCACACTGGAGGAGATATGAAGAAAATAAGACTGTTCTCAGTTTGTTCTAAAATGAGAAACTGGCAGCTAGAAGGTTTAAAACAAAATAAAGGGATGTTCCTCATGTTACAATTTGTAGGGCATGGGTTGTTGTGGATACTTAAAAGATATATGAGCTCAAGAAATGCCAGTACTAATTCATCAAAACCAAGTCATTGAAAAACATTAAACACAGAGATTCCACTCCTGGTTCAGGAAATCCCTGAACAATGAGTGCTGGAGCCTGGGAGACTATATCACTAAGCACTGTTGCATGCTCGCCTTCTATTCTCTGGCACTGGCATCCATTATGGGCCCTTGTGAGAACCGAGATACTGGGCTAAATGAGCCTTTGGTCTGAACAGATTTGACTGTTCTTATGAAATGAGGCAGAGAGAAATTAGGTAATTTAGCCAGGAGATCTATGCCAAAGCAAAAAGCTAATGTTCTAGTTCCTGAGCCTTGTCCAGTGCCATTAACAAAAGTATATAGTCCTGCCTCAAATCCTGGTGAAACTGATGGCAACTGAGCTTACTCAGCACATGCAAAGCTACACACAATGGTGTGCCAAGTAAAATTGGTAAGGATCACTTGTGATGGAGAGAATGCATCAGCCTTTGTGCCCAGTTAGCCTTTAGTCTCCCTGTGATTCCCAAGGAATACCTCCGTTGGGTTCCCAATGCAGGGACAAATTACCATATGCAAATAGTCACTTGGTTTTTATTCACTTGAGTTTTACAAGAACTAGCAGCGGAAGCAAAAAATCCCTCTCACAGATTTCAGGCTCTAAAGCAACTTAATATTAATTAGCTAAACAATCATATAAATAAAAATTAAAAAGAAATAGGTCATTTAACTTAGAATAAAGATCAGATAATGCATACCACAAAATTTCATAGAGAGAGATATGTTTGGAGGTTTTCTGACTTATGTTTTAGTATGCAGTCAGTGGAGATTCATGTGACAATAGTATTCTAAAATTTCCCATCACATCCAACACTTATTAAAATAATCTAATCTGTTTAAACATATTGGAGGGAAGAAGAGCTGATACGTAATTATCTCTTTCCCTAAATTGTTCTTTGATTTGGTTTCAAGGTTCAAAGATCCACCCAGTTTTTGTGTTAATAGCCAGCACTGATGTCACTGGGAGAAACAGAACGGAAGATAGCGGTGGAGGCTGAATTTAAAGATAAATTTAATAAAAACATTAGAAACCACTGGATAAGAAAAGCAAACAAACATCCAACAAATCCACCTCTGGTTTCATAACTCTTCCTTGTTTCTTGATGTGTCATAATATCCTTCCTTTCCCTTTTTAATCATGCAAACTTACAGCTGTCTTTTTAAACATTTTTAGACTCAACTTCAGGTCCCTCACTTGATACCATATGTCACACATTTCCTCTTCTTTTTATGAAATGGCTTCAGATAGAATGGTTTAACCTTATTTTCCTGCTGTCTGGATTTTGTCTCTTGCTATTAAGAAGCCTCTTTCTATCTTAAATGTCATTCATTTTAAGTCGTTTCATCAATTTTTGGTCACAGGTTTTAAATTCTGCACCATTAATCTTCTTAACTAATATAAGAAGTTAAAAACTCATTTATTACAATTTGTACCATGATGAGGATACGTGCCTACATAGAGCAGCTAAAGGACAGTAGAAGAATCCTGGAAGAAAATTAGTAAGTGTAAACTGCAAACAGAAAATGAAGTGACAATAACAGGATGTAAAATAGACCAGACTTGCTCTATCTTACAATGTCCAGATGCTTTTTTCTTTCTGCTGCACCCCTACCTTTCCACCACCTCTACCTTGTCATCACATTATTTTTTAGACATTTAGATAATTTTCAGCATGGAGATTTGATCTATTATCTTAGATGACAATCTCTACGGAAGAAGAGCAAATGCTTCTAGTAGAGTTAAATGTCAAAAGTTTGAACATTAAAATCTAAGTTTAACAGCAGAACTAAATTCATGTTTTTTCCTAGGACTGATGTGGATTGTTTTAAGCTGGGTAATAATTTGCCTCAAATCTTGTACAATTAAATTGTATCTGAAATTTCATACTTCTTTCTGGGTTCCCTGCTTGGATTCAGTTTCCATAATTTTATTCTTTCTTGTTAATACAAATGTAAATTGATATCCAGGAACTTTTCTGAAACGTATTGCTTCTGAGTGACTGCCTCATTTTATCTTATTATTTTTATTTCATGGTCATGAACATCCCAGATACTATGGTAGGTGTGAAAGATAAGCACTGTTTCTGAAGAATTCTCTCCATTGACCAAAGATAAGGTTGGATAACTGTAACAGCTGACTATGTTTCAGGAGATTTAAATCAGGTAAAATAACATCTACCCTCTGAAATTAGGCTGTAACTTAAGTCTGGAGGGAATAAATTAACTAATACCAGGAAAGAATAAAATATTGAAACTCTCAGATCCTCCAACATACTTCCCTGTTGCCATATATTGATCTTTCTCACTGTCTTTTTTTCCTCCATTTCATGACCCAGTATTCCCTGGCACTATAAGAAACCCCAAATCTCTCTCCCTTTCTACTTCAGAGTGCCCTGTCTATGGTGCTGCCTATGGAGAGCCTATGAAACTGAAAAACAGTTTGTCCTTTTGAGGCATCCAAATGCAGAAATACTTTGGATTTGGTTTTACTTTACATTTATGAGTAATCTCCTTGAAAACAACGAAATAATTTGCTTAAGTTCCTTCTGAATGAAGTTCTGAGACTGCTTTTCATAAAAGCACCTTAGTGTGCACTTAAATGCATAGATAATTAATGCTCAGATTTGACAGATTGGCACATAAAGCCTAATCCTATCTCTACAGAAATTAAAAGTAGCCAGTGATCACAGTGTATCAGAAATTTGGCTTTAAAAGCAACTTCAAAAACAAATGTGCAGCTCCCATATTCTTTCCCTTTGTCTCTAAACATTCATTGAAACCTCTTAAAAAAATATTGCTATCTCTTTTTAATGAAATAATTTGAAAATTTCTCTATTGCAACTAAACTCAGCATTATGTTTCATTCCTTCATCTATGTAATGGTAGTGGTAGTTGTTCATGCTTATTTTTATATGTCTCCTCATCTCACCTCTTATCAGATGGCTAGTACCTTTAAAATCCTTACAGCAGGCACTAACCTTCATATTCAACTTTTATTTCCCTGCTTAACATATTGGCTTCTACTACAACATTGCTCCTGCTCTTTAGAAGTCTTTGGGTGAATTTTGTTGCAGTTTCTCATGCTCTTCTTTCAAATTTTACTTCGGTAAAATGGAGGAGGGACTGGAGGAGTCCAAGTGATTTAGAAGTAGTAGTCCCAAAAGAGAAAAAAGCAGGTAGGGAAGACTGAATTACTCATCGTGGTTGACTACTGAAAGAAAAACTTGTGTTCTTTTTGTCAGGTAGAAGATCTGAAAAAGTCATTTTTCTAGAACATAAGTTTGAAAAATGAGAATAAAAGCCCACTTATACCGTGATGCAGTTATTAGACACCAGTCTTGTCAGTAATGAATTTGGCCTGCAGTACATAAAATTTGGAATTCACCAACATTAGAAATTTTGAAATAAGGTATGATCATTTGAAATAAACATTTCTTAGAAATTCTTAGAAGCACTGGAAAAGACTGAAGCTTATTAGAAATTATCACATCTTATTATTACAATGAACAGTTTCAGTGTTTATTCTGAGGTATAATATTCAATTTCCTTACAATTTTTTTTCTATTCAAGACCTCAGGAAAGATTGAGGAGACATGTTTTCCTTAAAAGTTTGTTTGTATTGTTTTCATACATCCTTCCATCTTTGTTTTCCTCAAAAAAAACTTAGAGACAATTACTTTTAATGGTCTTTAGATTGTTAGGAACCCCATTGAAAATGAGACTGAAGTTACTAAGCCAGATAAGAAACCATGAATATGGTGCCTTTGATGTCTTCTAATTTACATTCCACTACTTAGGCATGTAAATATGAAAATACAAATTCAGGTAGCTAAATTTTAGGAGTAGGTTAAAATTGTTTTTCTGGTATCTTAAGTCCAAAACTAAGGAAAGCACTCGTTTGTTTTTAAATACAGTCCCTTTTAAGACACAACATGTAACCATGTATTCTTAAACACATAAAAGCTATTGCAAATGTGGTATTTTCCTGACTCAAGACCAGTGAAAACTAGAAAGCCACCAATCAAAAAAGATTTTTGCTCCAGTTTAACTCTTGCAGTAATTTAAATCCTAGTTAATCCCAAAGGATATTATTTTTATCTCTTTGGGAAGTTTTAGAAGGCTTAAGTCTGGATTTGTTTCTAAACATACTGCTTACTACCCAGACAAACAAATAAGAAAGATGTGGTAGGTGTAAGTTGAAAACACACCCCTATTCTTTTTGGTTTTTTCCACCAAAGGAATAATTTTGGACCAGGATTTGATTCTGCTTACTCAAATGGTGGATGTGGCTCATAAGAGTAATTCATTGCTTCATATGAGTAAGAAGTCAAGCTTTTTGTAAGTAACCGAAATCTCCAGTTTTTCTTACTGTCTTCTATCATCTATTTTAAAGTATTTTCTTATTTATTATCTTTAATATCCCATGAAATATACTGATCGTAAAAATAATATCTACGTCATTAAGTGTTATCTAAACTACTTGCTGCAACGTCAGCTAAAATAAACCACATTTTTTAAGGGATTCTATATCATCCTTCTACAAAAAATAGTCATTTTCCTTTATTTTCTTTTAGCCCTCTCTTTAAGACTTTTATTTTGTGGTTCTGATATGCGACTGTTTTTATAATGTCAGGAAAGTACCTTGAGTTAAAAAATTTATTGTGCTATAATCTTTCTACAGAGAGATTTAGCATTTCTGTATTAACCATCTTTTACACTGTAGTCTTACTATCTCCCTTCAAGGTAATCCTTTTTACAGAGGGTCATGGCTTTTCAGGGTCTGCATGAAAACGCATTTGCACAAAGAAATAAAAGCCAAATTCACAAACCTACAAATGACAAGCAGAAAGGGCTTGTATTCCAGATTGCTTTCCTGCAAAACCCTTTGAAAGGCTAAACAGCCTTTTCAGTGTGAGCACTAATCTGCAGACTTGTATCACTATGTTTGAATGTAATGAGATTCCAGTAAACACATGCACTCCATGTTGACACAGTGAGCTCAGTTTAAGAGCAGCTTATTTTCAGTTACTTTCAGGCATCGAAGAACAGACCTGAAATACTACTTTAACTGAAATGAGAATGCCTGTGCAGGGATTTGCACTACTTTAGTGAGACATTCACAAGTTTGCTTATGGACAAGGCTTAAGCCATGCAGAGAGACCTTTCACAATCAAAACTTCCACTGTCTTGTCCAAACTTTCCTTTTTTGGCTCCCTTTCTTGATTAAGGTTAAACAAAGTCAACTTTCCCCGTTACTGTTCTATTTATCCCCACCAAACTTTAAGACAATACATAAATCTTGTACTTCTGTCTGAATTATTTATTATTTTATTATATCTGTTAAAATAATATTTGTGGCCTTGTTCCGTATTAAATGATGCTCAAACATTTCATGTCCTAATTTTGGTATGAGTTTCAAAGCTTTTTAGTTAGGAATTGAAATTCATGATCTAGACTAAACTCTACCGACTTCAAGGAATTTGTTCTTCAGTAAGTATTCCAGGAAAAGACCCTAGGTATAGAAACAGTAGGTTGATGAAGACTTGCTCTTTCATTACTCCCACACTTAAGTAATGAAACCAGACCCGTCTTCCTTATAACAAATGATGATGAAATGCATAAACAGAAAGGTTTGTTAAATCAGAATAAAATAAATTGTTATTCAGAAAAAGTAAATGAAGCTAAGCACCTCAACCAGCTATAATTAAATTGAATATGCCAGCATGACTATTGTTGATGTTCCACCTTCATGACCATTGATGCTTAGCCAAACAGAAAATGAAACTTGGATCAAATAAAGGGAAAAACCAACAGCACTATTGCTCTGCAGTTTTCTGCTGTTTGACACATGGTTTGTATTGTAGGTGCACTCATATCCCTTATGAAACCCTTTGAAAGCTTGTAAATAAATGTTAGCAACAGAGAGTAATGTTGATTTATATAAATGGCAAAACGCTTTCAGGTTTCGTGTTGGTTCCACACTTCAAACAACCTGGAAGTATAGGATGAAATGATTAGAGAGTTACTGCTTTGAAAAAGTAATCAATGCCATTTGTTTTCTGATTACATGTTTACTGGTTCATAATTAAAAAGAATAAATAATACCTCAGGGCAAAAAAACTCATTGGAAGAGAGTCTTCCTCTCTTAGACCGTTTTTTTTTTCAAATCTTCTATCAAAAGCTGTTTCCAGGTCCAATATATACAATCAGTATATATGCTTTTATTGCGGCCAAGAAGTAAAAATCCTTATTATCTGAGAAACTGAAGCACAGAAAACTGACCAGTTCTTTGAGAATCCTGGTATTAAGGCTTTTTTCTTTTTTTTTTTTACACTTACATGTTATAACTTTATGTAGGCTTGGCCCATATGTGTGTGTAGAGGGTCTTTGAAGGGCATCTAAAAATTATTCAGTGGACAGATAGCTCCATCACAGCTATTTAGCTTGTCTGGAGATTTTTTTTGGCCTGGAGACATGGGATCATTTTCACATGACAATGACTGAAGCTTCACCTTTCAAGAAATCTGAATTACAGAGAGCAAAACCAATTAAGGCCAAACCACTTGGCCTCTGCAGAAGCCTGAGGACTGGAGAAGAACCCATAACATTGGTGTCATCCTCAACCAAAATGTGCAGCAGCTTTACGTATCACTGATAAGATGGTGCCTCCACTGCTAATTATCTCACTGGCATAAAAACACATATCATAGCATGAAAAAGGCAGACTTTTATCATGAATTCTTCATCTTTCCTTTTCTTCTGCCAATACTTTCCTAGCTGTGTTGTGAACAAAGATTTCTGAAGCATGAGATAGATGTTTTTTTCTTTTTTTTCTGTTTTGTCAAACGACATGATCAGGCAAAACATTTAAATAAGGGTAAACTTAAGGTATGTGAATAATGTCGTTGCCTGGAGCAAGGCCAATGTTTCAGGAGGACAGCAGAGGTCTGAACTTTACACCTTCTTGCTTACATATGAAAAGGTCTCAGATGAATGATCTGTTTATCTGGTAGATCGTTTTTCTTTAAACAAAAAAAAAGCAGAATATACTGTGTCACTGCCAGTTTGCATAATGCTAGGAAATTATTTTTTAAGTCAAAATCTACGAAACGAGATTTCAATCCAGCATGGAAATTATGGGGAAAAAATAAGTTTCTCTCATTCCTATAGTGCTCTGCTCTGTCACTGGTGTTGCCCATGTCATATTCCCACTTGAACGGGTGATGAGAAATGTTTATATCCAGATCAAGCCGCTTGCTCAACTTTCCTGGTGTGGTTTATATTAACTACAGGAAGGCAGCAAGCTAATAATCCCTGAAAGCATCCCTCTGATGAGTCAGACTGAGCTGTTAGCAAAACTCTATAGTCACTCGTTACCAGGCTTTTAACTCCATGTAGCGCAGAGGTGTGAAAAAGATCAAGTGAATTTTAATACTTCTCTCATTCTGAGTGATGCTACTTGAGCTTTACACTCACGCAGCACATGGATCGCCACCATGATAATTTGGCGTTCCATTTCTCTCAATTTTATCACTGTTCTTTTTAACTCAATAGCATAAGCATTATTTAACATATAAGTACAACCAAGACGGTTTTATGTTTAAAAACAAATGGGCATATCTTCAAGTCCTCAGCTTTCTGCCACCAATCATATACATTTATATGTCAGATATTCTGCACATAAAACAGATTACTACAAGGCTGATATTTAATTTGCTTAATTAATTTCATTGTGAAGGCATGTTTGAAGCCACATTACTGAAGGATTCCTCCAAGGTAACCATTTAACAGCTAAGTAACCTTTAATTACTTTGCTGTAATGATACACATCTAAAACAGATATTATACTGTGACATCTGAGCACTTTAACCTAAAGGTAGTTATTAGCACTCCCATGCAAGATTCATTATGGATCATATTTCATTAATGGAGAGCATTGTGTTCTCATCTGATTATGTACTTGCAAACGTTTATTAACATATCTCCCTGAGTGTGACCATGTTGCAATTCAGAGGAATTCATAGATTTTCATAAATCAGGTAGCATTTCTTAACTAAAATATATGCAATCATATAAAAGAAAAGTTATATGACAGCTCTTCTGGAACTGTTTGATACATACACTAAATAGGAAAAGAGTTGCTTAGGGCTGGACAATGTATATAATTATGATTAGCCATGCAATATTTGAAAATGAAATAATTAAAATGCAAATTAATTCTGCACTGTAAGAATCACTAGCTGTGATTTATATCACTACAGGTGAGAAGACAGTCCAGACTTGCAGATGACTGCAGATGTACACAAATTAGAATAGATTAGATGACATAGCAAGTCACCGCCAATTCTAATAGGCATCATGATACATTATTCATTCTACACAATACCTCTTTTTATCTAAGTTTTCCAGCGGTGACTGGTTTTTCATCCAGTGTGTTTCTCACATTCTTTTCTGACTCACTGAGCTAAAGAAAAACCATATTTTTAAAAACAAAGTTTCCTTCTGGGAATAAATAAAAATAACCATATGTGAATTGTCTATGGCAAATAATCCAGAAGCTGAAGAGAAAGAAAAAGCAGGTATTAGCTCATCTTTCCTTGAGTTCCCGAGTAATGGTGGAAAGTTACTCACCCTTTTCCAATGAAATGAGTTACTTAGGAAATAACTAATTTACTCAAAGTCCACAGAGACACGAACGAGTCAGAGGCATGTATTTCATCCGAATCAGGTCATAGTCACTAAATTATTTGTCTTACATAAACGAGGGAGAGCTGAAGGAAGGAACAGAAGGGCATAGTACATTTCCCTCACAGGAATGGTATTTGAGGGAAGATACAGAGATTCTGTATGTTTTATGCTCAGGAGCTCAAAGAGGAGCCAGAACATTTCCAAAGAGACTTACTGAGTGCCACAAACAGAAAGCAAATTGTTACAAAGCTAGAACTGAGAATGAATGGAAGAGTAAATAATTTTTTTTCCCAGATGACTTCAAGTGGTTTTATTCTTAGATTTTTGAGGACAGAAAGAGTTGCTGTGATCACTTAGTTTGATTTCCAGCATCACACAAGCGGTAGGCATATGGGACAAGCACAAAGATTTAAGAGACTGCCTGTTTCAGTACTGCTCTTAATCTCCCACAGTCTTTCAGCAGTAAATTGATTAACTCTTCATGGCAAAAGATATATGGACTGATGTATAAGGAAGATAATTATTTATGCCTGTGCACTGCTTTCACATCTGTTATTTTTAGATAATTTTATGCACAGTCCCATGTTCATTATGTGCACAAAATACAACCTCTGTCTAAGCCGTGATCCATTCCTAAAACTGGATTTTCTTTCTGCTGACAGGAAGCGTACATTGCAGCAATCAAGCATACATTGCTGTACTGAGTCTCTATTCACATAAAAGTATTGTTTAAAGAAGGATGAAGTATTTTCTCTTCTGTAAGACTTTTAAGATCTTGAAATACCTGATTGTTAATCTATCTGTGTCATCTTATGCCAGCAAAATATGTGATGCAAAAAGATGAAAGTTGTGTACTGATAAAAAACATTTTCTTTATCCTTTGTAAAGGTATTTAGCAAAGCTAGAAAGTGACACAATGGTTAAACTGTATCTGCTCTTGTTTTGCAGGGATCCTTCCACTTGCAGACGTCTTCTCTGTCTGTATGGCATATATGGGATTACTTCTTATTTGCTTTCTTAAGTGGTTCAGTTAATTAGGTCCTTAAGAAGTACTAATTACTAATCAAAGCATCAATATTTAACATTTTCTTAGCGAACTACGGAATGGTGGAATTTTTTTATTTGAACGTACATAGTAACAAATTTGAGACACTCTGTGTAACACAGGGCAGAGAAGAAACTCAGTTTCAAAATGTTGTAAAGGCAAAGAGGCACCTGGAAAGTATTACAAAAGCTTTTTCACATGAATATGAGTCTGTACATAAAAATGGGGATGGTCAAGATAGCAGGAGAACAATTATTTCCTGTTCCACCAGGCAATCTCTGGAAATACCTATGTACTGCTATTTACACAGAAATAGTAGCTTCACCTACAGTTGCTCTGCTTTTAATCAAAGGAGAAAGAAGATTTAATCATTGTGGAGAAGCCAGTTTTGTCATGCCAAATGCAGCTGTTGATGAAAGAAAGAGATGTACACGGAGCTTGGAAGCACACCAAGGAGGCCTCCCGTTGTGGAAAGTGACTTTTTTTCTTTCCTGAATCTGTTTGAAAGATTGCTTTTAAATCCATGAGTGTTCTCATCTTTCCTTTGGGGAAATGCCCCTTTTCTGGGAATTCTGAATGAGTGAGACTCTTATGGCCAGAAGCAACATCAGGAGGAAGTTTTGAGGAGAAGCTCAGGCATGAGCCTCTCCATCATTGCTGAGCAGCCTGCACCACGGACGTACACAGCCTCCCTGGACCCCTTACTGGGACTAACCACATGCCAGTCACCATGCTGATGTACCATTAAGCTCCCACAATGTGAACATGCAGAAACTATAAATATTAGGTTGGTCTGAAAGCATGGAAATAGACAGACCCGCACATAACTTCCAAGAGTTAAATATATCCTATGGCCTTTAAAAATCAGGCCTGAAAGACACTTAACAACACATTAGCTCTCATAAAATTTTAGACAAAGACCAGTGAAGTTAGTTAATGTCAGTAGGGTCTTGGTTAGATCCTCATGTCTGAATATTTAATACAACTGGTTAGTTTGCTGTTCTGCATTTCACAGCCCCGTGGCCTGTATGTGGAGCATCACCCACAGATAAAACCTGCTGCGTGACTTTGCTTGTTTAAAGCCTATTTGACAAGATGTTTGTACTGAGCTACAAACACAATACAGTCACTTCCTTTAGCGTCAGAAATCACACTTAAAATGTGATTCTTCATGAGGTCAGCCCCTGCCAGATGAAGTCTTGTGACGTGGATCCCACAATGAATAATGTTGCTTTGATGCTGATCTATCCAAATCTGAGCTCAGTAACTCCTTCTTTCAGTTTTGCTTCCTCCTGAGCCTCTAAATCAAGAAATAATTCTATTTATAAGTCATTTCCTCAATTAAGTCAGGCTATACTATAGGCCGGCTTTCCACTGTTTTTATTACATTGGTTTCCCAGCAGATGGTGGTTTGTTATTTTATTTTTTTTTTCCCATGTTAGTCAAGAGATCAAAGGATTCAGCCATACTTGTCTTTTGTTTCGGGAGGTGTGTAGATGAAACTTTGCATATGTTACATGATTGTGAAGTTGGATTAATGGTTTCAATTGTTACTCTAACAAGAGGC
Source organism: Nyctibius grandis (assembly GCF_013368605.1). Lineage (NCBI taxonomy): Eukaryota > Metazoa > Chordata > Aves > Nyctibiiformes > Nyctibiidae > Nyctibius > Nyctibius grandis. The sequence continues at coordinate 10,487,237 of NC_090662.1, read as the reverse complement.
AAATGCTGAACTTCTGTGCTACTAGAAACATTATGGGCTCTGCTGATGAACGAACATAATATTCCCACCCAGAAAACTGGATCAACATCTTAATATGATTGCCATCTCTCTTAAACAATTTAAGTCTGTAATAAATTAGGAAAACTGTATCATCTCATGGTAAAGTAAGGTAATCATGTGCCAGTGGGAATATTTACTTTGTGGAAATAAGTAATTCATCATATCATCCTTTAATTGATAGGAGAAATAATGAACATCCAAATGCAAACAGTGGGTGTATTTTCAGCTCCTCTGGTAGCCATCACTAAAATTAATTTTCTTAAAGCAGTCACAAAACTCTCAGTCATCATTCTAACAATGCTAGAAATTAATATTTTTTTCTGTGGCTATACAGATGAAGAGTGAACCTCAGTCCTAGTTACACCAGTATAAGTCATAGAGAACTCCACTGAAGGCAGGTAGTACTAGGAAAAAACACCCCACATTTTAAAAAAAGAAATTAGACCCAGATCCTAAGAGTGTCTTTAACTTGAATCACTCATTATCTGAGAATATTCAAAGTTACCCATGATTTTAACACATGGACTCACAAAGCAAGACATTGCATGTGGTATAAGTGAAAATCCACTCCACGGTTCTGCATGTACACATGTGCACGCTCCACGCTGCAAATTTACTTCCATGGAGGTCTCTTTCTATCTCACTCTTTTTTTTCTCCCCTCCAGCAGCATAAACAAAAGTTTTCCCACAGTTCTGAGACTCATTTCTTTGAACCTAATGAATATGTCGACTGGCTGTAGTTTCTTATTCATGGAAGTCATTCAGCTGTGGTATACTGTATACAGTTCTCCACTGTAATCAAACAGCATTTCTCAGCCATGGAGGCGAAAGCCATGTATGGTGAGGGAACAATGGTCTTCTCAGTTATCTCAGTGGAAGCGTGCTAGTGCATAGATTCCTCTCATTAGGAGGCAGGGCATTCAAATTTGACACTATGGTTCACACTGGACTCTTTTTGCACTGAGAAAATCTAAAAAAAATCCTGTGTTATCAGTTGCTTTGTGTGAATTGGGTTTTTTTAACAGTGGAGGAGAATATGCAGGATCTTGTTACTATCAAGCTTCATTTTGTGTCATCACATGTCTCTAGTGATCAGACCAGATCCACAGAAACACCAATGCTCTCTACAGACCATATCCTTATGAGTTCTCTCTCATCTCAGGGAAGTTTTTAATTAAAACCAAACTGTAGAGTGCTGGAACATCACCTGTGGAGTGACTTTCTTCACATTTTTTTAAAAACATATGTAGAAAGCAGTATTAAAGTACTATGGTTCTGGAATTGATTGGTTTTTTTGGTTTGTGTTTTTTGGTTTTTTTTTTTACTTAAGAATAAACTGGGAGGTCTGCCATAGCAATTTGGATATATTTATCAAGTCCTAAACAAAAGTTTGTTGCTGAATAACTGAACTGATCAGACTTGAATAGGGGTTTCATTAGTAGTTTCTGCTGTGCAACAAATGGCCCTTGTGGTTGTAAATTCCATGCCTCTGTTCTACTTCTCATCACATCTTACGCCTCTCCTCTCTATGACTTACTAAAGAACTATGCTTCCATTTTGCCTAAACCATTTAAGTCTGTAGACTGAGGAATAAACATGAAGAAATAAAATAGCCAACCACACTGTTTTGACTTGCGATAGTTTAAAACTTGATTTCATTTCCTGCATGTAAATGTTCAACTTGTAAATCTCAGAGTGAACCTCAGACATAATTACTAACTTTCTGTCACTTTAGACATAAATAGATTCCAAATTGCTTAGGTATAATTATGAAATATGCAAGGGCAGGACTGAATGCATTAAATGACAGCTGAAAACCTACGACGTTCACATTTCCTGTCAATGATTAAATCATGACCCCTTTGCTAAATGCTTTCCCCTCAAAAATGATATTTGTACTGCATCTGAATTTTAAGATACTGAGCCAGAGCCTTTGCCTGCATATGATTTGGAATAGTCCTATTCTTACAAATATACCTTTACACTGACAAATGGAAGATCAAATGGATCAGCTAGTTGTCAAATATTCAGCTGTTATAAAGGCATGTCCTTCTTAATTGAATATGTCAGGATAATGAACACTAGCTAAAAATTTAAAGTATTATACTTTTAACTGTATGTTTACATAAAAAGTTTAGTATGTATGATAATTTGCATTAGGAAATTGATTCTTATTTTGTTAAAATAAGATACTTGGAAAAAAAATTCTTTCAAAATTTTTCTCTTCAGTATCTCACTTTGCTGAGGATGAATTATCCGTAGCAGCTGTGTAGACTTTCCCAACAGTAAGGGGTAGGAAAGATGTCAGCCGTTGCTGCCATGTGTGCTACTCAGTTGAGAGAAGTTTACCTCATAAATTAAACTATTCCATGTAAGCTTAATACTCCTACTTTAAAGCATCTACTGTGGAAATAAATTTTTATTGGAATTATATTTTGGTTTGGGATGGCAGGATGAAGTTTTGAAAAATTTTAGTTTTCCTGGTTTAAATTCAAAGTACTGATCAAAATACAGCTAAAGTCAAAGGAGATCTGCAGTGTATTCAAAGACAGGCCTTCATAAATAATAGCATTTAAGCATGAACCTGATTCATATTTGTTTACAAAGGGGTTTATGGAGTTTTTCAAAAAGTCTTTTACATGGGAATCATGTTACCTTTTTATGGTGACCTTCTACTTCTTTAACTCTATCACAAGATAATACCACATAACAGGAGGTGTTATTTGGGACATAGCACTCAGCCTGTAAGAAATATATGCTTCTGCATGACGGTGCTCAAAAATGTGTAGACCTTTCAACAACACATCCTGGTTTCCTTACAGAAATGTTTGTCAGACCTTACCAGAACAAATGACTCGCTTAGGTTGTCTGATGAGAAAGGGCTGTCATGCTCTCTGTCCCTTTCCTGTACTCCTCTTGTAAATATTGTCTTCAGGCTATTGGAAAGTTCCCATAGCTTATCCCTTCCCAACCAATGACAGTCAATTATGGCTTGGAAAAAGAATTATATGCTATATATAGCTACATATAACAGTATATAAAATGACGCGTTCCTGCGTGATATGGTCTAGGCAATCCTGCTCCGGCAGGGGGATTGGACTAGATGATCTTTCGAGGTCCCTTCCAATCCCTAACATTCTGTGATTCTGTGATTCTGTGATATACTTCCAAAATGCTAGGAAGCTTATAGCTACACCAAGATTTATTCTTTTTAACAAACGGAGGTAAATTGTACATGTGTGAAAAGCCTAATTTTATTCAAAGAGTTTTCACACAGGGTAGCCTAAGGGACTGGAAATCGATGTCATGTGGAGCAGCAGAAGTGATGATTTGCAGACCCAGCAACTTCCAGAGGAATCAAGCCCCTTTATTTTGTGATTTTGGCTACTGACCCTGTGAGATGTCTGGACAGATGTGTGCCTAACACTGACTGTCCTGTTACCTGCCATCTTCCACAGACAAGAAACATCAGTACACCAAAAATGTCCAGTACCTGGGATTTCCCAATATAACAGAAATTGTTATCCTGCTTTTTATGAAACAAGGTGAAGGATATCAGCCTTGAAACTTCTAAGAGGTGTTTTCTTTTTTTTTCCCATAGTAAAACTACTCAGGCAATTGAAAGAAGTGTTTGAAAGGTACTTACACTGTACATAAGCTAGAGATCTAGCTCTTCAGTTTTATTATCAGGTACTATAGTAACAGGATATCTAGTGGTTTGAGAGGTTAAAGCATCTCTGAACTAAAATAGGCTGTTAAAGTCTGTAAACTAGATCTTCTTTATTGGCATTTCTCTGGGATTATAGTGATGCTTAGAACTAGTATGTCACAAAAAATTTTCATATCACACAGTTGTTACATCACAAATGAAAGTCATCCTTTAACAGTATCCTTTTCCTTCATATTTTTTTTATATATTCGGTAAGCATATAAACGTCATATAATTAATTAGATGGAAAGTAAATTAGCCTGAGGTGATTCTTAACTTAAAAAATCATTTGCTCAAATGTTTCACTTAAAAACCAAAGGTCAGAATCTTAACTGATGTAAACTGACACAGCTCTGCTGTCTTCAATGAACTTAGGCCAATTTATCCCACATCTGCTACTACTGAAGTCAATGTTTCACCCTGAATTTTATACTAGGTAATGAAACACAACATGTTTTCTACCAGCAGTAGCACTGGTCCTTCAAATAATGTGTTCCTTCAAAGTCGTTCTCTTAGGAAAAAAACTGCTCTTCCATCACTATATACTTATATATAATACATACAGATATATATACAGACAGACAAAAAAAACAAATGTGTAAAGGTATCAGAACAGGATGTCCATTACTTAGAAAATGCACTCTAGACCTCTTCTAATGTGAAGTACAGAAGGGATAAAAGAAGTGGAAAGTATAATTCAGCAAAATTTTATGAGCTGAACCAAAGATTTTTAAAATACACAGTCCGGAAAAAGCAAATATGTTACAGGTGGTAGCATTATATAACTTCATATGCTATAACTTAATGTTTTATGTACATCATAAATCTGAACTAAATTTAGAGCTTCTTTATTGATTAAGAATGAGAAATAACCTGCAAGTAAAGTGATACCAGATCTTTTAAGTTCAGCCAGTTAAAAATGAGTTCTAATCTGTTGGTCAATGACAAGAAATTTGGAATTAGGAGACAATAAAAGAAGCTGGGTTAGTTCTTCAGACAGCGTCTATAGATTTACCTCCATTGAAGAAACCCTAATGTATTCTTGCTGAGGATCTGGCAAACAATTTTGTACAGGTCTTGCAATGCCTGTCTGAGTGTTAAAAGAAAAGTTCTATAGGGCATTCTCTATACCTCCACCTGTGTGTAAGGGTTAAGTAAATGGAAAATTCTGTTCATTCCTAAACAGGACTGTTCCCTGCTGGTTCACTCAAACTACCCCAACCGGAGCCCTGGGGAAGGGAGCAGGGCTCCTTCCCCCTGCTCAGGCACGCACAGGCAGGTGCATTCTGCATCCTGTTGCGATTTTCTAGCGGGTTTAATGCACCTCTGTGTCTCCCTGCAGTTGGATTTGTTCCTTTCAAGCACAGATCTGACTTGTGTAATTTTGCAACCGTTAAGTACAACATTCCTACACATTCAATCCTGTTTCCTCAGAAGTCAGTGGGAGCAGAACATAGCTTTACTAATTACTTTCTTGTTTTGTCTGGCAATTGGTTTCTTGTACTATATTGCGTTATGCGGAGAGAATGCCACATGTTGCCTAACCCCAGATCCCTGAAGCTGCTGTAGGTGTCTGCGTTAGGTCATCTCGCCTAAACTCAGGTACATACAACATAGACATCTGCATATGAGCCAGTTTGCCCCATTCAGTGAAGGTACAAATATAGCCTCTTCAATGGATGATCTCAAGCTTTAAATTAAGCTCCCCTCAGGTATTTTCTGCGTATACACATGCTACGTTCTTGCTAAATATGTTCTTTCCTGCTTACTCATGGCTTACATGCTTAGTCTATTCAAACATGAACTTTATTCTTCTCTCTAAATACTGTGGTTACTCACTTACACATCTGGAATGGATTTAAGTGAAGATTAGTCTGCTTTACTCCTTAGACTGCAGTGTAATTCGCAACATATTAGGTTGTATACATTTGTGCAGATCATTTTTAATCAGATGCACAGCATGCTGTTCATATCCTTTTACCTTTTTATTATTATTTCTGATACTGTACTTCATCAAACTCAATTAGACCTGCCTAGTTTCATCACTAGAAATGGTTTTCTTCAAGTATGGAATGGGGCTGCGATATGCTGCTTCCTATCGAAGAGATATTCAACAGATATAACAATTCTTATTCCCATTACTTTATGACTATCACACAAAGTAATTTATTTCCTTTCCCCAGTCTTAAAAATTGTACCATATTCCAGCCTCCTGCAGCCTACTCCAATTGCTTCCCACGTCTCCTCTATCACTTGCCACTCTTTTCTTTCAATTTCACTTCTCCATCCTCTTCAGTTTGGCACACATTAATTCCTCTCCTCCATCAGGCTCAGGCAGGTGGGATATATTCAGAGCTCACATAAACAAGCAGTCTTATTAGACAGTAGGTACATTCCCTGACTGTTCTCCTAATCAGTTCACATTTACCTCTCTAAGTGCTTGAAAAATAAATAAGCAGATGGTGAAGTCAGTTAATTTTCCACAAGTGTTGTGGCAGAAAATGAATCTTCAGGAAATGTTTTAGATGGCAATTTTTTAATTCAAAATCAACCACTTGCCTTCAGTTTTGCTTTTTACCTTTTTTAGTATGCTAGGGAGGTATAAACTATACATGATACAGAAGCAGTGGCCCTTTGACACATCCAGTGCTGCTGTCTGACATGACTACGTAAACCATCTGGCTCTCACAGATGCAGTGTGCAGGGGTGAGGGGGTTAATATTGTATCCCCCCCCTCCATTCCTGGTGTCTCTAATAGCTACTGTCAATCAGGCACCCTCCTCTTCCCCAGCTCTGGGAAGGGATGTACATTTGAAATTCCTGGCTAGGTGGTATGGGAAAGGGAGGAGCAGACACTAGCTGAGAGACAGAAACAGGCCAGATGATTATTTTTCATTGCAAATCTAGTAAATTCATTTATTCACATGATTTTCACCTTTGCAAGGGACAGGGCCCAGGCTGACTGTCAGATTTGTCAAAGCCTGAGAAGATGTGGGTACTTCTGCCTCTTGCCTGCCCCACTTTCCCTCTCCATGGACAGACCTGGGCTGAGAAGGTAATGACCCCTCCTGCAAAACTGTCCAGAGGATACAGAAACTTGTGCCACTTGAAGGGCAGGTGAAGATGATTTCACTCATAGCTTAAGTATGAAAAGGAAATTAAAAACTAACAGTGTCTGAGGCAGTTCAGATAAACATACTCCTGACTTCCCTGGTTAGCAAAGATGAAACCAAAGGTCATGAGAATGATTCAAGCACACGGGGACTAACAAACTTACTGCATAAATGACCAAAAAAGCGCAACAATTTAGATTTTGTTGATAGTCAGGAACAGCTAAAAAGAAGCTAAAACAAACATCCTCTTTCAAATCCAGGGCAAAACACATCATTGCCTCAAGTCTTTCAAAATCCAGAATGTTAAACCAAGGTTGGATCTGGCCTCTCATCTCTGATCATCCTTTCTATAAATCCTTGATAAAGTGTGTGTTAGTTTTATGGCACAGTCATAAAACAGCCAAATGTAGAAGTAAATGACCTCATACCAGCTATCTCTCTGCAGAGAGATTCACTTGGCAGATAGCCAAGAATTGATTGACACACATCTTACGGAACTAGAGTTAATTAATATGTCTACCAATTCCCAAATGGATCTCAGGAAGCAGAGAATCTGTTTAATGCAGTAAGCAATGACATACTGTGTGTGGTCAAGAGACAATCACTAATTGCCAAGAATGCATTCTGGAATAAAGCATTAAAGAATATGAAAAAAACCCTTCTACTTTGCAGCTCCTTTATCCCTTCAAAACCTTATGCTTAGAACATTTTAAAGACTCATGTTTCAAACATCAAAAGACATTTTTATAGGGAAAAATGACTCCCGGACTATAAAGTCAACACTCAAAAGGTCTGTTAATTTTTCTACAAGAAGAAATTCTGATTTTTAAACACCTGAGTCCTCATTCATTTAACAATGATGTCTTTATTTTCAGGGCAATCTGCAAACCTGAATTGCAAAACCATAAGTTAACTTGAAAGAGCTGTTCTTTGGAGAGTGCAGAAGCTACAAATAACACAACTATGGATTCACCAGTAAAACATATCCATAAATTAAGTTAGTGACTGCTGAAAACACATCAAGAGCCTGGCTGCTAAACTGAAGCAGTCCATGGAGCAATACTCAAGTAAGTCAGACTGAAAACGAAGTGGACTAATTTATATTACACACTCATCTTAACAGGAAAATAAAAGATTGGCTTTTCTGCAGAGGAAAAGGATTGAAATGAAGCACAGAGACATTCTAGTCAAATCTTCAGCCAGAAAAAACAGCATAGTCCCATTGCTTTCTGTGAGTGATACTGTTTTTCACCAGGGAAGACCATGCTTATCTATTCAGTTATGAAGATAACTGACAAAACAGGACAAGAGCTACTGCAAGCTTTGTGCAGCACTAAGCAAAAATCAGTAAACTACAGATTTTAAAAAATGGGTGAAAAGAGAGAGGAAAACATTATTTATTTTTCACTAAAAAGTAAAGAAACAAAACCTAGGTCACATATGAAAACCCATCAGTATGTTACGACAAATGAGAGCAGTGGGATTTATGAATATGTGACACTATTTTAATTCCCAGTTGGGAGAAAGCTGCCACGGTGTCAGACTGTACTGACTGGTAAGAGACTAAAGGACAGAGTTGGCCCCAGAATAAACACTCAGGCTGAACTACCCCTCTTATAGCTGGTATCTGTCCTGATCAAAAATAGAGTGTGCTTCTAACTTCATGAACCAGGCAGAATGGGCTTATTCATATTTATTTAAGTCCCTGGGGGAAAAGATGCTGTGTAGGGGAGAAAAGTACAGATTCTGCTGTGATTTATCAATCAGCACGTCAGCACCTGATTCAGGAGCCGGTCTTACCAGATCCACTCACTGAGCCACAGAAACTAGTGAGAGTGCATTTTGGCAGGAAGAGATCATGGCTAAACACGAATAAAGATTAAAAAGAGGAAAAATAAAAATATTGTTTTAAGATCGTTTACCTCAGGATGGCTTCCAACTTCAATATATGTGCAGACTGGATGAAAAGCTCCTGTTCCGCAGGCATACAAGTGGGTTTGGTTGTAAGCCTTAAGCACCTTGATGAAATTAGCACATTCTCTCTGCAAAGAAAAGAGGGGAAAAAATGGAAAAAATGTATCCACAACATTAATTCAGTGTTTATGACTAATGGGAGCTCTTCTGTGTTAGGGATGTATGGCTGAATGAACAGATTTTGAAAGTGTGATCATTTCGTGTTGTTTATAATCTTGTTTGCTAAGCATTTAATAAATAGCCTGATTTAGGCTCTTATTTAAATATCTTTTGTTGTCATTTAATAAAGCATCCACCCTTGAAGAAAAGAATACACACAAAAAAAAAAATCCTGATTTTTGTTTCAGACACGCTTCATCTTTGTAATTTATGATATTGCCATGCTTGTAAGGCAAAACCCATTTATAGAAATGTGTCAGAATGAAATAATGAAGAAAAATGGACCAACTGTTTGCTTATATTCAATTACACAAAAATTAGAAGAAAGACGGGCCAGATGGGAGGAATTGATGAAAACCAAATCATTGATATAACATTTCTAACAGTAATATGAATGCTGCCTCACCCCCATTGTCTGTGTTTAGGGGCCAGTTTTACAGACATTAATACATATGCTAAACTTCAATACAATTGTTGACAGCTCCTAGAATATAAGCTTTGCAAGACTTTACATTTTCTACCTAAGTAAATTATCCATCATGAGTAATTCTAGTTCTCAGCAATTAAAAACTTAATAGCAACACTAACAGTCTCTAGTACAAACATTATCTATTATCTGTTAACAAAAGTGTCATTATTAATGTCTAATGTTATTAAAATGGAAATGTCTAATCTGATAGTCAAGATGTCAACATTTTCTGTTAATTTAATATTTTTATTTCAATTGAGTCTAACAATGAAAAGAAATATGTCTGTGCCTGAGAATCAGTCTGATACAATTACAAATAATGGATTTCAAACAGGAGAAAAAGAAGAACACTGAAATAAAATAACCATTTCCAGTAAAGTTTGTGTTAAAAACGAAGGAAACTTTTCTATGCATATTTGATGTATTTTTTGGTACAGCACCCAGCTCTACCTCTCCAAGTGGACCGGGGCCCATGGAAACAGCACCTGAGCTACTGCCTCCACAGAAATCTCATTCACTAGCATCATCCATCTCTGTAACTTGCTGCTAATTAAACCAGATACTCTCAAACATGGAATAATGGCTCTGCCAGAAAAACACATGTGCAATTTGAGTCATGCCTTAGGAAAAAGCAATGAACTTGCACAGATAAAATACTGTTTCCCTGTCTTACACAAAGAACTGTACTGAAACGACATTGCTCTTCCAATGTTGTTGCTTATTTGTGTAACAGATAATGGCAATGTATTAAAAAGAGCACCCAGAGAAATCATACAGAATCCTTGGCTTAGTGCTGACAACTTATCATTTTTCCAACTGAGATGGAAGAGAAAACATAGAGATAGCTAAGGTAATCCAACAGGAAATTGAAAGAAATAGAGATGGATGTTACCAGAGGTCCCTCTTAATTCTTTCCATTCTGACCTTTCTTAATAAAAAAACACACAATTTCTGGTCCATACGAATTCTTCCTCCCACACATATATAAACATGAACATACATATGTATCCACAGGCTGTCTTACACTGTAACAGTGGTAGAGTACTAAAAAAATACCTGGCATAAATCATCAAAATTACAATGTATGTTTCAATACTGTTCTTAATGCTGTTGTCCTTTGTTCCTTTTAATAAAAGAAATATGGAAAAACCATGAAAGTGTGTTAATAATTCAATACCTGCAAGAGTAAAAATGAGCAAATACTGTGAATTCATGTAACATTAAAAATGAACAAAATTGAATGGATCCTTTCTTAAACTCTGATATTCTCTGTTTCAGATGGAGCATCTGACTTTGACTCTACATAATTTAAAACTGACCAATGATTTGTGCATTAGTAAGTAATTCAGCATTTTCTCACTTAAGAGTTGTATCTGTCCAAATTTAATCACATCACTGTTTCAGTAGGACTATGTTGTGCCTTGTCTGGTTTGATGTATCATCATTTAAAAACATCTTTGTGGTCTACTACTATGTTTTATCAAAGCTTTCAAAAAATTGCCTGCCTGAAGAATATGAAATATCAGAGGCCAGTGGACACCTACCTTTGCAAAATGCTGGGAGTACATGGGCTAGACCCGCAGCCTGTGTGACTCAAAACAGATTGGGCTGATTTCAGTGGAGCTATTCTGATTTATAGCAACATGCCACCTGTGACTCTATATGCACTCGCTAAATACTGTTCAGCTGCTTATCTATAATATACAGCAAGAAGGTATTAGATAGCTAATACTTTAAAGGTGAGATGGAAAACCTTACTTAGTTTAGGGGCAGAGTCTTTGATTTTTATGGATGGAAATTAAGAAAAATTCTATCATCAGCTTCACTGAATGATTCCAGATTAAACTGGGGGGGGGGGAATTAACTCTATCATAGCCATATTTGCACTTCAAGTGTTCATGATTGATAGTAGTGTAACTGTGTTAATATCAGTAAAGTTACTCTGGATTTATAATGTATTTCCAAAAGCAGATTTGGCTTATTCGTCTGTGCTTTTAAACTCTCCTTAATTCCTTGTACTGCATGCTCTTTACCATAGACGTCTGAGAAATACACAACCTAGTTAAACAACAGGGAAGGTAAATATCTACAGCAATAAACCTTTGACTATGACAAATAAATTTAGGTAACATTTAAAGTTCCCAGTCCAGTTCAGACTACTCTTATAGCTTCCCTGTGTTTTATAGCTGCATAAACGAACCATTAAGGTCTACTCACTAAATTCTCATACACCTCCCTAACAGATTAGGTTTCTTTATATATTTTACGTGATTGTAAAAAAATAAATAAAGAGGGGTATTAAACCACAATAAATGACATCAAAGTAAAGTTACAGTTCTGATTTAAGCCCTTGTCAACTCAGGAAGTTCAAAGTGAAGTTCCTGCCCTGCCTGGGAGACGGTGCTATTCTCCGTGGAACAATAGCAACAGGCGCATTGATTTCAATTGCAGGTAATCAGATTCCTTCCTTTGTCTAACTGTGCTCAAGCACAGCTGCACAGGTACAGCGTGATGTGTGGAAATGTTGTACCTTTGCATTTGATGTTCCTAACTCAGCAAGAGTTTGCTTTGTGATGGTGAATATTAGGTTTTCCTAGTTTATGTGTCTCAGGGAAGAAAAAGCTTCCCATAAATCTATAACAACATTAACAGCTTTGAATGATTCATTCACACAGACTCCAATCTCAGCACACATGCATGACAAAGAAGATATTCTGATCTGATCAGGGAAATTGTGTGTGCATTGAATGCAGTTTGGGCTCACCACTACATGAGACTTGAGCGACTGACATTCTCAGTCTCTGTTTCACCATTTCTGCCCTCAGTGCAAGGCTCCTACAATGGCATTCAGGCACCGTCAGTTGTGAAACCTGACAGATGGCTCTGCCAGTCCCGACACCAGTGGCTACCTCAACTTGACTACAAAGCAACTCCCAGACCCCCTTGGCTGAAGGCCTGGAATGACTTGGGTGTCTCCAACTGGGCTTGTCCCACTTGGCAGCAGCATCTTCCCTTGCCAGACCCCCAGGCCAGGGCTATATTGTTAATGTGAAGGTCTGTGCCAGCAGAACAAGGCATTTCACTACATGATCTCAGGGTGTAAGGCACTGGAAAGGAGACAAAGACAATAAAAGAAATGCAGTATCTCAGTAAAATATAGCAGATGGGAGAAAATATCCACTGGAGGAAGAGGAAGTAACCCAGAGCCAGAAGCTGTAAGGAACAAATTGTCAGAGAATTTAAACATTATGTCTGCATGTGAGTTCAGCCCCCCAGTACCTTTGTATCCATTTTCACTTTCCCCATGAAAAGGATGTTGTTTAAAGGGAACATATTCTGCACATATCCATGTCCTTTGAATATTGTTCTTCATCAAGTAAAACAATGAAAGGAAGAAAATTAGACTTTAAAAATTATTTTCCAGGTGGAAAACAGGTTTTTTGCCATGTGTGAAGACAGGGTGGTGTGGGAGTTTAAAATACTTTTAGCCTAATAATGTGAATAAAAATGAATGTAAGGTTTGCAAAGTTCTCCATAGGCAGGAAAGAATTGCTTGGATGGGTTATGAAAATAAATCTTAAAGGAGAAGAGCACTGGAATCACCACAGTGAATCATTATAATTTCTTCCACACAATAATCCTGTTTACTATAATGGGTAGCTTAATATTGGGAAACTTCTCTTTATATAAAGCTAGACACTGGTTTATGCCCTAAAGCTCGAGTTTATATACACGTACGTACAGCAGAAAGTATAAGTGATTGCATATGGTACAGAATGATTGAGGTAGATATTCAAATAGAAAATTAGGTACGTCATGTGGGAGTTACTGCAATCCTCAAAACCCCCATTCATTTACCTTGCCTACCCCTGGAGAGGATTAATCTTAATTTGCATTTCAATAAAAGGCATAAGGTTTCCGCAAGAGCTGTAGGTTCTGCCTTTGGCCTTGTACAGAAGTACTTCTATCTTAAAATCCAAGCAGCTAAGCCCCTACATCGTGTCTGAGGCCTTTTAGCATAGCCTGAGAGGTCTTTCTCTCTCTGTCCTGACACAGGGAACTTCTTTAGGTAGCTACTTTTTGAGGTTTTTACAGTGTAACTGCTGGATCTGCTTCTGCAAACAGTCCTGTGATGGCACGATTGCCAATATCCTCCAAAGTATGGCCAAAGAAATGGTTCGTGCCCTGTCCTGGCTCTACCATGTGCGGTGGCTGAAGCACTCACCCCAAACGTGGGGCACAATACAGTTTGTTTCTCTGCCTGAAGGAATATGGACTGTATGCCTCACCAAATCCCTGGGGTTAGTTTGGTATATAAGGGCACAAGGATATCCAACTGAAGTCATTCTACCTTGTGCACAGAAGTTAAAAGTTCATTTGGCCACCTGGAAGGAACAGTGCCTCAGAAGTTTACTGGGCATTCCTGAGTGAGAAAAAGGTTTTAACTTCAGGTCCATTACGGATGTTTACACTTCCTCTAAACTTGACTGAGGAGATTATGGGGTTCAGATTCTCAGCTCCACACTGACAGTTGTCATTTTCAGAAATGAAAATGGCTAAAACTGTTTGCATCATACTACGGTAAAACAGCCAAAGCACTAACCCCACTGCAAATTCTGCTGTACTAAACTCCTACTTGTAGAACAAGTTGAGAAGTTCACCACACCTGTGCGGTGTGGTCAACATGCTGGAGGGAAGGGATGCCATCCAGAGGGACCTTGACAGGCTTGAGAGCTGGGCCTGTGCGAACCGCCTGAAGTTCAACAAGGCCAAGTGCAAGGTCCTGCATGTGGGTTGGGGCAATCCCAAGCACAAACACAGGCTGGGCAGAGAATGTATTGAGAGCAGCCCTGAGGAGAAGGACTTGGGGGTGATGATTGATGAGAAGCTCAACATGAGCTGGCAATGTGCGCTTGCAGCCCAGAAGCCAATCGTATCCTGGGCTGCATCAAAAGAAGTGTGGCCAGCAGGTCGAGGGAGGTGATTCTGCCCCTCTACTCCGCTCTCACGAGACCCCACCTAGAATACTGCGTTTAGCTCTGGGGCCCCCAGCATAAGAAGGACATGGAGCTGTTGGAGAGAGTCCACGGAGCTGTTGGAGGGCCACGAAGATGATCAGAGGGCTGGAGCACCTCTCCTATGAAGACAGGCTGAGAGAGTTGGGGTTGTTCAGCCTGGAGAAGAGAAGGCTCCAGGGAAACCTTCAAGCGGCCTTCCAGTACCAGAAAGGGGCCTACAGGAAAGCTGGAGAGGGACTTTTTACAAAGGCAAGTAGTGACAGGATGAGGGGTAATGGTTTTAAACTGAAAGAGGGTAGATTTAGATTAGATATTAGGAAGAAATTCTTTACTGTGAGGGTGGTGAGACACTGGAACAGGTTGCCCAGAGAAGCTGTGGCTGCCCCCTCCCTGGCAGTGTTTAAGGCCAGGTTGGATGAGGCTTTGAGCAACCTGGTCTAGTGAAAGGTGTCCTTGCCTGTGGCAGAGGGATTGGAACTAGGTGATCTGTAAGGTCCCTTCCAACCTAAACCATTCTATGATTCTGTTCTATGAAGTTATAAAGACTGTCACTTACATCCTGAGTGTTTATTAAAGTCAAAGAGGTCCAGCATGTCTGGACAGAGATCTTAACTCTAAATTTCAATTCTGAATATTATATACAATGTATAAGGGCAGAGGGCCTGTCTTGAAGAGAAGGTAAAGTGTTAATTAGGTTTTCCAGAAGGGCACCCACTATATGAAGATCAATATGTCTGACTTACTAACCAAACATACACATTTATTTTTAAGAGTTTTCTAATATTTATATATCAAATTGATAGAAGGGCTTATGCAGAGAGAGATTAGCCTGAAAAAATAAATTACAAAGAAAACGTCTGCAACCAAAAGCATAGGAGCCAAATACAGAAAGATTAAAAAACAAACACTACAGATATGTAACACTGATTAGCTTGTGTTATGCAGACTTTTCCCGGACAGTTACAAAAATAAAGTCCATCCATCTGTCAAAACATCTGCTTTGCGTATGAAAATTAAAACAGAATTTAGGTGGTTTTTATGAGTTTCCAGTAATTATCTCTCCTCCAGAAGCCTGGAACTTACATCCCTCAATCTGGATTACTGACACAGCAAAGAGTTTTTAATTACATCTTTTTAAGTAGAAGTTAAAGAGAAGTCTCTGTGACCAACTAATATCCAGATTTTTCTCCGTATTTCAAGAAAGCTGTTTCGTTTTTTTTTTAACCAGCATTGATGTCCATACTACTTCTCAGATATTACAGCAAATGCAAATGCACAGATTACGCAGGGCAATAAGTAGTAAATCCCAATAATCCATTACAGTATTATTAGCTTCAACAGTTTTCTGCTGATTTAATCCAGATAAGGATCAGACCCTGTAATACATTCTTCTTTTATTTCAGCCTTCCCACATAGTCAAGTCATTAAAATATCAGAAGGTTTTGTCTAAACTGGATGGACAAGGGGATTTAAAGCTATCATCTAACAGCTGGACAAACAAAATAAATACGTGTTTTGTCTTTCAAATCAAAGTGGATGGACAGTCTCCATGTAAAGTCCCATGCATGAGTTTAATTAATATGTTTACTTTTTTTTTTCCTTCTGTCCAATTAGTTGAATTCTCAAATGGCAAGGTCAGGGATATCCATGGAGAATAAGTAATCCCTGATATTACTGCTGTCATTCAAATTTATCACACTGCTGAAAGATGGTTCGGACTTATCAAGGAGCTTTTTAACTTCTCTCTTTTGCTAGTGGGCTACTGCCAGCTGCAATCAGTTCAGTCTGTGTTGGCTAGGTATGTTTTTCAGCATGCAGCAGCATTGTTTCAAGGAAAATATTTCTGGAGTGTTACTGCAATAAATATAGGTGGGATTGCCATGTATGCAGATGATCGATTATCAGCTAGATTCTACAAACATCTTAACATGTCAGTAAGCACATGCAAGGAAGTCCTCTTCTGGGTGAGCTCTACATGGCATATGCTTTCACAGTTCTTGCTGCTTGTGTGAAAGTTTTTGTAAAATGCAGTGAGATTATTTAAAAGTTGTTTCTGTTTCCCTCTTTCTATTACAGTAGCACTTAGAAAAATATTGATCAAAGAGCACGGTCTGCTTAAACAGGCCCAGAATAGGCAGGGAACAAAGCAAATTATTCCAGTCCTGTTAAAATGCAACGATCTTTCAAAATTTTATTTTATTGGAGTAAGCTAGTTCGCAACACTGCTGCAAGGCTATCATGCTAAGTCCTGCATTGGCAGTAGTGGGAAAGTCCCCCAGTACTAGGAGCTTTGTACAGGCCCTAATGGGTGGGGAAATGATGTCTGGCACCTGTACTCGATGAGATAACCTTCCAGTTGAACCTGTATAGGCAGGCGCATGATTTTAGAGTGGGAGAAGCTGGCTGTCATGAAAACATTTGCAGACTAAGATTTATTACTGTGTACTCCTTGCAGTTTGCATCAATAATATAATTTCCATCCCTGTTTTGTCAGTATTGTACCTTGCAATCAGCAGGATCAATGTTTTATAGTCCTACCCTCTGAAAAAGAGTCAGTCTGCAGCGCTGAATGAAGTTAGTTGAGCAGCTGAAGTATTGGGGTCTGTGTTACAGAAAGGGCTTTCTATTAACTTAGTTCTTGGGGATTACATCTCCACCAGTCAAAGCCTTACAAGCAGTGTGTATTGCACCACTCACACACACAAATCCAATATAAACCTAGAATATGTCTAGGTAAACAAAATACCTAGTCTCTTTAATAAATATATGTTGTTTTGTGGAGTGGACTGAATACTAATTGTACTTGTCTTCCCACCTCAGAGCTTTGAAAAAGCTGACAGGTCCTCAGATTCAGTGGCCCTTATATTGTGATCTGGAAGAGTTTATATTGGATCGTGATCTGGAGGACTTGACCCCTCTGGAGATGTCAGGAATGACACTACTCTTAGGCATGCTGACGACTGCCAACATTACAGAGGAACCCTTGATTAATTCCATATCTGTATTTTCCTCTGCTGTCAAGATGTGTCCTGAGAAATTTCAGGCTGAAGGTGCTGATGAGGGTTGATAAGATATTTTTTGGTTGCCTAGCACAGCTTACTGTACTTCCAGTTATCTTTTCAATTAAGTTATGCCTGTTATCTGTCTGATTTTTTGATATGACAAGTGTTCATGAGAATATTTAAAATGTATAATTTACTCAAGTTGCAGGATGTCTGCATGAATTTAAACCATTAAAGCATCATGGCAGGAAAAAAGAAGCCAACTAACAAAGCATATGATAAAAAAGAAACAACACTGAAAAAAAGCAGATATAGCCTGATTCCTTCGAGCCACAAAACTGCACGCCATATTAGCAAACAGTTGTATTGTCAGCACACTTGCACAGCAGATGGAAAGCTCCTCTGCTTCTGCCTTTGTGTTAGTGAGGGTAAAACACAAAATGTCTCCCTGCCCATCTACCTACCTACTTGAAGACCTGGTGGTCACTACTGGTACTTGGTCATTTGGCCCAGAGTTTACCACTAAGGCTAATCCTGGAGGTAGCTAAACCAGGTGGGATACTCCCTAGGGTCTGTCCTGAAAACAGTCGTAAACCAGAAGCCATTAGCAGAAGTCATCAGAAGCCATGCTTTAAAGATGCCTCCCTTGACTGCACAGACTAAACACATCAGGCCTTCAAATCTTTGTCGTTAGGACTAACCATCTGACCTAGCAATCTTAGGAAGTAAAATTTCTCCAAATTTTTCCATATTCAATGTGTTTAAATTACAAGACATGTTTCCAGTCCTTAACTCTTCATTCAGCAGATGCAGATAATAATCATTCTGGACCTGTGAACAGCTAGAAGGATGCCAAGAAAAGGCTGCAGCACTAAATACCTGATTTAATGACCATGTCATTTTTTTGTACATCTGGTTAATGCGTAGTTAACAAGACGAAACAAAGTCTTTTGTGGATGCAGTCCAGCAAACAAGTGGGTTTTCAGGATTTTGCAGCCACAGCACGATTGTTGTACATGAAACCTTTCCATGAGCATTAGCAAGCTTCCTTTATTTTGAATTGTTATGTTTTTCAGTAGTATGTACTTCCTATGGCAGAGAATGAGTTCATTTAAGGAACAGAAGAGTATTTCAGGAATAACTCAAAACATCGGGAAGCCTTGAGGTCAAACAGAAGGCAGTTCTTTTCTGACCGTAACTTTAAAACAAAATTAGTTTTGCTCTGTAGAGTAAACCTGTCCCACATTTTGGGCATGGCTTTATGAACAAAGAAATGAACAATACTGCTTGGTTTCAGCTCAAGCAGTCTCACCAAGCCCAGCAGCAACTTAAGTTGCGACCACAGACTAGATCTAAGGAGTCTCTCTCATCTATCTCTTCTATCTGGGTGGGGTAATCACCTGTCTGCTGGAGAAATCAGATTACACCCCACCTTTCCGAATAGGATCAACACCTGCTAATTGGGTGGAGTATTTCAGACAAATGGGTTGTCAAGCCTGTTGGAGGCACATAAAGCACTTTGTATCAGTCAGCTTGCCTTTATTCAGCTTATTGCAGGCATATCCTGTAATGACTTCCACTCACAGCCACCTCAGATAAATATACCCAAAACTTCTGTGTTGAAAGTGAACATAAAACCATGAAGTGTTGAAAGGAAGCAAAAGATTTTGCATCTATAAGGGACAGTTGCTTAGCAATATGTGTGCCTTTAAGTAAACATACTCTGTAAGGTTAACTACGAAGTTGCATTTGCCTTACTATGGGAATCTGGAAATTTGTGTGTGGATATTAAACTATTTTGACACCACAGAGAGATGCTGAACAGAGAAACCTTAAGTGACAGAAGCCTAAAATTCCCACTCAGTAAAAATTTTTCTCCAAAATTAAATTGTTGAAATGAGAGTTTGCTGAGTGGTTTTTGTTTTGTTTTTTTGTTAGATTGGTTTTGGGTTTGGTTTTTTTTTTGTTGTTTGTGTGTTGTTTGGGGTTTTTTTTAATATTCATGATACATATTAGTAACCTAAAGTTTTGGAAGATGTTAATTGGGAAGGAGTTACCCAAGAGAAAAAGAGATCAATAGATGATTTGATCCGACACAGATTACATCACTCAGGAAAAGAAAAATAACAAACAAAAAAAACAAAAGCAAGAGAGAAAGATATAGATTCTCCCTTTACTTACTGTTCTTACTTTTCTTGTTCCACCATCTTCAGAATACAAAACTTTCTCTAAACTGAAAAGCTTTTTTTAAAGATCTTCTGTTAACATGAAAATGTGGCAACTGAACAAAGCACTATTTTCGACATAGGAAATAATTGCATATTATTTCCTAGGTTATTTTAAGAACATTCCCCTTAAATAGTATTTAGTTCTTTTACTTATTACAAAAGAAAAAAAGACAATATTTTCAACATGTGTGCAACAGGGAGGAATTTAGTGGATCTATTTTTGGTATATGTAAGTAACAGGACTACAGAAAGAAAATTACTTGTGGGCTAATTTAATAGTGACATAGTGACCACATCTTGTCTATAAAGGAACTGTGATATGTGATCTTTCAGAGTAGATCTATCCTTAATTTTTAAACTATCCTTCCTTTTACTAAAGCAACAGAAAAACACCCAAAACCTAAACCAACCCAAACCAAAAAAAAACCCAGTCTGTTTGCTAAAATAGAAAAAATGTGAAGGAAATTCAAGGTGGGGGCGGGGGGAAAGATGTGACTGGCTCTAAAAGAAAGGATTTTCTCTGACTTCATGAGCTTCATACTGAAGCCCTGAAAGAAAACAGGGACTAAACATATCGATCATTTTTACTAGTTATCCAGTTAATGTGTTTCTCTGCAAAGAAATGTACAAAGGATAAATTTACTCTGTCCATCTTGGGATGTGATAAATCATAACAAGGAATTACCCAACATAATTTTGAAATAGCAATAGGTGGTAACTCAGCCATAAATAAAAGTAATCCTCAGACTTTGCTAAGGCCAAACTAGGGCTCATGAGGAACACTTATTGATAAAAAATTAAACCACATAATTTTAGGAACGATTTTTCCTTCATTTCTCCTTTACTACCCCTTTGCTAGTTCTGTGACTTTGTGTTTCAAAAGCAACAAAGAAAATATTTCTGCAAGACTGCATTAAATCTAATGAATATTAAGTTTCCTTCAAAGGCAAATTTCTATAGTCACACATATAAACAGAAAAATAAGCCTAAAATTGGAAAATTAGCTTTATCCTTGATCTATATAAATTTGTTCCCCATACTCAAAGACTTAAATGAATTCCCATGATACATAAGTGGGTAAAATATGAAAATCTGAACAACTGCCAACATAATTCTTCCTTTGTATAAGTAACAAGTTATTACCTTACAGAAACTGATTTGCCTTGGTCAGTTTGTATAAAGAAATATATGCAAACACCTAAATGAACACAAGCTGTAGGACCAACATCTCATCTAAGAGCTATAAATGAGGCTTTATGCTTGTGGTGTGTTGTGGGGGTCCATCCAAGAACTTGAGTTGGCGCAGCCAGATTTTCCCAGGGGGAAAAATTCTGTTAGAGAACTCCACAGGACTTTGAAAGGCTCCAGTGTATTATACTCCTTTTTTGCTAAACTCAGTTCACCTCCAACTGAAGGGATTGTAGGTTTGTCTTTTTTTTTTTCCCCTGTGTGTCTTTCTGTTTTGTTTGTAGTCTATGCAAAGAAGTTTTACGCAGCAGCAATATTAAAGCAGCACACTACTTACAAAATGTCTCGCTCTCTCATCTCCCAAATGATAAGAAATGCTTTGGTAGGAAATCATGCCTACATTAAAGATTATGGACAAGATTAAGGAGTGAGCTAATAATCCCAGCATACTAACCAGGACAGCTGACAGAGTTGAAAGGGATATGCAGTGGCACCATTTGTCTACAAACGGCTCAAGAGCCACATTTCTCCTTTTAGTAGGTAATACTGAGAGTAAATTCTGTCCCTAACCTCACTGGAGGTCCCTTGCTTTGGATTTTTGCTCTCTTTAACCCTTCCTACTCCCAAGGGATGTGAACCTTTCCCTTTTCCCCAGGCTGGATAAGGGACCTGAGTTTTTAGGCTCTGTTAAAGGATTTCAGTGCTACACTGGAGACAGGGAGCCAGAATATAAACAGGGATGGTGGTGAGGGTCGGTGATAGAACAGCTGGAAATCTGGCTGTAGATGTCCTCCAAAGGAAGAACCCTGACAGATGAACTCCTCTTTGGCACGTCCAAAGGGCCAGAGGTAATTTGACCAGAAAAACTGTGCCTTTCAGATGGATTTAGAAGCAGGCTTTCTAGATCCAGCCAACATTGCATATTTAATTTTCAGATTCCCTCTTCAGATCTTGCTTTACAATAACAGATGAAAAGAATTACTTTTACTTTCTGCCTTCATGTTCTTCTATTTTCCCTAAGGCAACAACAGTAATAAAATGAGTTAAAGGGAATAGTGCTCATTTATTACCAACTTTATTTTTCCAAAGTATCACCAGATATGGCTGAGGGACACTTGCTAAGTTACACACCACTTTTTCTTTTTTTCTTTTTCTTCTTTCATTTCAAAGTAGGTCGTTGCATTCTGATGGATCTATAAGCCTATGGAATTGCTAATCTTCCTATGCTTTGGGGAGGGGCTGGAAAACTGTAAAGGAAGCATAAACTGCGATGGCATATAAACATTTTGTCTTAAATTAA
Organism: Nyctibius grandis; assembly: GCF_013368605.1. Classification (NCBI taxonomy): domain Eukaryota; kingdom Metazoa; phylum Chordata; class Aves; order Nyctibiiformes; family Nyctibiidae; genus Nyctibius; species Nyctibius grandis. Next base: position 10,465,017 of record NC_090662.1, on the reverse strand, counting down.
GTATTATCATAAGAAATGAGATGATTAATTAAATTACAGCCACGTGACTCTACCTGAGTGAACCATAAACTCAGTAATTAAGTTCCAGCCACACTTAAATGCAAAGCAGCAAGCAAAAAATATAGCTATGTGTAGTGTAAAGAGTCTTGCTTCTTCTTAAATAGGAATAGGTTTCTGAGCTACAGTGATTCCAAATTACCACCAAGAGGAATATCAGTTACAAAAAAGTGAATCACGGTTGAATTCAGGTAAGAGTTAATAACTAGGTAAAATTTAATAGCAATTAAATAGCCCAAGTAGATATCTATCTCCTATAAATTATAATACAGTCAGTGCTAACAAACACACAATAGTGCAGACACACTTTATCTGTTAAGGGAAATTACAGGAAAGTGTAACTCTCTGTATGGACCTGTTTGTTCATGTGACAGAACATATGCAGAAGGTTGCTGGTACCAAGTAAAAGTACTTGGTACACTTTGTATCTGTTCGTACATCAACATTTATTTCTCTCCAGAAACATCCAGGGAGAAGCCAATTTCATACAGCATGCAAAGTGTGTATAAGTATCTGTCATCATGTAGCTTGTCCTATGTGACTTTGTTAAAGTACCTACTGAAATTTTTAAGATTTATACACGTCAAGGCCAGAAGGGGCCATTTCAACAATTCAATTTGAGCTGGGATCTTTAAAAGTGGCTAAATAAATTAGATAGTCAAATCACACTTGAAAATAACATCCTAAGGTGCCCTTCAGAAACACATCTTTAAAGCTTCAAGTCATAGAAATCTATCATACTCTTTAATAGGGATTTCTCTGATTAATTGTGTACCACGTGAACTACTGCTATGGTGCCTCAGCCAAATCCAGTGCAGAGATGTCCTCCAAAGGAAGAACCTAGGACTAAACAGCAGCCAAAACAATAGCAAATTAATAGTTTAAGGACTAGATGAGCTTTCCAGCCAAGAATCTATCCCTACCCTAGCCCTACCTGTAAAACTAACTAGTGTTTCTGGTAACTTTTGTAAATCACCCAAGCTTTGCTTTGCTTGTTTATGACATCCTAGCAACATCAGAATGGAATTGTAGCCACAATTTTTTTTGCAGTTACCTATTATTTAACCCATATGTAATGCAGAGGTTGCCATGTGTTTCTGCTGGGTCCCAGGTGCCTGTGAGATCTTAAAATCAAAATGTTGAGGCTCACTGGTGAGGGATATGACTAGCAGCATGTCTGTACTATAAGTTCAGCATAAAAGCTGAGAAGTATTCTGCAGAGACTTTTCTTCTTTGATCATTACCAAGGTCTGGTCAGGAATCGTGAGAAACATTCACAGGACTTACAGCAAATAGAATAGATCAAATGAGAGACTGAAGTCCAGAATACCAAGAAATCCTCACAGAATTGCTCATTTAGTTGAATTATATAAGCAAATATCTTATTTGTTATTCATACTCTTTAATTTTTCATGGACAATATTACTTTGGTGCTTGTGATACTCTATACTGAGGAAATGGAAATATATTGTAATACTAAGTACTTACATGGGACAGAAATTACTATTTTATTGGAAAAAATCTTTATTTTGTGGGAAAGTGTAGCAGTTAACTTCTATCAGAGAAGTTCTGCTGTAAGTATTGCATAGCTGGGGTGAGTCTTTCAGCTTCTCAGCTTACCGTATTAAAAAAAAAGATCCGAAGCATACTTTAAAAGGTTTATGTATCTATACAGTGAGTAAAGATGATCTAATTAACATATACTAAGCTCTTCAAGAAACAGAAATGAGAATGACTGCTTAAGGAACAAAGGGATATCAGGAGAGCAGGAACAGCCTAAGCTGGCTGCCCTCCTCAAATCCCGCGTGGACTGTCCTGAGCTACAAATCTGCTGCGCCTAGATTGGCATGACTGACAGCGTCAGTACGAGGAATCCCTCTGAAGGAGTGAAAACGACAGTAAATTACCTCTTATAATTATGAGAGGAAATCTTGGAGGTCATAGCTGAGGTTAGCAGCAGGGCAGAGCCGGGGTTATACTCGCGCTGCAGCTGCTGCAGTGCACCTGGCCTATTAGTGGGGACGTGCATTTTCAGCACTGACATCCCCTGGAGGTCAATAATTAAAAAAAAAGTTTTTAAAAAAGACCTCATTGTAGAAGTATAGACTGTCATGTAGAAAGTTTTGAACCATCACAAGTGAAGAGTATCTGATATCTTCGCAGTGGTACATGCTGAAAGCAATATTAAATCAAGCATGTTTTATATGCCACTTTGTTTGTCCTCTATTACTCTTGTTCCCTGTAATGAGAGTCTGTTGAGTTATTTTTATGGCCTTTACATTTCACACTCCCAAGGTACTGACAATGGCTTTAAGGAATAAACGAGGGAGGAATAATACATTTCTTAAATGATCTATAATCTTTATCTGTAATTACAGTTAAAGCAGTTACATTAAATACTTTTTTCGTAATGCACTATTTTATGGCAAGAATAGGTAGCTGTAAATATTTAAAGATGATGATCCGAACACATTAAGATATATATTCCATCTTTCCAGTTGCTTGCCAAAACTGGACCCATGTTAAATATGACCTATGCATTTTTTAATTTTTCACTTACACTTGTAGAGAAATCTAAAATTTAAAAAAAGAAAGCAAAACCACCCCCAACAATCCATATATGTGAAAATTAGTTTTCAAAACAAATTATCAGATTCAAGCAACATTGTGCTGTGCTACTGTTATCCTCAGTTTGGGCTGCTGAACTCTGTGCTCCTGTTCTGCCTTATTCTTTTCCACCAGCTCATGGGAGTGCTGCTTAGAACGCACAGGATCACAGTGGGCAGCTAATGCACCAGGATCACACACAGCATTGGAGTGGGGTAGGGGCTTCACCTTTTACTCATGACCAGCAGGTATAGTTGTCCTAAGCAAAAGAATCAAGGGGAATAAAATAGTTACAGTGTAAATAGTCCTCTCAAGCTTACAGCAGTTAGGGAATGGGGACCTGAACTTCCCAGCTCACTCCAGAATAATAGTGTCTCTATTTACAATGAATGGATTGGAATCACCTAGTGCAACGTATAAAACATACTCTTTCTTACTATTGTGAATTTCTAAAAATAATTATTAAAAAACAAAAGAGTATAATTTCATTCTACGTGCTGAATCTCTTATTCATTTCCTAAGTTTCAACCCCAGCTATTAAAAAATCTACTAATGTAATACCATAATACTTAGTATAAGATCAAGCTGTAAGGTTAGTTAATTTGGTCAGACATTTAACACTAGCCTTATTTTTTTTAACTTTGAATATTAGATATTCTAGTCCTCACCTTGCAATATACTCCTGAAAATTATTTGTGAACATGAAGATGGATTAGTTTAAACGTATTACTTCTATGTAATGAGATAGCCCAAGTATCTGGCACTTTATCTATCCCTTCACATATACAGCTTAGCCCGTATTTCTTAGTTTTTACCTAATCCACCTCTGCTATTCCCAAATGGCTTTTTATGAAGACAAGTGTCCTCTATGGCCTAGGTAAAGACTGATGAAACTATTTTTATTATGACCTAGGAAATTATTCAAATGGAGCTCTCTAGAGGCATATGGTTGGCATTATGAATATTTTACAGAATCATGTCTGAAAATCAGGCCAACAGCATATACACACGGGGCCAAGTTCCACTCTCAGTTATACCTTGGCAACCACAATGATTTCCGATTTGGCTATGCTATGCAAGTATTTGTTTGGCTTATCACATACGTGTATTTTTTATCTTTTTTTTCCCTTCTTCAGCCCTGTCTTCCAATTTCCCATGTTGTTCTAATAAAGAGGACAGTTATTATCAGTGTGGAATGATTATTATTTGAAGACTACTAGCTGTGTCTCTGCTACCTCATAAATACAGGCAATAAGATGTACACAGGAATGAGGGAAAATGTACAGAAAATCATGCCTAGTGTAACAGTGCCTTTCCTCAGGCATCAAAACTGATGCAGAATGTTAAAGTCGCTTTAACCTCAATCTTTCTATGAACTCCATGCAGGAAAGAGCTCAGGGAAACCCACTGACTCCAGTGAGATGCCACAAAGATAAAGCACTTCTTGGAACTCACTGTAGGACTGGGACCTGGAGCAGGGCAAAAATAAATCAAAATATTATGTAGCCTGAGATTAGGAGACAAGTAGACAAGGGTTAATATTTCTCATTCTGATGTTTCTCCTCCCTTCTCTTTCTTGTTTTTTTTTTGGTAGATAAATTCTATTTCATTTGCATGATTTCTGTTTATAAATTTAAAGCCTTGTTCATAAAGACAAAATTTCATTAATTTGAGTAAGAAGGCTGAGATAACTCAAGACTGAAGTTATGGATCAGATGTGTGACCTTGCAGAGGGGAAAAATACTTTAAGAATTAACACAATAAGATATAAGAAAATATTCACAATGTTTTATAAAGAGAAAAAAATGCTAAAAATATTGGTACTTACCAGAATATCTTTTCCAGCCCACTTGCACTCATCCCTTCGGGAATGAGATACAGGCCAAACAATCTAAAGACACAGAACAAAAATCACGTTGTGTTATTTCATGCTTCAATAATCACAAATTGCAGACCAAATGCTACAGAGTGTCTTTACCCAGTTTCTCTTTTCCCCATTCTTTTCCTTATTTCCTTTTCTTCCATAAAATTTGATGGCAAAGAAATTAAATGATAGGAGCAAAACATGGATAATAGGAATCACAGTAAAAACAATCTTGAAATATAGTCTGTATTGTGAATCTCAGCAGCGAATCTTGAATACTAATGATAAGAGGGTTGACTCTCCATTAAGCGGTTGTTCTTCTACTGTTTCAAATCTGACATAATGGAATGGAGACTGAGAGCAAAAAATTGCAGATACTTACTAACAATAAATTGGATCTATGTGAAATGCAATCTCATGTTAGAGTTACAGCACCAGAAGTGAGGTGTTTGCTTCCTCAGTGTATCTACTAGTTCACTCGTTTATTAGATTTATCTAATTAAATAATAATAAAGAAGCCATGGTATTTGAAAAGTATCACACCATCAAAATAGAAATGTTTATGCTGTTCCTATAGAGCTACCCTAAAACAAGTAAACCTAAACCTAGGTTTACTGTAGTGTTTGCTTAGCAGAAAATGGATCTCACCTCATACAGAGAAAATCCAGAGACCCTCACAGTCAATTATTCATGTTTTTTTGAAAAGCTTTTAGGAATTACATATAGAATAAAACATGATCTTCCCATAAAATGCCAGGCTATTCATTTGGGAAATTCAGATAATGCAATATGAATAGCCATAAGTCTGGATTACAGCCTTGGTGTTCAATATAGTTTGTTAAAAGAAAGTAAAAGGCAAAGCATTCAAAAAAAGAAAAGAAAAAAGAATGAATATGGATGGCAGAATATATCGAAGGAGATGTTATATATGACATTTGAAAATACAGTTTGCAACAACGTTTTTAAATTCAAAATTTTCTTAAAACTTAATGAAATCCAAACAGCAATTAAACATAATAAGTCTATAAAATAAGGCTGAAAATTTTATGAGCATATTCTCTCTCAAAGGATTCCTGCTACTTCCTGTTTCTATTCACAGCTTTAAAATGTGCAGAGACATGTGAAAATTTAAATTTACTAGGTTGAAAAACATTAACCAAACTTCTGAGATCTCCCAAAAGGACTAGTTCAAGTTCAGTTCAAATTTTGGGCAAAGATTTCCATATTATGCAAACCAGCATTCTAGACCATAAAATGAATGGCTAGATGTTCCTTTTCCTAATTCTCATAGCACAATATTTTCCGCTAATTTGGTTTAAAAGTCAGCTGAATTGAACCATTTTTAATAGACTGGAAAGTCTGGCTTTTTGAGTTGTGCTCCTTTGGAGTCATATGATGCCATCAGCATTTAGACAGAAACCTTAGTTCTTTTTTTACATGGTAGAAACAACAACTGGTGAAGTTCGAGCTGAAATGCAGCACCGTTTGCATTGTGATTTTGATGTGTCTCTTCAGTGACCCTCCTGTCTTTAATAAGCAGATCCTGAAATTCTTTAAGCCTTTTGTCTATTTTTAAATCTAAAGTCTAAATTGTAAGTCTGTTCTTAAAGTCTGTTGCCAATGTTCAGTTCCATGTTACCAACAGCAATTCTTTATTTAATACAGTAATAATTGTATATAATTTCAAATGGCATTATAAAGGCATCTGAATACATAAGTATGCAAGACACAATTCCTCCCATTCTGCAGAGCTGTTTTCTGCAATGGAAACACCTTCTTTGCTTTAATTATTCCAGATGTTTTGCACATTAAGCTATCAATCCCTCAGAGAATTCAAATAAATAGCTAGTTTCCTTTATAGCTGCTCTAAAGAGAATAGAAAAGAAAATACTCAGTTTTCCTTTTATCCTTTTTCCTTAGAGAACACAAATGAATAGCTTGTCTTCCCTCTGAACAGAAAAACAAGGTATTTATTGCTATCATCTTAGGAAGCTAATAGTCAAACGGGCAAAAGGTCAGGAACACCAAGAAAAAAAAATCTCTAGGTATTGAAGCAATGGTTCTCTCATAAAACTCTCTGGATTTTAAAATGTGCCATCAAAATACTTAAATACAACAAATCAAACCTCCATCTCATTGTTTCTCTTCCCAGAATTTTGTCTTATTAAAATAAATGAAAAATTAAATGATTTATTTAGACTCCAACAAAAGAACATCACTGAACAATTTGTCAGCTTTTAATCTGTCACCAATATTTACTGGAAAATTATGCTTTCCATCAAGAATGGCAAGCTTTTATGGACCTATTCCTCTTTTCTTAATACTGAATCTATTTTGATTTGAAAGCAGCAGAAGCAGAGTGCCTACAAGTGCTGGGCTAAAGGACAGAAATCAACACTCAGACTCCCAGACAGCTTCTTTTTATCTGCAAACAAATACAGAGTAATAAGGCCTTTTTGTGTAAACTGCCATAATAGTTTTTTGCGTTTTTTAGCAGTAAACATGAAAGTATGTCTTGTTTGGGAAATAGCTGGATTATTCACTTATCATTTACTTTTTCATAGTCTGAAAAAAGCATTGTAGATTATACAGTCATAGGTTATAGGCTCATTATAAATTTCTCTTCATAGAGGCAGCAAATGTTTTTGTTGTAATAGTATTCCTGATATCCAAACATTTACTACATAATTCATACAGTGCCCAACATAGTCTGAGTAATAACAATTCTGAAATATTAAAAGTATATATTTACATTGTACAAAACACAAATGAAAGTACCTTTTGATATTCCTTGATGTTAACCAGGTTGAAAGAAAATATGTGATCCTTTGCTCCAACGTACAGCCGACTCCGTTCTTCATCCAGAAGGAAAGTATGGTAACTGGAGCTATTAACTAGTCCATTGAAATTTATTATATTGTTGGATTCCAACATTTCTGTAAGATAAAGGTGATACTTTCCTTGTTAATATGGTGAAATAAAATGCAGACTTATATTTTGACTTGTATGAATTTCATTTTAGGAATTTATATTTATGGAGTAGAAACCAGTGAAAGTGTTATGTACCTGGGCCCATGAACAATTTTATTTCAAGTACCCAAAACCAAACTGCTTGTGAGATTCAGCTCTGCACAAAGGTCAAAACATCATTGAAATCAATTAAAATTCTCTATGAGGTTTTAGGTGATAAAATTCTGTCCATGTAACTCATCAACTGTTGGACAAATTTCAATTTTGTTCAATCAATGAGATTTACAAGGATAAACCTGAACATGACCAGCCGATAAAAAACACATCTAAACACTAGCCTCCTACTTCCAGCATACAAAACTATTTCATACAGATCTGTAAGTTATGAGAACAGGGATAGGAATGACGAGTTGACGAGATAAAATAACAATTACAATCTATTCTTACATGTATTATTATCTTCCCAGCTCACTGTCACAGGCAGCATGGTGTTCCTTTTCTTGGAATTGTGTATTTATCCATCACAAGAATAAAACTAGAGAAGGTAACTTTGCTTCTACGCAAACCCAAGAGCAATTTTCTAGTTCTCATACTCCTCACAGAGCCACTGCACTTGCCAAGGACAGGAATTTTTTTTAAGTACAATGACCCACAGAATCCTCTTAGCTATTCACAAATGTTAACAAAGAGATACACATTTTCCTGAAACCGCTTAAAAATATTTTTTCTGTAAGATAATACAAACCATATTAGTATAAACTTTTATGAAAATATTCTTTATTCCTGTGTACCTACATTCATATTGGGACCAAAGCCAAACTATCTCTATCATTTCAAGGCATGTCCACACTAGCAAGTCATCGATAAGAGACTTTCCCTGTGATGACAAATCCTACACAGTTCAAGCCCCGACCTTGTGATGTACGGAGGCAAACACGCAGTTAGTTTTAGGAGGAGGAGCAGTTCTGTCGATGCCAGTGCAACTCCTCACACAGCATCCATGAGGACAGATGAGGAAGGGAGCGAATCGGAATCCAAAGGCTGATGGCTAGAGAGCATGGCCAGACCTTCGGGCATTTAACGTTTGTGTTAGCTCTGCCATATGTGCAAGCCAAGGACATGTGTCGCTTCTCTCAAAACATCTGCCGCACGCCTAGATGTCTAGGATTCGCCTAACAGTGCAGCTACCTGCTATGGCTTTTTGGTTTTCAGTAAGATCACTCCCATTTTCCACCATTACTCCAACTGATGAGTGAGTGTATGATAGCATCCCCTATGCTGCTAAAAATCAAGGTGAAGCTACTGTTAAAACAGAAGCTTCTGCTTAATTTTCTTTTTAACCTCATTTTCCTTCTTTTTTCCCCCTTCTTTTATTTTAACCAGAACAAGGAAGATGTTAGGTGGGGCTTTTTTGAACCTACTTAATAGTGGTACTTACGGTTTTACAGAATTTCATCACCTGCAGCTTAATAGTCCCATAGATGTTAAAACTATTTTTTACATTCACCTATATCAGGTGGATTTTGAAGCAGGCTGATGCTCTACAATGGCAAGAATTAGTACGCAACATATTCAAGGAAGGTAAAGATAATACTAAGAGTTGCATACCATTCAGGCTAGCTTTGCCCCAGTATTCTTTGCACTTATTTGGAAAAACTCCCTAGCACCAAAAAGAGTTAATTTAGTTAATTTGCATAGAAGTGTAGCAAAGTGTCAGAGCATCCGCTATATTTTGTTCCTTATTTTACATTTTTTCTGGCTAAATATAACTATACATTTGTATTATAGAATAGTTTTTAAAACTTGTACTGCTCAAGACTTAAGTTCTCATTCTTTTTTTTTTTAAATGTAACAAGAAGAAATCAAATCACCCCAAGCAGTCTTGTCAAAATAATTCTTCTGGCTTCCTGCCAAGTTCTAGAATTTGACTGTATTGTCCTCTAGTTCACTTATTTGCATTTTGTTAGAGACTTTACTAATTCTTTTTACATTGTAATGACTGATTCAGGTGTTGAATGTCGACTCGCTGAATAGTGAGTGATGCAGATGATTGATTGCTTAACTTGCCTTAGAACTCTCTTGGCTAGAAATGCTTTGCTGTCATCTGTATCTGATCATTTTTCTTATAATATAGCTGTCAAAAACCTTTGTAATTTTTTCATCTTTCTTGATTTGAACTCACATAGGTATGATTCTGCCCTTTGTGACTGCGACATAAAGACAAGTGTCTGCTGAAGTCAATGTTACACAAATGTAAAACTGATATAAATGGAAATAAGATCAGTTAGGCACACAGGTATCTGGTTTAAAACAAGCCTGATATGATTTTGCTAATGTAGAGTTCTAAATATTCACATCTACAGATGGCGATTGATGCTTCCTTTTCTTTCTAACATTCATGAAAAATGCCAGAGCATAACATCGGAGTCTAATGTTTATTATGGACAAGAGTAAATTACATCATCATCTTCACTGTTCATATGTCTCCACAGTATTAACTTAAAAGGACCAGGTGTAGCTGTGCGGGGAAATATATATATGTATTTTTTTCTTTTCATTTTCTGTGACTCTTTAGAGTATGTAACAATGTTAAAGGTAACACTGGTGGGGTTTTTTCTGAACTTGCAATTGAAAATCAAACTAAAAGCTAAATCCCTGTTGTCTTCTCTGAGATTAGGACACTTCTCCTGGGTTTTAATCCAGTATCCGTTGTATTGTCCCATTATTGACTTTTGCAGGAGATGACCAGATTTCCAGGGTCTATTACCCAAAAGATTAGGCCTAAGCATATCCCAAGCAGTGTATTTCAAATCATGTGAAATCAGGTTTCTCCTGATCAGGCATCAAGTTGAGAATATAGGTTGAGGAGAAAAATGTCACTTGGGTGCTGATGATTCTCTTTCACTATTAATTTAGTTAGGATTGAGTTACATCAGAACTAAGAGGTGAAAACCTAAATAATCTCTGCAGTTCCTCTGCTGTTTATTCTAAATTGTGTGTATTTCTCCGGTGATGAATATGGCTTCATATAACATTCTGGAAAGGGCTGTTGAAGAGCAAAACAATGGCATTTGCACAATCAATACAAATTAAGTATTCCACTTCCTCAAATTAATTAGTTTCAAAGTGTTTACCATCCAGTGGCTTTTAAGCATCCAGCCAGTGACTATCGCTGAGAGAGTGACAGAAACAGCAGTGACAGGGCACGCTCCCAGAAGGGCACTGACATCCATCATTTCTGTTAAATGTCAATCAGTCATGACGGCAAAGTACATGGCTGATCAGTGCTAAAATAAACCAAGATTTACAACAAGGATTGCATTGCAATGTCAAGAGGAAAATGATGAATGCCTTCAATAAGTCAATTAAATTAATACTGTCTACTATACATACCCTAATTCTTTTCCATTTTTTGTTGTCATTGTTCTTACTAAAGGTTGGCATATCCATGACCTATGAGACAGATAATGGTTGCCTGTACTTAAAGTAATTTTTTTACTTCCTCTGTACTTTGTCCAGTTATTTTTATTGCAAAGATGGCAACATTACTCCACCAGATGTTGCAGCCAAGCACCATTTCTTCAGTAATTGCTTAGAGAGCATTTTCTTATTTCCTTTTGACACATCCTCAGCTGTAGTCATCCCTGCTGTTTTGAACAGGAATGAATGAACCCTATAAAGCTAACTACTGCACATTATGACTGTAGTATTGTCTATAAAATGCTGTATGAGGTAGATTTAGAGTAAGTGGTGATATTTTGAAGGTAATAAAGACTTCATTGCTTTTGTTATTGGTGCTTACTTCCCACATTTATTATGTGTTGCAGGTTACCAAAACAAATGGTTTGAAATGCACTGTGTCTTAAAAACCCATCATATTATAATGAATTTTCACTTGTGATGATCACTGAGGCCAGCTGGATGTTGAGTTTCTGAAGGTTTCTGAAGGTTTGCGGGCCAGATTCTCCTACTAACCATTTCACTTCTACTACATTTAATTCACAGTCCTGACTTGCTTGCTTCATCTTATTCTGCTTTCTCTGCCAGTGTCCAAGCTTCAAGTATTTGACCTTTTTCAATGTGCCTTTCTGTAGACTCTGCATGGCCTTTCTTCTGTTAACTGATGTTTGTGTTGATCCAGTCTGACTTGTGTCAGAACATTCACTTTGCCAGATAAATGCTGGCAAATTTACAGAAGAAAACCAGTCCCTACCTCTTGTCTTCCTTTTAATACATGGATATTTAATTTGCTAACGGAATCACAACTTAATAGTATGTATACACACAGAGGACCAAATTCCTGCAGTGAAATCCATGGAGATATGCATGCACAAGGAATGTAGATTTGGCTTATTTTTATGACACTTTTTTCATTAAAGAATAAGCCAGAAAACCACAGCTAAAGCTAAGATGAATACAATCAGGCAGATCCTGAGGTTTGCTTTATCCATGGTTGGTATTCCACTGTAAACCTTGTTTTATGTCTGTGTTCCTTCAGTGGAGTTTGTCAAGAGGAGAACATAACAAAAGAAAACCATCTTATTTTTCATTTACGTACTACCAGTCAAACTATATTTTTAGTGAGAGGGAGTTTGTCTGTGTTAGAAAATTTGTGAGCTTTGGCCTGCGTTCCTGTTACAGACTTCACAATAACATGCCAGACAAGATTATTTTTGTTGATAAAGGTCAAAGGGCCATATAAATTTCTAGAAAAATGAGAGGAAAGGTCTCCCAGTTTCCTCACTAGGATTCAGATCTGGCTCTGTCCTATTACTGGTGACTCTGCAGAGTGACTTGATTATACAGGCAGTCCTGCTTGTCGTAACACGTTTGCGAATCAAATGAGTGGGTTGTTGGTTGCACAAAATTCTCGACCTTCATTCCTTTGCCAGCAATGATAAGATCTCACTGTATATCTCCTAGCAGTAGATAAAAGATGAGTCAATGTGTATTATGCCATCAAACAGTGATTTTGCTGAATTGTGAGCAATGCCTCCCACAACGTCATGCTAGAACATTTCCTTCTTCTCTCGCCAGGCTTTTACTTTAGCTACAGAGTATCAGGTGGCTGCATGTTTGCACATGCATTTGTTGCTTACACAGATCCATATTGTGCCTGTTCTGTATATCAGCATGTATATCTGTCTAAATAAACCTGGGTATAAATTAGTCATTGCTCTTTGAGTGATTATTTGCTGAATTCTAAGATACTAATTCTACCGTACAAGGAAAGAAGTGGATACTTTAACTTTCAACCTCTCCCGTAACTTCCCTCTTTTCTTGCTCTGACTGTGGATGGTGAAGTCAACGCTGTCAAACAGGAAATCAAGACAGCTTCCTGCAAGGCATTAGACAGCACCACTTATTTGGCAAGACCAGGGATGTAAGCATGGAAAAGGCATCAGATTTGTTGTGAGTCTGTTCCCCATCCAAAAGCGACAACAGCTGTCATGCACACAGAGGGATGTTTCATGGGTGTATTTCCATGTATTATAAAAGTTGACAGGGTCCAACTCAGATGCGTGCTTGTCAGATGTCTGAAATCAGGTGAGCTTGACCCCATTCCAAGTTTAATACTTAGTAACGTGGTCAATGGCCTGAAGGATAACAACTTTTTTTTTTCCCCCTCCAGGATTTGACTGTTTTATACCTCAATTACTTTCTTTCGTCTACACCTCAGACATCACTGGAACCTTAGGATTTAGCACTTAGTGAGGAGAATGGTTCATCCATCCACTCTAAGAAAAAATAAGAATCTTGCTAACAGTCTTTGGTATAATTCACACTTCTACAAAGTAATTAATTAAAACAAAGGACAGCTAATTTATCCATTGTTTAATATTTGCAACAATAATTGCAGAAACCTTCGTTTTGTTACATCTTTTACTTTAACTGGTCAGGTTATCAGTCCTGTAGTAACATCCAAACTGTTCCAACATGTCCGAATTATTTTTAGCAATTAGCATTTGATTTCATATTAGGAGCAGAAGAAGAAAAATATGGAAAATTATTTTTAAAAAATCTCAAAAACTTATGCTTTCACATAATTTTAGAATTACATAGCTTGGGAGTATCAGAAAATGGTCATTTTTATCTGAAATTATACAAAAAACAGGTTTATAAAGTGTATGTGATCACATAGTGCAATAAGTGGTTTATCCATTTTTAGAAATGTAACAAGAAAACTTTTGTAATCAGCACCTTTGTTTTTTTGCTACACATGAGCCAGATAAACTTGAAACTACGCAGCATTTGTTGTTGATGGCAATTCAGTGTTATTGTAATTTGAATGAGATAAATCACTTGAGAGAAAAGGGAGGGTTATCTTATCAGTAATCAAAATACAATTGGAACAGAGCCTCTCACAGCTGTTCAATCAGTCCTAGCTTTCATCCTCTTCATCTACCTTATCATAACAGTTGCCAATCACCTGGTTTCACCAACTCTACTGGAAGGAGAAAAAACAGAAGCATTTTTTTTATTGTAAAACTTTTGTTTCTGAGAGAATGTCTAGTTCAGAAATATAGTTCAGGGAACAATGTTTTCATTATAGTTTATCAATTAGAAATATCTAGGACAAGATATACAGTTTTTAGTGCACTCATGATGTAAACCAAGCATTTTAAATGAAACACTCCTGCCTACCTTCCACTGCAGCAAAGAAAACCTGAAGGCCATGAGTATAGTTTGATTAAAACCAGATACTTGGAAGGAGGAATGTTGCACCAATGTTTTGTTTCAGTTGCACCGGCATAAGCATGGACTCCTTTGACTTCAAAATACTGATGCATATGTTTTTATACTGTAAAACTGAGAGAAGATTTTAGCTCATTAATGTCAGCGCTATTTAGCTACATGACAGCCCTTAAAGTGTTCTTGATTTGAATAATTGAAGGGGTCACATGATATTTCAAAGACATAAAACATTTAGATTTCTAAAGCCAACCTGGTTTCCTTTTACTATTTGCATTATTTGTCCTTTTTGTCTCTGAAAGCGATCCCAGATTATCTCTATTGCACAGTTCTCTCTTACGAAACATGAGAAACCTCTGAGCTAAACAAAGACTTGTAAAGCTTGACTTCATATATTTGTAAAATTATTGTAACATCCCATATTATGAATTTGGCTTTGTGAGAAAGGTTATGGCACATATTTAACTGTGAACTTTACAGGTATTTAAGCACAACATTATTATAAAATCATAAATGATAAATATAATATTTTTGTGTGTGTGATGAATCAGCAGAAAAATATGATGGTGAAAAGAGACCAGGATGTGGTTTTACTAAGCAGTTATCCATCTAAGGGAAAATTTATCTGGCTTAAGATTTGAGTAGGTAACATCTTTGCTACCTCCTATTTGTATTAGTATAAGGAATGCTCAGAAGAAATAACAGAAGTGATGCATTGCACCAATGACCCTCAGATATTAAGGGCAACATCTGTAATTCTCGAGGTTTTCTAAAATGTAGCAATGTAATATGGCAAAATATTGAGCTAGTAAGAATGGTTTCTAAACATGTTAACTCAAACAGTAGAAACACGGTAGGCATATTAACTCAGCCTTCTGCCTTGAGTAATATATCCTCAGTGAGCTTGGTAAGCTCAATGTGGCACTGTATGACCCTAAATTGCACCATCTTCTGAGCTAGCACAGGTAAACAGCGAGCTAAATCCCATTCATTAAATAGCTCAGTTATCAGATCTAGTTAGCAGTTCATCAATTCTCAACCATTTGTATGATACTGTTGGAAAGTAAGTCTTCAGTGAGCAGAACCGGTACTGGCTATCAAGAAAGTGAAATTGTAGGTAGCTGTCACTTCAAGGATTACCTTATCTTTAAACAGTGCCATCCTTGTCTCATTAAATATCACATCACAGAGGCATGAACACCTTTTCAATGACTAGCAGCACAGATAGTTATTTTCCCAGGGCACAAATGTATTTCATTTGGCCAAGCAAGTATAAGATGGGAAGACTGTCATGTCCTATCCTCCACATAGCCTATCCACGTGTTGGGTCCAAGCATAGCATGGAGCACAGATTTTACTCACTGGCTGTTCCTCAAAAAAGCAAGATACAGATTTCCAGTTCATGAACTTTTTCTCACAGAACAAAAGCAAAGCAGGAAAAGAACAGTTGCTCTATAGGCACACCTACTTGCTCAAAATATTGACCATGCTGCAGTATAAACACACCTGAGCTAGCTTGAAACTCAGTCATGTACTTGTAATGTCTAAAACAACTGGCTAAGAAACCAGCAAAGATTAATTGATTTTGCTTCTCATCTAACTGCGCCTTGATGAAGCTGCATATTGAATGATTAGGGTGTTACATCAGGCTAAGCAGGCAAGCTACTTTGAAGTTAGCTCAGAGAATATGAGTATACTTTATCATAATCATGATAATGAATGAAAGTCAGGTATGCTCAATGCAAAGACAAAATGTCTACATGCTGGTTTTTGTACGAGTACAATTTGAAAAGTTTTTAAAGTCAGTTTCTCTTCCAAAAAACCATTATTTCTGAAAAAAAAACTTCTCAGGTGAAAATAAAACTGTAGGTAATGTCAAAACTGTCAGGATGTTTGGGGACTATTAAGCAACAAAGTGCTTAAAATACCATGATGTTTTAGAAAATTCCTTTCCGAAAAGCTGGCCTAGTGAGAAGGTCAGTTCATTTTTTTCTCATTCATCTCTTAATGACACAGTCCTTTATCCTAAATTCCTAACAATTGAACCTGAACATCCAAAATCCAGTCAATGTCTTTACAATATACATACCATGGACAATTAGGAAACAAAAGTAACAACGTTGCCAATAAGTGTATTGGAATTTTAATTTTGATTTAAAAAAGCCCTCCTTCTGCAAGTGTATACCTTCTTCAGGGCAAAGAGTATTAAAGATTTTTCTAACTCTTAAAGAAATCTTGGTTTCAGGTACTAAACCAATGTACTTCAAAAACAAGTGAGCTCATTTTAAAAAAATAATAAATATGAGTTTCTAAGTTTGTTAGGGATATCAGGGAAAATTCTAAAAAAGCCCAGTGGTTCTATTTTCAAGTGTGACTTTGGTATTTGACAACCAAGTTACCATTGACTCTTGGTGAGACTTACAAGGCAGGTAGGTCCATGAAGGATTAAATGTCAAATTTGAGACAATGTGAGACTGCGGGTAACCTACAGTACGTCAGCCACTGCACAGTTTACATTAAATAAGTCCTTTTTTGATGTATTTTATTTTTTTTATTACTGACCTGACAATATAAAACTGCACAAATTATTTACTAAAGTGAATTAGTTAATATGCACAGTAGGATTAGGAAGCTTCCCCGGAAATTTAGTTGCATATGCAAAATTGCAAAATAGAATAAGGAGTACTTGAGTTTACAGAACTCCAGGGACAGATTTGTGATGGAAAATGCATTTGACCTGCTTCAAAAAAAAGGTCTTTTAATGCTTGAAAATCATGTATGAAACTCTTGTGTCTATCTGTCTAACAACTCTTCAAAGTCCTGTGATTAATAAGATGCAAATAGACTTCGAGGTAGTTCTGCTTGTAGGTAAATCATTATATAGCAGCTGGCTTAGATGGACTGAGTCCAGCTTTTCTTATATGGGTACAAATCAGTGACCTCATATTTTCAATTTTAGACATAGCTATCAACACTCCTTCTGTTAAAATTTGTTTTTGCAGAGTGGGATTCACCCTTCACTTTGATCACATATCCAGCACTTTGAGGAATTGTCTTTTCACATTAATAGGACAGATGAGTAAAATTCATACTTGGATTTAAATCCCTCTTCTGATAGCTCTTGTTTCTTCTTATCCACAGGGGAGGGTTTGGATGGATTTCAGCAAGGGGCTGAAAGCACTGGCTGCAGTTTAAGTCTGCGTAGCTCACATATAAATACACACAGCTCTGCTAATGCACTTTAATTGCAGCAAAATAAAGGAGGGACTTCTAACCACTGACCCTCCTTGAACAGAATTCAGTGCCAAAATAGAGTAAGTGATGATGCCCAATTTTGCTCTTAATTTACACTAATGAAAATCAGTGGAGTTACACCATGGAGAAAATAATCCAATTGCTTTGGTTCTGCAATGTGTGGAATATATTTAGTGTCCATTAGATCAAATAATACTTCAAATTAGTTACCATTGTTTATCAAATGTTTCCAGTAGCACCTACAATCTGTTAGGTTCAGTTATGTACATCAAAAAGGAATTTCCAGTTCTTCCCTTCCATCCAAATGTCATAAACATAATTAATAATCAAACAGCAGCAAAGCCTCCAATACCATTTTTCAACTCAAAGTAAATTTTCTCATGCTTAATGCTACTCTATCAATCAAAGTTTTAAATTTCTTTCAGGCTACACACACTAAACTAGCTCTGCTTTCAATGTTTTCATAATTATTACACACTCAAATGGGGAACAAGAAATTTCTAGTTAACCAATAGATTCAAAGGGAAAATAAACCTTAAATACGATTTTTACATTAATTTTCTGGATTCTGGGCATACTCCAAATGGGCTAGGAGGAGTGCATTTCTACCTAAAATTTCACTACATGCAAGCAAACTTTGAACTGTAATTCTGAAGCTCTGATAACACCAAGAAATTATAGTGTAAAGTGCTTTAACTACTTTTAAAATCTCCCCAAAAATGTCTTAATCCACTTCACACAACACACAGTTAAGCTGTAGAAATTCTTGACATGGGTTGTTGTAGATGGTAAAATTGTTTATAGTTTCAAAGGACAAAGTGATAAGATCAAGAAAAAGAAATCCTTAAAAGGCTATTAAATTTAGAGACACAGTCTCTAGCTCACCAAGTTCCTGAAATTGAAATTGTAGGAGACTTAGAGAGTATTCAGGGGAAATATCGCTATCTGATTGACCTAACCCTACTATATTCTCCTGCTAGAAGAATCCCTATTATGGAAACCCCATATTATGTGTTTGCTTTTGCTGTGGTTGGAGACAGCATATTTCCTTCCTAGTCACATGTGGATAAAAGTGAGGCCATGACTTGAATCTTGAGAAGAAAAGTGAAGACGCAAGACATGAAATGTAAATGACCAAAATAACTGCTGCTACTCCCTTCTCACCTGGACCGTGCTCTGTGGCTGCCAATGGGGCCTCCCTGACCCATCCTCCTCCCCACTCTGTCTGCCCTCCTCAAAGCCTCTGGGGCCTCTCTGGGTGAGCGGAAGTATTTGCGAACAGCATCATTTCACGCTGATTGAATCCATCTTCTGTAACAGCATTTCAACCTCTAATTCCTTCTAAATACCTTCTGTTTTGAAATAACTTGTCCATATTTTAAGTGAACTTGTTCATCTTTTAAGTGAACACTAGAAAGACCCATCAGCACTTTCCAGTAGAGATGGAAGAGGGAAAGTGAGTGGATTATCAGCACTCAGGTAGCACCTGCTGTCTGTCTGGGCTTAATGCATGACAAGATTTGGATACAACTTTGTGGTGCTTGACCTCAGAGCACAAGTTCATTTGCTTAAAGACGCGTCAATGTAAATATTGTTGGATTTGTTTGAACACCAAATCATCTGGTCCATCAGGCTCTATTTAAAGCAGCCTCAGAAGGGGATTCAAAGATAATTGAAAGTGACTTTAGGATGTTTTGACTCCAAGCACACTTGGCCAGTCCCACCTGAACCAGCCTGTAGCAGGTTCCCGGTGGATACTATCAATTGAAATGGCCAAACTGCAGCATGTCCATCCGCCTCTCCTCCCACCTTCTGCAGCAAGTGTCAGTAAGAGAGAGGTGACATGCATACAAATTAAAATTGAAAAAGTGAAAATACTGTTCCAAAAGTAACAAAAACAAGCAATATTTTGTTCAATGAAATTAACTGGGAGGGGAGGAGGGGAAAGCTGGTGTCACTGCCTACCATGGTAAAAATTAATCCGTTCCCAGTTAATTTTTTTTTTATTCTTTTCCTCTCTCCTTGTACTAGCACTAAGAAGATCTAGTCCACACCACTGATCCTAGGTGTCTCATCAACTTAAATAAATTACAGTTTTTTAATTGTATGAACACAATAGCATCATTATCCTCAGTGCTAGCATCAGGAATAAAGTTCAGTGGAATTTTGCATCAGGGAAGAGAAGTAATGAAAGTTTTATGTTTCTGAGGCTCCAGTGGAATATCAATGAGAATCAGTATATCAATTTTTCCTCAAGCCACAAAAACTGCCCTATTCTTACCAAGACAAAGATCGGAGATCAAATTAATATCATTTACTTTGGGTCCTTTAGAAGCCTTTAGAGGATGACCTGTAGCCTGAAAGCATTAACAAAATGGTCCAGGCACACTGAAATGGAAAGCAGGGTTTGCCTTTTTTTCTCTGTTATGCAAAATGAGAATTACCAAACTGTAACAATTTCTGCAAAATGTACTGGGAATGTTAATTTAGTTCATTGTTTCACACTCTACATTTCTTTGCACTTTGATTTAAAACAGGACCATTTTTCACCTGAATTAGGGAAACATTCTCCATTGGCACCAAATTGCCACGCTGGCACAATAAGTTTAATGAATTGATGACGCAGGTTGTGTAGCCTCGGAATAAGTTTGGTTTATGTAAAGGACACATTAAAAATTAGAATGTTTTGGGGGAAAAGGCTGCGTACTTTCCACTTACCCTTTCAGACCCAATGATATTATTCATTCTCAGCAGCTCTGCTGGTTACTCCGCTAATTTCCCTCCAAAAGAATGCTCCTTTGGGTGCAATATTCAAGTGTATATGTATGTCAACTGCTGCACAGGCTTCCAAATGCCCACATTGATCCAAGATACCATGAGTCACTGTTGACAGACGAGGAACATTCACAAAAAAATCTCCACTGAATGTTAAAGGAGAACTCATATTTTTCCTTGACGGTCACACGCTAACACATTATGGTTAACGGTATACTCCACAGATTTGGAGAAAAAAATAAGGTTTTAAAGTTGCAATTCACATAAAATTGAACAGGACACTGATTCAGTCTTTCCAAATTAAAGCAACACTGGGTGGTTCCAAATAAGTTCTAAAGAGCCAGATTTCAGCTGATTGATAGAAATCGGTATAAGTCTGTTGCTCTATTGCTTTTAGTAAACCCAAATTAATTTACAGCAGATGTGGATATAACTTAAAGTCTTAAAGTGAAGGGTACGAAGTGTGTCTCTAAAACTCTTTACCATCGAGCAGGACTTTGATTAAATCTGGAATAAACTAACATCACTACAAAGTTTCTACATGTTTATAATGTTTGAAGACTAAGTAATATCCAAGAAAGACATTACAAAGCAGCAGCATGACGTTCTGTTGCAGACTACATTCACACTTGTAAAACAGCTGGGGAAATGACTCCTTGCCCTGATGATGAAGAGGTTTCCTATTGACACATACATATTGGAAAATCTTCAAGAATGGATATCTCACAGCCTTTAAATCAGTGAATCCTGAGCCTCAATGGAGCATTACCAATCCACGTACAAGCAATGCACTACTTTTTCCAAAGTTAAAACTTTTCCTAAGTTTTCAAAAGTTATTGTAACCATTTCTCTTTCCAGTACTGTCAAATAAATATTCAAGATAAAGTATTTTGTTTTATTTTATTTTTTCCTTAAATGTAATCCTAGCAGCAGCTGACATGGCTTCTAATATAATGGCAAACACTTGAGTTTATTTCTAGCTAGTGTAATTATGAAAGGCATCAGGGCAGATGTGTTTTATTTTTGTAGCCACTAATACTAATTTGACCTACTGGGGAAACAATTTCAAAATGTCAACATTTGCATGCCTGAACCCTGCTATGAACTAAAAGAATTCATGTGCAGAGGTTCTGCCTCAAGCTGTGACACACTACTTACCTCCTCAGAGGGAGTTAACACATTAATTTGAAGAAATTAAATTAGAACAGCCAACTCTCCATGGTGGTCAGAGGAAAAGTACCCTAACCATAGTGGCTGACTGCAGTTGAAGTGGTATATTGCTTAATTAAATTGTAGTACAATAGCTGAATAAGGAGTGCATAAACACCCCACAAAAGAGGAGGTCTTCAAACTTGGAGGTATATATGAACATAGTGCCCAGTTCCCTAAGAAGAAAGTTACTGTTGCCCTTTTTAGAAGTATAAGCTTTGAGATTTAAGACAATAATTTACACATTTGCTGTATATGCTGGTTTCTGCAGATGTATATTCCAGAAAGCACTCCTGAGATTCAGATGCTAACAAGTTTGAACAGAAATCTGGTAGAAAGGTCTGCAAGTTGAAGAAGCTTGCATCTGCTCCACTGCTTAGTTCAACCAGTTCACGACCCTTGAGGTCTAATCCAAAGCCAAGCAAAGGCAGTGGGATTTTACTGATTGTGCTGAAAACTGAATCAAGCCAATGGATTAAGGGTATGGTTCCTCCAGGACCTGTATTTTCAGGAACTTCCTCCAAAATATTTACCCTTATAACCTCAGAACATTTTTTAAAAAGCACACACTTTAAGCTAAAACACAGGGTCCCCATGGATGTCACTAGGTAACGCTCTTATGCGCAGTTCTCCAAATACATTTCTTATCTTGTGATTAAATGTTCAAGCCGACATGCTTTACAATGATCTCTTTAGGGAAAATACAAGCAGTGGGAGTTTTCAATGTTGCCTTAGTCTAACTTACATGAGTTGAGAGTGGCTTTTGGGAAGCGGAATTTGGTATTGCTTCAGGTATGTTATATACATAACTTACCGTCTCCCATGCTATTTGAGAACTCTGTTTCAGAATAATGCTGAAATAATGGATGGTATGCACTACACCTAACTTGGATATCTGACCTGGGCCCAAGTTTTAGTTATGTCATGAAGCAGTTTGCCTAAAATAAGTGTTAAGTAGGTCAATGGAAGTCACGAGGTGCCCCTGAGGATCTCCACAAAGAGATCAAGTCTGCCTAAATTTAAGAACATAAATTAAATTACTAAAATCCCATTTCATTCTGCAAAAGAGATATCAACACTAAACCAGATTACATCATTTTCATTGTAGGTATTCATTAATTGCCACGACTTACATTAATATGTATACTTTTTGTATGTTATTCTTCATTTGTTCAGTGTGCAGAGTGGATGGAACATCAAATTTATCTTTCTTTTTGAGCTGTTTCAGTATTTGCCCTAATGACAACGTAGCATTCAAATACTGGTCTGGAAGAGAGAATTATTAAATTGCTTTTTATCTTTCCTATGGCAAAAATCTGAGTCAGATACATGATGCAATTGACGAGAATCTGTTATGATTCCTAATTTATGTAGTCACAGGAAGAAAGAAAACAAAAGTACCCTAAAATAATAGGCATTTGATTTGACTCAACAAGCCCTGATCTTTGAGAATACTTAGCATGATGAGATACATCAATGCAAACCACAACTCCACATTCTGCCAAGTGCAGAAATACTTTTGGGGATCCACGGGGAAGATAGCTAGATAGTCAGAAAAATTGTGAACTGTCATTCAGTGACCATCTAGCACAGAGCACACAGGAATGACAGATCAGCAAGATAATAGTTTAGATATCCAGGACAGAAATCAAATACCTTAACCTTCTTGTCCACTGCCTCACTCGTCACACAGATACTAGATTCTGAAAAAAAATGAAGTAGGGGTTTTCTACACAACAGGCACCTCTGATCTCACCTTGCTTCTTTATCCAGCCCCATCCTGTGCATCAAGGGAAACAGAAGTCCCTTAGAAATAGTAGATGACAATTGTGTAATCAAAGGTTGCATAGGACTGTTGCATTTCCAATGTGAA
The DNA here is from genome assembly GCF_013368605.1 of Nyctibius grandis. Taxonomy (NCBI): domain Eukaryota; kingdom Metazoa; phylum Chordata; class Aves; order Nyctibiiformes; family Nyctibiidae; genus Nyctibius; species Nyctibius grandis. The sequence continues at coordinate 10,441,714 of NC_090662.1, read as the reverse complement.
ATGGGCTGCTGGATCCTCCAGTCATGTGAGGAGAGCAAGGCTGCTTCTCTGGAATTCAGACCCAGTGGTAGTGGTAGTCCAGGCTTTATGCCACAGATTCGCATACAGATGTGATTGTGTTGGCCAAAAAATTCCAAACAGAAAGAAGCAGGATGCTCAGCATGAAAACTTCCAGTCCAAACTATGACAGGTTATGAACAACTAAACCCACTGATTTACCATGGGAAGTACCAGGCATGTTTAATTAGTGTTCAAATAATGAGACAGTTACTGTGAAGAAGTGTATGACTTTTTCTAGCCTTAAAACTTAGCACACACTCATCTCCTACTGAAGTCAACAGCATTTAACTCCTTATTTAGATAGACACTAAAATGTTTCTGTAAATCAGGAATGTAGACTGTTTTATGATTAGGTGAACATATTCCACATTTTACTATGGAGTAAAAGCAAAGTGAAATGGACAACCTGTAGTTTCCTCACATCAGAAACCTCTGTATCTGCATGCACTTCCTAATTCCTGTATAATCCTGAGTGGTTTACCTCTTAAAATAAACAGACTCTACCTTATGTCCTTACTGGATTACTGTGAGTAGGATGTTTACATAAAGGATATAGCTAAGTATTCACTGAACATAACAAGAGTGCAATTCATTCCCATGCATTAAAGCCCATTATAATTCGGTGGCTATATTTAAATAAACCAACATTTAACTATGCCAGCAATTACTGCCTAATGTTAATACTCTAATTGTGCCCAATCCTTTCCCTCCAGAGTCTGATTCATTGAAATTTTTATCTGCACTGCCATACCCATGGAGTGTAAATATGACAATGAGCATTCTGTGTGAGAGAAAGTAAGCATAATTTATTGTCCAGGTGTATTAGACACCTATTTAGTAAACATTATTATTTTCATAGCTAATAATACTAATTACACTGTGCTTTACCCTTCATGCAAAGATCTAGCCACACTAATAAAAAATAGGACCTGTGTCTCATTCTCAGTCATTTATTTGGGCAGTGCATAAGTGTTTCAAAATGGAAATAAATGTTTTAAAGCTTCTTCGTACTATCATAATTGTGAAATACCTCCATGACATGAAGCAAAAAAATCCTGAAGTTGTGCTGATCTGAACCATGGGGAACTGCAATGCTGAGTGCCATTTTAGACTGCCACAGCATCACAAGACTGGAACTTACTGTGCCTGAGCAAGTAACGTCTGTGGAAAAAAAAGAGATGGCTAAGGGGTGATCTAATTGTTGTCTTCAATTACCTGTTGGGGGATTATAAAGAAGAGAGAACCAGACTCTTGCCACAGGTGCACAGTGAAAGGACAAGAGGCAACATGCACAAGTTGCGACAGGGAAATACTGAACGGGATATAAAGAAAAAAGTCTTGAATGGAACATCAACCAGAGAGGTTATGGAGCCTTCATCCTTGGAAATCTTTAAAACTTGACTGAATCAGATGCAAAAAACCCTGACCTAATTCTGAATATAGTCTTTATTTCAGCAGGAGATTGAATTAGTCCCTTCCAATCATAATTTTTTCCCTATGAATTAAGTGTACTGATTTAGCTTTGATAAATTAGGATCTAACAAAAATAAAGGGCATTGCAGGCATGTTCCTCCTGTTATTAAAACAAAAAAAAAACAACCCAAAACCGCCAAAACTCATTAATCTCTCTTAAAGCTGATTTTTCCTGAAGTATTCCCGAGGGTAAGGATTTCCTAACTGTAGGTAACAGCAGAAAGCAACCAAATGGCCAACAGGAGATATGGCACATACTGATCCTTGTAGAGCTGCTGAGGGATACAGTGGAGCGTAAGTACCCCTGCTTCTGCATTACTGGGCAAATGAGGATCCACAGCTTTCTTTGAAAGAGAGAGGATTGAAATCTCAAATGTTGTATTGTAGCATATGCATGTCAGATATGTCAGATATAGGAATTCAGATGTAATTTCAGCCAGATTCTCAAATAGCACAAGTATATTGCAATAGAACTATGTAGATGTTCATCTACTAATCATGTTTTCATTTGTCGTCCTCTCATATATTCTCAACGCAGTCTCTTTTTAAGTAACATTTACAAATCATGCAATCATGAACAGGCAGTATTTGCTCTGGATTGATATTTTCTACAAAATAGTCCTCCATTTCTTTCATCTAAATCTAGTCTTCAGGTAGAAAGAACACATCACATTGTTATTACTGCTGTTTGCCTTTATTACAATACCACATTAAAGTTCCCTGTAAAAAATTTTTGTGAGACAGTGTGGTAAATATCAGGTAAAGGGGGCACAGGTAAACACCATCTTAATGGTGATTAAGTAGCAATCTCAGCACACTGAACAAATTTTGGTCCTTTTGACTTCAGCATTCCCCAGATCTCACTCTAGCTGCTGGACAGCGTGTGCACCATGGCCATAAAGAGCACAGTGAGACTTAACAAACACAACCAGTCTATTTTGCAGAAGAATAGTCTGGAAGAAACAGTGAAGGTACTTACTGAGTTCAGAATGAAAAAAAAATACTGTGCTAACATTGTAATACGTTATGGCTATTTAAGAAACAAGGGAATGTTGATATAGAAAGACAAAAGAACTGCAGTGTTAAGAATAACTCATTTTCCTTTTACGGCCTGTTGCTGCATGGCTGAACGTTGCCACTAACTTTGTATTTTCAGAACATACTGAATTTAAGACAACTCTTTTGTTCCATTTGCAGCCCACATGCTGACACAGCATCTCATCTCCTATTGTTCCAACTTAACTATTATCTGATACATTTGATGTGCTGAAAGATAAAAAACATGAAGATTCCAGTTACCTTAGAGATAGCAAAAGAAGAATTACTTAGCAAAAGAACAGCTGAGAAGGGGCTGTTTCTGGCAGTTTCACTCCAGTGTGTGTGTTAGACCCACAAATGTGAGTTCAGACCCTGTAAGTCAGGAGTCTTTGTTGGGGCTCTGCTGTGCACTGAATGATCTCACCCTCTCCTGACTCCCACACATGGAGGTATACTGGGAAAAGCAGGCTCAACCAGTCTTAAATTCCTTTGACAGTTCAGACTCCAGATAGACTCTGTAGCAGTAAGAAAGAAGCACGACTCATAGCAACAGTTAGAGAGAGATATTTTGAAGATACAGATTTATTCAAGATTAATAAATGCTTCTACCGTCATTTGCCATGGATGCTAGTTCTGGTGATGAGCAAACAGTGAGCTTGCAACCAAAAATGGCTGTTAAGAGACTTTTTAAAAGCCTGCAGCATCTGATAAGGTACAGTGCTAGACAAAAAAAAAGACTGGTTCTCATATAGTTGCCCTGAAAATTTTTGACACACAAATGCTTCTCAAAGTCTGAGTCCCTATAGCCCCAGCCTTATAACTCAGCTATTTTATCTAGGATAGACATAACCAAGCTGTACTTCCTCAGTATTGCACTGACCTGACTTGTAGCAAGAATCTGGAGAAGCTCCCAAGAAGTCTTATTCTATCAAACTAATTTAAAGAAAAAATTATGCTGTTTCATTTCCCCATGTAATCATAGGGAGTAAGTTCCATGGGTGTGCCAAAAAATGGGAAGTAAATGACCTGATCAAAATCAAAATCTGTGACTTTTTTTGGAAGATAGAATAGGGCATGGGGTGACTTCATCATTAAGATCACAGCAGAAACTAGGAATCTCCATAGCTCGCTAAGCGATAGTTTCACTTACTGAAGAGGAAATTTCAATGAATACATGGTATAAAAAGCAAATTGCTAAAGAGTACAAGTTCTTTTACCAAACCAAAATCGTACTGTGGTTCCAGGAAAGATAAGCATTCTTAGCTGGGTTCATGAACAAAGGCCATCAAATGAAGGCAGGAGAAAATAAAGCCTGACTCTACATGATTTATGCCAACTGTGGTCTCATAAAGCCAAGAAATCTTGGAATGCTTTGAGTACGTAATATTTTTAGAGCTCTAATAAGGCACACCTGAGCTCGTCTTTACCACATTTAAAGATATGTGCCACAGAAGCTAGATTTTGCTATGCATTTTTGCCTATTCCAGTAACCTGTAATTAATAAGCACTCATGTGGAGGAGAGCAGAACACTCAGTTGCCTATTCAGATTCCTCTGAATTACTCCCACATACTTTTCTAAAGTGCTCAACATATAGTAAAGTTCTTGAATTATTCTTAAGTAATTTGGCTGAGAAGATGACACTGCTATGTCTACCTTGTTGAAATCAAATTTTCTTTCTCCTACAGATGTTCTTCCTCAATTTCTTGACTTACTGGAGTGTCTGTCTACACCAGCTGTCTTCCTTCAGCATCTCCACAATCCTGAGCCAGAGTGAGAAACAAACCTCTCCCTACCATTAATAAGATTTATTTACTTTTTACCTAAGTAGTGCAATAAAAGAGAAAACTGTAAGAATTAAGCTCCTCCATACAAAATATACTAGCTAGAATAACCTTACTGCCCACCCTGTTATTCATGTTTTGGTATCAAAAGTCATAGTGTATGCAGAGAAGTCAAAATGAGCTATGATAGCATGAAGGAACCGAGGGAACGTTGGTTTCATTCCATCCAATTTGGGTGTAAGAAGAGGTGATGTTACCCAGAAGCCAGATGCAGTCCCAGCAGCTGCCAGAATAATCGGACCTCATATATACAGTGTAAGTGAATCAGAGGTGGAATATGTATAGCCAATCATTTGGAACAATTATGTGCCAAATAATTATAGTAGCACAATAGTAGAAAAAAACATGGAATCAAAATACACGCTGGGTGGTATCAAAACACAGGAGGACTAGAAAAAAGTTCAAATACCTCAAGTTTTCCAAGGAATACTGTTACATTTTTATTAAAAAAAAAAAGTCTAAAAATTATATTAAAATTAAATGCTGTCTGCTTTCATGTCAAGGAATTTAGTCTGTATGTCATCCAGGAGTCAGTATACCAGTACAGAACATATATAATTATTCTATCCCAGTCAGAAATTCAGCTGGCACTTTCTGTACTAGCTGATCTCCTATAATCTTTACAATTATTTTTTGTGACAGTATATTGCAGTACTGATCCCTAAATACACTGGTTGCCCACTAAAGCAACACCTTATTGCTGACTTCAACTACCCAATGGGAGGCTACAGAAAAAGCTGATGCAGACTCTCCCTGAGGTGCCTAGTGAGAGGACAAGAGGCAACACAGCGAATTTTGATTAGAAATCAGGACAAACTTTGTCAGCATGAAGGTGGTCAAACACTGGTACAGAAGACCAGAGAAGCTGTAGAATTTCCATCTTGAAGATACTTGAAATTTGCCTGGACAGAGCCCTAGGCAGCCTGATTTAGTCAGCCCTGCTTGGGGCAGGGGCTGGATGTTAAACTAGACGACCTTCAGAAGCCCCTTCCAATACACAGAATTACTCTGTGATTCTATGATAACAGACACACCTTCCCACTGTCACCATCTATCAGGAGAAAGCCAAAGGCTTAGGATCAAATGGACATCTCTGATACCCTGTTTCCCATATGGTTACTTATATTCTCTTTTTAACAGCTAATGTAGTTTTCACACAGACATTCAAACCTACTTTTTCATATATCCCACCGCTTCTACAGCAGTCTACGTGGCAAACTTCATTCCTCAAGTAGGAAGGCACAAACACGATGATGAATTAGGGTTTTGTGTCATGGCACATAGGCACCTAAAACAGAAGCTAGCAAAGCAAGCAAAAATATCTAAGATAATGGTAGTGTATGTGTACTATATCTTGCGCAGCTGAGAGTAGACACTCTAAGACTTATCAAGTCCCACTAAAAGTGAGACCTTGTAGTTCAGGGAAAACTATTGCAATTTCTTAAAATTAGAAACTCAGATGAAACTAAAACAAAATCTTTCCTCAGTTTTCTATCAGTGAAAACTCCAGTACTTTTGCTGCTGTTGCTGTTGTTGTTGAAATAAAGAGATCCCAGGAGCTCAAGAACACTGTGGGGGTGGATACAGAGAAAGTGGCAACCACAGACACAACTTCAAGCAAGCAGGTTCAGACTTTAATGACCTGTGTAGGAAGATAAATGAGACTTCAAGAGAAAACAGCACTGTTAGCATGAGGATGTTGTTAGGTGCAGAAGGCAAGCACTCTCAGTGCTGATGAATTGGTAGCTGACAAAAAGCTGCATCTTATAATGATAACTGTGTAAAGCCACGATATATTTTTTTCCTGCTAGTTTTTTGTCTTTCATCTCATCTGTTTGAACGAATCCTTAATGAATATCGTGTTCTGTTTGAAATCAGAGAGGAAAAAGAGCAAGCACACTATTGCCACTTATCAATCATATTATTTTATCTCTCAATTATCTTTAATTTAATAATTGTGTTTTCACTTCTGTTTCAACTTTAAGGCCTTGTATTGCAAATACTGTATTTTTGCAGGTGGTTTATGTTACCAGTAATTTTCAGTAAGAGCTCTTTTCCATCTTTTTTTTTCTTTTTTTCTGAAAGCTCTTCTCTATACCATTATTTTGTCTAATGATCAGTCTTCCTGGAAATATTAATCATTATCTCTACTAGACTTTCAGAAAAACCTGTGTTGAGTTTCTTCAAATTGCTTCTCTGTTTATTTTAGCCACAGTCTGAATGAAATTATTTGAATAAACAGGTCTGAAGCATATCCTAAATTGTACAGTTGGGATATGAACCTGAAATCCAACATAATTCCTGGCATTATAGTAATAGTATTTAGTAGAAAGAAAGACTTGTATTAAATTATAAGTGCATGTGGAAAGGAATTCTGTACAGTTAGCTATATTTTCCATAGTAAAATACATTTTATTATCCTTTATTACTTATACAGAAGAGCATGAGTCTAATCTGATAAGAATTAGGAGAGTTTTGCCACGGCATTTTTTGGCTGATCATATACTCCACCATTTGCATGTCATTTAGAACTAGTCAGCTGAAAATATGGACTTAATGACACCACGATGTGAAATTCGGTGACAGCATGTTATGTAGAAGAAGCAACAAGGTTAAGATTATAGAATATCTAGTCTTAAAACTTTAGTCAAACTCAGCCTAAATACTACAGTTCTTTGTGGGACATGGCACTTCAATGGCTAAATTACCTATGTCCAACTTCCAGTTCAGGCCAGAGAGTGATCACAGTTTTGAAGCTCCAGTGTGAGGTTTCTAAACTCTCTCATTTACCTTAATTTCTTTGCAATATGTGGCCTGAAGCCCTCTATGTAAGCCTATCACAGATGGATGGACATCATCTGGATGAACAAGCACATGTGGTCCTTACCATTTCTCTATTTCAGACCCCCAAGAGACTTTCTGCATTACTGATCTTAGTTTTCATTTGGTCCTGTATTCAGTAAAGAGGTCTGATCTAAAACTTTATATTCTGAAGACTCATATATATTTATATCTCCACAGGGACAGAAGGTGTTAATGAGAGCACAGTTGTAGCTCTAGGAACTCACAAAACTAACGTAATTATTTTGGCGGTTCAGAGAACGCACAAGGACATTTCAAGATATCACTAGATTAATATGGCTTGGCATGGAAAGTGCTTTGACTATTGGTCTGTGTTTGTGCAAGTGGCTCAGCCTGCGCTGTACAAGGGATGAGCTGGATAGAGCTGTGGCAAGGGTACCCACACTTATTATTAGGCTTTAGCTATTGCCTATAATTAAAAACCAACTGGCTTGATATAAGTCTCATAAAGTAACGGCTACAAAAGTGCTGGCGCTAACAGCTCACACACAGTATTTACTGTTTCAAATTTCACCGGTTTAGAAAACAAAAGGGCTGGTTAGCTAAACAAAACTAGTGTAAGAAATAGGCCAATATATTCTGAATAACAACAACATAAAACCAGTTTAGCTGAATGACAGCATAGCTTCGTTTTGCTCATTGAGCGCTATTGATTTTTTGGCATGGAAGAAAACAAAAAAAGAACAGATGGTGAAAGAAATAAATTAAGCTGCTGGTGATGGAATACAATATCACACTGAATTATAAAGAATGATGAACAGAAATCCCTTTAAAAAGACACTTACGCTCAGTATAAGAGGTTCATACTGTTGAAGTTCATATCTGAATATTTTGGTTTATTTTCTAGTTATTAGAGTTTTTACTTTCAATACAAACCGCAATATGAATTCAAAACAGAAATCCAAGGTGATGTACAAGAGATGCAAAAGGTGCCCCTTTTCACTGTGTTCAACCATAAACCAGAGCTTCTAGTAATGTTCTAAAATGTATAGTATTGTAAAACCAATCAAACAAAAGCTTTATACTTTTCTTTCTTAATAGTCCTTATTCCTTATTGCAGATTTGAAGTGTATGGCCAAAGCCTTGACTACATTTTCCAACTCTTCCAGTTTCAATAAAAAAGTGTTTCTCTCCTCTCGAGATCTTGCTTTGTTTATATCCTTAGCCTTTAAGAACAATAAACTTATTGTTAAAAATCAATACCTTTAAGAAAAAAAAAGTAAGATGAGTTCATGTAAGTGAGTGGACAAGAACTGCTGTGCAGGGTACAACTAAATTCCATCTATTTTCAGAAGCACAAAATTACAAAGCCAAACTTTGTCCTGGTAAAGTGAGTGCAATTTTCTTCATTTCAGTAGAGAAGCATAACTTTTCAGGATTTCTCAGTTTGAGTCTTCAGTAATAACACTTCTCTTTTTTTAATGTGACCTGATGAGCATTTGGGTCACAGACACATTATCAAATGTGGTGGAGAAGTTTATTTTTCACATACTGCAAATTATTTTGCCTCACAATGCTCTCATCTTTCTGTAACTTAATGTTCCCCCAAGACACAACACTATGTGGTAAACAGAAGTCTATTATCAGTGTAATTGCCTCAAGAGAATTATAACTCTGTCCTAAGTTATTGAAGGCAAATCTCCTTTAATGTCCATGGCTATCATTCGTTATTAATAATATCAATACTTTTTATCCTTCAGCCTCCAGACATGTTTCAACGATGATTTGGCAGCACTAGCTCCATTTAGCAGTTGAAGCATGAAGAAGTTTAATTTGGTTTTGAAGGTACAAAACATGGTTTAGGACTAAGCTCCTCTTACTGAAACTGGTGTGAAGCCTCGCACTCCACTTCTGAGAGACTGCTGCTTTAAACTCTATGGAAAAGTCACACTGTCAAGCCCATACACTCCTTTTGCACTTGCTTTTGGTAGAGATGTGGAGAAGAAATGGATATCAGTGTCTGGATCCATTTTATTATGGATTTTTTAAGCATAGGGCCATGTTCCCAAGGTTTATACTCTCCATTTCTACTTAATTGTTTTTATTTCAAGACCCATTTAGAGAAACTATATTCACATCCATAGGAAAATTTTAGACCTGTCTCTCTTTTTACAGAGCACCATTCCCTATTCTGCTTCTTGCTGCATTTCCTCATGCCCTGCAGGGATGGGATGAGCAATGCCAGTCAATAGGTATTGCTAGCCCCAACCCTTAGTCAACCCTTACTTCATCAGACCCTGCCAATAGATACTGTCTATATGACTGGAATAATTTCCAGAACTCTGGGCCTAGTATGCCTGCTGACAGACAGAATATTTTCTCTATAGATGAACTCTGCAGTAGACTGAGCTCCTTATTCTTGAGCAATTTGTATGGTGAATGCATAGTGACAACTGCACTAGCCATCTTAGCAAGCTCACAGTTGATCTTCGAGCACATTTTGTGGATGCACCAAATGGAGCTGGCATAATGCCATACATTTCTTGGGAGTTTTGTGATCACAGAGAATAGTAAGCTTTGGCTTATTGAAAGTTGTAACATACCTGTATATATTTTCTACCAAGCATGACAGACTAACATCTAGGGTAATTTTCTACCACTCATGCAAGAAAATATGCTGTTCACTACATATTTAGGATCTTCACGGTGGCTTCAGTGGATCCTATATCAAACTGCTTTCCCAGACCACTGTAATATGCAGGTTTCTTCTGGTAGCCCCGCCTGCAATCTGTGTGACCTTCATACTCATCTTGTTTGTCCAGCAAACAAGCAAATAGCCACAAATCCATAATAGTCATCCATGCTGGGAAGCTCCTCTAAGAAAGGTAGCATGATTAAGTAGGTGACATTTGGGTTATGCAGTGCAAACACTTTTAACTTCAGTACATGCCTGGTGCCACTGGAGTCCTGTCTCCTGATTGACCAAATATGACCTTGAGTCAAATCTACAATGGAAACGGAAATAGCCACACATATTCTAAGGAAAAATGTGCCAAATTCATTGGGGTTATCACCAGCAGAAGAAAACAAAACACCTGCTTGTATGACATAATTACAACTTGAGGAGTATTGACCACTGTCATGAACAATTAAGAAATCTCTGCACTGAATAAACTTTGTAAAACCTTCAGTCCTTGAGTTAGAAAGTATCCTATATCTGAGATCTTTGGCATTTAGATATCAAAATTTGCTTGCTCCCATTACTCTTAGACTCTGCCAGGGTACTGTGCACCATCTTTGGAAAATATTCAACAAAGTTAGTATCTTGTCAGATCTCTCTGATAAAGACAGCGAGATGATCTCACCTGAAAGATTGTCATGTAAATAATCAAGATGACAAAACAGAAAATTCTTACTTGAGATGCAAATAGAATCTCATGGCAAAAGAGGTGAGCAGCCCTCTGATGCAGTAGAGTGAAAAATATCAGAAAACTGGTACGGCCTACTTCTTCAGGACAGTGAAAACCACTATGCTAAGTAAAAGAAACTACTACATAAGAAAAATGATTGAGTAATATGTTTCCAAGTCTGAAAAGTTTGGCTTGGATTTCTGGCACAAGGTTCAAGATTTTTTTTTTTTGTGATTTGCTTCTCTCTCTCCCTCGTATCCAGGAGACATTATAATATAATGTTCTTGCAGTATTTTTATCTTACCTTATATTACATATATTAGAATATACATATGCATATATACACTAGAAAGTACAGAGAATACCTTGACACCCGATTAAAAGTGATCTATGAACTATGGACGTGATTTAAAAAATGTATAGTGTGGGGCAGAGATGAGAAGAACACAACTTTTAAAGGATGAATGAGCAATATTATTTTGATTTGGTTTGTCTCTCTTAAAAGAGTACTTTTAAAGGTGTTAAACATCCAACACTTCTGCTGACTAGCTACCTTTGAAAAATAGAGGTTCAGAGCTGCTTTAGAAATATCAAAGTGTGTAGATAAAAGTGAATATAATTTTAAATCAGTCAATCAAAGAATCTAAAAATTCATTATCACTTTGTCCTGGTTTTGCTTCGAAGAACTGTTAAAAGAGCTGCAGAGGTAAAATGACAGAAAACAAAATCTAGAAATAATTGGCAAGGAGTTGGGCATGTTCAGCTCTAAAGGAACATCGTTACTTCATGCCTTCTTTCATAACACGGGTTGGATCATGATGGTAGTAGGGAGAACATAAAAAGGGAGGAAGAGTTGGTACAGATGTACTCTGGAACAGAACTATGCAGGATTCAGCTCCTGTTCCTGTTGGAAATGCCCTTGTAATCAGTTGCTAGGCTTGAAATGATTCAGAGTGGATGTTGTTTTAAATGCCTTCTATTGCTTAGATCCACAGTCATGTTTGGTTCGGAAAAGCCCAATATGCTGATATTCTCTTATGATTACAAAAGAGAATTTAAAGACATTATTTGCTGAAAAGAAACAAATACAGAAATTCTCAGTGTTTATTTTCCTTCTTTATATCTCATCTGTTTTTTCTCAGCTATCAATCTCAGTAGCATCTGCTAAAGATCCTTATTTTTACTCCTCAAAAATAAAATCAATTAATACTTTTTTTTTTTTAGTTTTTCCCCATTCGAAATTTGGATAATTCAGGACTGATGTGGTTGTGTCCTTTTCCCATGTCTCCCAAAGAGCCACAGGATGACCTTGGCATGACCACTTATCCTACAGTGTCTCAGTTCCCTGTCTACCTTAGGGCTGGCTTGTTAAATGGACTGTCAGGTTTTCCACACAGCAACACTGTTCTGCATTGTACAATGGCATCCAGTCTTCATGGGGAGATTTAATTTCTCCTGTCATACAAATAACAGTACAAAACTACAGCAATGAATGGACAAATGACCAAAATGACTGAAAGCAAAATTAATATAATCTCTAGAAGGTATAACAGACACTCAGAGCATTGTCTTTCCTGAAGTCGATAAATATTCTCCTCATACTAATATACTTCAGCTTATAATATTATCTGTTTTGTGCTAGAGAGGTCTCCAAACTATTGCCTTGGCAACCAAAAAACATTAATCCATGTGAGATTTTCCTCTTGAAATACTTTCTATATTGGAAATGTTATGTAGGAGGTAAATTTCGCTTGAACAGGAAAAGATGTGCAGATGATTTGATTCACATTTTTTCTGGATTTTGCAACAAAACACGGTCCTGGATATTTCTTGTGTGAAAACAAATTCACTATCCATCTAATGGAATTGGCTCCAGTGGGCACGCCTGGACTGTACATTTATCTGCTCCAGAAGACTTACAGCACCCCGAGCAGTCTGACAAAAGACACTATACAATTCGCTCAAGGCCCAAAGTAGTTTGTGTAACACCAGGTCCTATGCTGCTTTATGTTACCATTCTTAAGTCTCAGATATCACGCACATTTAATAGCTAAGTTTCAAGGGACCAAACAAAGTGCTGCATTTAGCTGGCAAGCGCCTGTGAAAAAGTTGGCCCTTGCATCATTCCTGTATGTTAAAGCACTTTCCAGCTCGCACAGCAAGATCTAGCACTGTTGACGCACCATTTAAAAGATTTTGTCAGAAATCCCAGGCAAGCAGATAACGTCACACCTTGGCCTGTCCCCTTGGGTAAGGCCAGCTGTCGGGATTGAGCTCAGAAAGAGAACTGGTGTTGTAACATCAGCTATAACCAATGACTGTGGCCTGGTTTGTAGGCCACCAAAATCAATAGAATCTTAGAATCATAGAATGGACCTTAAAGATCATGTAATTCCAATCCCCCTGCCATGGGCAGGGACACCTTTCACTAGACCAGGTTGCTCAAAGCCTCATCCAACCTGACCTTGAACGCTGCCAGGGAGGGGGCATCCACAGCTTCTCTGGGTAACCTGTGCCAGTGTCTCACTACCCTCACAGTAAAGAATTTTTTCCTAATATTTAATCTAAATCTACCCTCTTTCAGTTTAAAACCATTACCTCTCATCCTATCACTACATGCCTTTGTTAAAAGTCCCTCTCCAGCTTTCCTGTAGGCCCCCATCAGGAACTGGAAGGCTGCTATAAGGTCTCTCTGGAGCCTCTCTTCTCCAGGCTGAACAAGCCCAACTCCCTCAGCCTGTCAATAGGAAGACTCTTATTGAATTTAATAGGCTTCAGATTGCACCTCCATAGAGCAATACTGAGGACTTGAATTACATCCAGAATATCATACAGACCAAGGCAGTAGCAAGCAGGCACAACCGGTTTAAAGGACTGATCAAAGTCCACTGATGTCTTTCCAAAAGCTTTGAACGAGTGCCATAGAAGGGAGAGCAGCAATCCAAGAGGAAGGCGACAGAGGTTTAGGATGATGGTGGTGAGGCCCACATCCTAATGCTGTTGCACAATGCACACTTGAAAGTCGAGTATTTTGGAGAGTATTTTATTCATAAGCGCAAACACTTTGGAGCATTTGTCAATGTGAAATAACGCATTTCTTGGGTCTCTGAAGACATGATGTGAACCATAATGTGTGTTATTTCAGAATAACACATAGCTTGTCACTTATTATTACTATAATAATCTGTATCTGAATGAATCAACAATGGCAATGCGTACTTACAATGCTCAAGGAAGGAGCAACTCCAGCAAAGGAGAAATTCTGGTTTTGTATTCCTTATGGAAAATGAAGGAAACCTTTTGTAAATAAGGACCATTGTTCCAGACTTACCTCCTGAAGAAAGGTTAAGCCCCTCAGAATGAGTAGATGGTTTCCTTAACATTCAACCACAACATGGGATTAACTTTTCAGAAATGTTTTCTATGCCTAGTAATGCTCATATATTCGTCTATGCCAGAGCCTAGGGGACTGCACAGCTTGTTTTGGAAAACAGTCATTCTTCTTGTGTGACACCTGGAAGTCCCCTGATAATCTATTACTGTTCCAGTCGACTGATATAACAAACTACACCTGAAACCACAGATTAAAAACTTTTTTAAAAAAAAGTAAAAGAGGAGAATGCAGAGTTTCAGCACCAATCCGAATGAAAATAAAACTGCTTCTCCTCAACAGAAATGTGAGACAAACATGTCTTTTCATATTGAAATGAATGTATGTTACAAACTTGAATAATTTTGCAGCCTTTATATCTAGAGAACTGCAGAACATGAAGATGACATATAAAGGAGAAATTTTGAAAACAAAATTGTTGGCTTTGGAATTTTATATGTAGTGGAATAATTACTTAAAGAATCTTTATGATCAAAAGTGAATTATAAAAGTGATATTTTTAACTAACAATACCTTTTTTTCCTCCCTCCAAAAGGGACAGGCTTCTAAAAAAATTCACTTTTCAGTTGCAAAAGTAATGCAGTCAGAAAGGTATCTTTCAAATGACTAGATTTTTTGGGTTTGTGAAATTAGGCTGCATATACTGCTAAGGAATTGTTCAAAGGGGTTTTTTAAAATATACTTAATCTTTTTTTTTATTACTTCTTACCAGAAAGCAAGAGTAAGGCTTTTTTCTTCGTACTCAGATGTTTGTTTGAGCCTTGAACTAAATACTCATATTATTTATCAGTTGTACTACTTGTTCTGAAAAGTCCAGATAGAATCTCATTGCAAAAAAGCATAGTCCTTGCCTCCAAAAAACATGCAATGTCAATGGAAAACAAAACAAATGTGTCCAAAAAGTGATTACAGATTGGAAGTTAAGGCACAGAGTCACCATATGACACCACATAGAAAGTTTGTGTAAGGTACTGGAATTGAAGATCATTTATCAATTCAGAGTTTTAGCCACAAGACCAAACTTCCTGACATTATTAACATCCTTGAAATATGAAGGCGAACACATATCTCAACTTATCAATGTCTTAAAAGCTTTATTCCTTAAAAGTAGAGCAAAAGTTCTGTTAAGCAAACTATAACCAATATCAATACTATTTTTTTTTAAAATAACATATTAAATTATATTAAAGAATCAGAGATCAATTTTTAATGCTCTTTTTGCTGTTAGAAATGTTGAGGACTATGTTTTGACATTAACACATAGCTGTATGTGTCAAGATGGTTTGGAGCTTCACAACTCACAGAGAGGCTTTGTGAAGCACTGGGACAACACAGTTTCATAGCAGGAAGAAGTAAAGCTGAGAAAAGCAAGGTATTTTTTCGTCTCAAGGGAAATTACAATATTCCAACATCTGTTTTCAAATTAAGACAAACAGTCAAAATGCTAAATTTTTCACAGAGTGACAACTTAGGAAAAAATGAAATCTAGGAATGCATAGTTTTTTCTTTTGATCATTTTATCTATGTCTATTCTGGTCTGGGTGTCCAGCTTTCTTAGGCTTTAATGGGGAAAAACAGTGCACATACTCCACAGCCAAGACATAGACAAGTTGTATCCCGAAACTGAGAAGCCTGGAAATGCTTCTGAGTGTGTCCTGTCTTACATGGCATCCTCTGACACCAAACTGCATCTTATACAAAGGATAAATATGCCTTATCCCTGATTCAGACCTGTCGGCCAGGATTTGATGCTGGGCTATATGTTTTACGTGGTCCTGCTATCATATAAGCCTTATGCTGATTTCTGAGGTACTCTCAAAGATTTTAACGGGAGATATGGTCCTGTACAGGAAAGAACCAGAAAGAAAGCAGCAAAACTACATGAAGCTGTTAAAAACCTTGCTCTTACCCTGAACACACAGAGGTTAATGTCAGATGAATACAATATTACGTGCCTTATATCAGCACAACGATCCAAAATAATGTTTTCGTTTGGACAGCACTGGTGGAAAATTTTGATTAAATGGAAACTTCCTTTTTCATTGACAGTTCATTTTGATGGAAAACGCCTGCCTAATCCTTATAATACACTACCAGACAGTCCCACAAGGCAAATTCCCTGTTTATGCATGACTTAAAAGGAATGGTCATCAGCCAGGTTGCTTCAGTGCTTTGCCATCACAGCTCAGCTCTGTCCTATTTGCCAGCTCAAACCTGGGGTGCCAATTGTGGTGGTGAACAGTGTGAACCGGTCAGTCACTCATTTCACACACGCCACGGATCAGTTCCTGTATGATAGTGCTTTTTCATTTACCACATATGCTGAACTGCATTTGACCTGGTGGTGAAAGGTTTCATTTACCATTACAGTCACTTCAGCTGTGCAGTCTCCAGTCTGTACGCTGATTTATGGATGGATTTGCATATGGCAAACATCCACAGAGCTTTATAAGTTTGCATTTATGCCAATAAATGTAAAGTCAGGGCTATGATACTAGTATGAGTAATGTTTTTATTAGAAATAGCTCTGTTTGGGGTTTTTGTTGTTGTTGGGTTTTGTTTTGTTTTGTACTGGGTTTTTTTAAATGCACGTAAGGATAAAACTCCATTCCATTTCCAGTTTAAGACAAGTGGACACTGCTAAAAAACCCCAACCCTTTATTTCTTATTTTTTCTTCTTCTTCATTTCTTATTTCTTTCTTATAACTGTTCCTTAGCAGGTATACATGGGGATCATTTTGTTCCTGGGGGCAGGACTAAGCACGAATCCTGACATTGATGGAGAAATCTCCAGGCTGATCTTGGAGTTGGGAACATAAGAACAGAGATAGCCAGCTAGAACAAAAGCCAGTCTAATGCAGTGACTACTGATGACCAGCCATGGATGATTAAGGAAAGAACAGGAAGACAGGAGAAGACATAGTTCCTCATAGCACTTATGTCAGAGCTGAAGAAAATTGTGCTACATTTTTTTGGTGTGGGTTTTTTAGTTTGGTTTGGGTTAGGTTTGAATTTTTTGTTGTTGCAGTTGTTTTTTTTAAATAGCATTTGATCAGCTCCATATCTGGCCTAATTAACTGACTACTGCAGAAGGCTCATGTTTGGATAATTTCAATATCAACACTGCTAACACCCTGCACAAATACTAAAAGCCAGTGTCCTGGTTTTCAGAAATTTTTACTGTAAGAAAGCCGTCATTCTCTCCACAAAGTACATGTGTATCTTCAATTAATGTTAACAATGTCTTGAGGAAACATCATGACAAATATTCATTCATTCTTTTTTTCCTGGTATGAGCAAAGGAGAAAAGATCCACCTCCCACCTACATTCTGTAACAGATTTAGGAATGCAAGACCTTTCATGCTTAAATCATCTATTATGCAACGCAAACGTTTATACTCATTAAAACACAAAACACATCATTCATTATTTTGAAACTTAATTTTGAATTAGACATTTACATTGAGGAACAGCTAAAAATAACTTGCATCAGGGTGTGGTGTAACTCTGCACTGTTTATGGATTAGGTCCAAGTATGGGTATGTAAATAGCTTCATATTTGTATACATTATGTAGGTAAATGCATGCATGCACCTAAGGATACTTTCAGAATCCAGAAAGTTTGGAAGTTTCTTCCCCTCAGCTCAGCTGCACAGAGGAATAGGCTGAGCTTAGCCAAACCCAAAAAATCCCCTTGGAAGAGTAGTCAGGTGGGAGAGAGTTCTTGGTCTCAGGACAAAGCAGGGGAAGGAGATTCCTGTGTTACATTTACACTCCATGTACTCTGCCACTGGCTGGCAATTCCATATAGATGTCTGATGTCTGCATGTCCTTTAGTTATCACTTGAACAGGCTCAGAGACTTTCTTACAGTAAGTGACCTTCTTTATGTATGAATCTGTTGTATATATGTTAATATATAATGCAGTTTCTACCTTTTAACATCATCCTTGGCCAGCACTAGCGAAGTGTTAGGATGCCTCTGTTGCAAGACATCATAGACCTGTTTACTAATGAGTTATTTTGTGGGTTGTTCTCTGATCGCTAACATAGTTTAAGTAACAGCTCCAATTGATTAAATTGAAGCCCCTCACATCCTACTGAAGGACTTCACAGCCAACTCCACCAGAGACCAGAAGTAGTGCAAATGTGTTTCCTATTGGATTTTATGCCACAAATGGTTTCCGCTCCTATTTTAATAGAAAACATTCTTTTGGCTTCCTTCTTTAAATGTATACCTATCATAAAAAGTGAAAAATTTTATTGCCCCACCACCCTCTACTGCATTTGAGACTTTCTGCATTTTCTTAGCGTGTGACATAGGCCACAATAAATTTTAGGATAATAGAAGTGTCTGCACAAGTGGCTACATCTGAGTGGCTGCAATCTGAGATTTCTCTGGCTGTTTTACAAAGAGCACTGAGAGCCCATTGACAAGATGTCTGGGGCGAGGGAGCACTAGGCCCTGTGCTTGCTGTCCCACTTTGTCAGACTGATGTTTGAAAAGGAGCAGGGATTCCTTGCTCTCCTGCTAGCTCTAGTAGCTATTTGGGGTGGCAGAAAAGCAGCTCTGGATTCTCGTGCTGCTGGGAGATCTCCTGGGCCCTCTCCAATGAGCTCATGTGAGAAGCAGGCAGTAGCAACTTTCACTCAAAGTGCCTGGAGCCATAGCTGTAGTGAATAAGTAATACTCCAGTAAGGGATAAAATTTTCCACAATGCTGTGCCCTTTTTTGGTAGGTATGGGAATGATTATTGAAACAGAACAACTGCATTATGGAAACTCTATTCCAACATTGAAGTACTACTTATCTAAAGTTATGGTGTTTGAATCAGTAGAAGTGCTTCAAGGCTGATTTTTGTCTAATGTGTGCTCTATGTTACATTCACACTGATGGACTTCTGCACAGAAGCTTTTAATGGAAAGACCTGTTAACAGGGAAAATGGGAGAGGGCTTGGATAAGATATGACATTCCTTTGCTCAAAAAATCAGTTTAAACTTGCTTGGGCATTCACAGAATCACAGAATGTTAGGGATTGGAAGGGACCTCAAAAGATCATCTAGTCCAATCCCCCTGCCGGAGCAGGATTGCCTAGACCATATCACACAGGAACGCATCCAGGCGGGTTTTGAATGTCTCCAGAGAAGGAGACTCCACAACCTCTCTGGGCAGCCTGTTCCAGTGTTCGGTCACCCTCACCGTAAAGAAGTTTTTCCTCATATTTATGTGGAACCTCCTGTGTTCCAGCTTGCACCCATTGCCCCTTGTCCTGTCAAGGGATGTCACTGAGAAGAGCCTGGCTCCATCCTCATGACACTTGCCCTTTACATATTTATAAACATTAATGAGGTCACCCCTCAGTCTCCTCTTTTCCAAGCTAAAGAGACCCAGCTCCCTCAGCCTCTCCTCATAAGGGAGATGTTCCACCCCCTTAATCATCTTCGTGGCTCTGCGCTGGGCTCTCTCTAGCAGTTCGCTGTCCTTCTTGAACTGAGGGGCCCAGAACTGGACACAATATTCCAGACGCGGCCTCACCAGGGCAGAGTAGAGGGGGAGGAGAACCTCACTTGACCTGCTAACCACACCCCTTCTAATACACCCCAGGATGCCATTGGCCTTCTTGGCCACAAGGGCACATTGCTGGCTCATGGTCATCCTGCTGTCCACTAGGACCCCCAGGTCCCTTTCCCCTACGCTGGTCTCCAATGGGTCTGCCCCCAACTTGTACTCATGGGGTTGTTCTTGCCCAGATGCAGGACTCTACACTTGCCCTTGTTATATTTCATTAAATTTCTCCCCGCCCAACTCTCCAGCCTGTCTAGGTCTCTCTGAATGGCTGCGCAGCCTTCCGTTGTGTCAGCCACTCCTCCCAGTTTGGTGTCATCAGCGAACTTGCTGACAGTGCACTCTATTCCCTCATCCAAGTCATTAATGAATATATTGAATAGTACTGGTCCCAGTACCGACCCTTGAGGGACTCCGCTAGACACAGGCCTCCAACTGGACTCTGTCCCATTGACCACCACTCTCTGGCTTCTTTCCTTCAGCCAGTTCACAATCCACCTCACTACCCGATCATCCAGACCACACTTCCTCAGTTTAGCTGCGAGGATGCTGTGGGAGACTGTGTCAAATCGAGATAGACCACATCCACAGCTTTACCATCATCTATCCACCGGGTTATGTCCTCATAAAAGTAGTTAAGCATGACTTCCCCTTGGTGAAGCCATGTTGACTGCCCCTAATGATCCCCCCCCTATCCTTGATGTGCCTAGAGACAGCACCAAGGACAAATTGTTCCATTACCTTTCCGGGGATGGAGGTGAGATTCAAAAATATCTGATCAAATTTCATATTGATACGCATCCTTAAAAAGACTCAAAGATCCACCAGACTGAGTGAGTGTCTTTCATAGTGACTTCAGTTGTTGTATCCTACTGAACATGAGGATGAAATGAAGCACAGCAAGGCAGTGAATGTTCTTCTTGTGGTATTTTAGAGCACAGAGGAACCATGGGATAAGCAGGATGAAGAAAGATCAGTACTGAATGAAAACGTTCATTTGGGAACAGAACAATATTCTGATCTGGTTTGGTCTCATTTCTTCCCATTATCTGGAAAAGCTCAACAATTTCAAGTGACCTTAACAATTGATTGGTTTTGTTGCTTTATTATTTCATAAGTGAAGAACTCGTATAACCTCCCAAAAGGGCACTTCACGCCACAAGTGCCATGTACATTGAAATCAATGGGACTACTCATGTGAGTAGGAGTTTGCAAGATCAATCCTTTTTTTCATATTTAATCTCCTGGTAAATACCGAGACAAATTACATTTCATTACAGGAATATTAGTGTGATCGAGCAAATCCCAGAGCCTTTGAATAATTGCCCTTTATAAATTCAGTGACTGAAATTGCATTTAACTTTGTCTCTGTGAGTTCTTTTCAGCACAATGTAACCAGACCACATCAGTGCGCAGAAGCTTTTTGAGAAAGAATATGTGTCCTGTAACTGATTACAGAGGTGACACAAGCTATTTACTGAATTATGCATCTTGAATGCAATACACCATAGTATTTTGAGGTAAGTAGATGGAAACTACAAAACAATATCAGGGGAAATGATACTGGTAAACTACAGCAACAGCCCCATGTTACCTCATGATTAAGGGGTAGGTACATAATCCACATCACCTTTGGAGGTGAACTTTACTTTGGAAACATTTTCTGGTCCTTGCGCCTGCCTAATCAGTTTTTGGAGCTGTTTCAGGCATAAATGGCTTAGTAAATCTTTCTCTCCATATATATACATGCCAATTCTACCTAAGCAGACACGAGGTACAATAAAACATGCAGAAAATTGTCTGGCTCAGAGCCTATTAAGATATTTATTTTACACTGTATTCCTCATTTTTATACTGTTTACTTTCACTTTTTCACCTTTTCAGATGCATGAAGAACTCTACCCTTTGAAGGATACATTTAGTTTTAAACTAAAACATTCACCCATTCTACACAGTTGAGTATGTATTGAAGTACAACAGTGGAGCAGAATAGTGAAATTCTGAGCAGTTTGTAAGGACAATTAAAGTAATGATTATTTTGGGTGCCCCCTGGGTCAGATACTGACATAATTCAGAATAATACTCAAATCCTTTACATTTCTTCCACTGCTATCACACTTGTCTGCCAGACTTTCAATGAAGGTCTACATTTGCTTACTGCTTAGATCTTGTGATTTATTTTTCTTTTTTTTTCCTTCCTTTTTTTATTTCAGGGAGGGGGAGGGACGGTGGCTTTTTTAGCTTATCTTTTTTGAAATATTAAAAGAAGTAGAAAATGTATAGTAGTGGGAGACCTGATATTGCTTTTTATGATTCATTTTTCCCCAAATGGCCATTATTACAGCAGATCTATTTAAGGCATGGGAGTTTCCATACCTGTGAATAGGTTAAAGTTTTATGGTGTTGCTTTTCGCAGCACTTTGAAATGCAATGATCTTTGCAGGAGCTAGCTAGAGAATTATTTACATATTTACCTTCCTACCTCAGCTGACCATTCACATGCAAATAGGAGCTTTGACAGCTTCTCCACACATTTATGAAACCCAGTGATCTGTCCATATTTCAACTCAGAATGAAAGATATCACAATGCCTTAGAAAAAAGCCCTGCCAGACTTTAGATTAGTTTCTTACTCTGCAATACTGAATATGAAAAAAAAAAATCCAGGTTTCTTGGAATGGAAAATTTTGGGAGCACAATGAATGCCTTTCAATCACAAAATAAGTATTGATTTCGTAAAGACCAGCTGCAGGACAGTAGTTTTACAAACTATTTGAAGGGCAGAGCTGACTTAAGCTCTTGCTTTTTCCTTTCTTGGTCATTTAGAACCCAACAAAATAGTTCAGCCCCTCAAAAAAACCTGATTTTTAGAGTAGATTCAAATCATTGCATGGTGGACACACCATGATATGAGGGGAGGAAAATGATCAGCTGAGACTTAAGCTGGCCCTGCCTGTTAAACCTCATGTTTGAAGAAACTTGACTTGTAGTACTGAGCACTTGCCCATTGTATGTACTCTCTCATAAGTGGGTCCCAGAACAGTTCACCTCTGCACAGAACAGGTTCACAGTCTGGCCCTGAACGTGCAAGCAATTGCCTCTTAAACTTCTGTGTCTGAAAGACCTGACTGAGTGGTTCAACTCAGGACAATACTGTGCTTTCATGGTGATTATAAAAAATCATTGCTATGCTACCCACTCACCAGTTGTTATTTTAAAGGAAAACTTGTCTTAAGACCTAAAGTCTCCTTCTCTGGTGTGATTTCAGTGTCTTATAACCAGAAACAAGTACACATTTCCCAGCCTAAAAAGCTGTATTTCACCTCTCCTCATGTAATTTACATACATTGATCACTTCCATATGTCTGGCAAAAAGTAAAATAATTTCTATGCATAGTAATGGGGTGAACCTACAGTGAAACAAAATTCAGTGTTTGTCATATTCCCACATGCTGATAAAAAAGTTTTTAAGAGAATGGCATTTATGAGAAATGTCCTTTGAAAAGCTGTTTGTGGTCTCAGCTATGGAAATTGTGTTCAAAACCAGAAAGCTGCATTGCTTGGTCTTGTCCTCAGTCCCTTTGGTGCAATGTCATTTAGCAGTATCAGTGGTCTAATTCCCTTCTCACATGCATCACTGCAGTCACAGTCAGTTAATGAAGTTACACTTGATTTACACCAGAATAATTGGTGATAGCTTAAAATTTCTAATATAGAATAATAATACATGTAAGACTTGATACTGCTCTCTTTGAAGACAAATGAAAAAGTTTCTTTACTCCAGTAAACGGAACCTTTTACGTTGGTCTCTGTTGGTCTGTTTGCCAGCCTCAAGAATTGGACTCAGATCTTCTAGCACCAGCAAAACCGTCAGAAAACTATGTAGCAAGAGGTCAAGTAAGACACTATAGTCTAACAAGTCAAACCACAAACTTGTGCCTGACGTTCAAAGGTACACCAAAATCATATAAAATCTTGTATTTGCTCTGTATTTCTTAATTAATGGCATGAAAAACGGTACTTTATTATGGAAAAAGAATGCTATTCAAAACAACCATTACATCACGTAAGTGGCATGAGGAAGTATAAAAGCAAAGAAAAAAAATTCCTTAAGTCACTGAAGGTAATATTTAAATGCTGCATTTAAGGTATGTGGAATATGCGAATAGCCAATTTTATTTTCACATAGGTCAGGCTGATGAAGTGAACAGGTGCTTTCTTACTTATTTTACGAATGAGGATGTGAATCTTAGAGATGCAGAATTCCACTTCTGAATTTATTATAGTAGTTAATCCTCATTATTAGGTTTGAACTAGAGCTGTCAAGCAACAGTTTTCCAGTGAGCGAGTAACAAATGATAAGCAATTATATCTGACTGAACTGATTACTGAATATTTCCCCAAGTGGCTAAAAAAGGCTGCCCTCATCCTGGAGAAGGTTGGGAAGCATTTTGGGTATGGAAAGTCAGAAAAAGGGCTGTGTGCAGGAAGAAATAGAAGTTTTATGTCCAGAATCTGTTGGGAAGGAAAACACGTACACTTGTAGGGGCAGAGGAGTATTAAACACCAGTGGCCTGGTAAGGTGTGTTCAGACTGGGTAGAAAGGGGAGTAAGTGCCCAAAGTGAGGTTTTTAGGTTTGTCTGGTAAGCACAAGATGATTACATTTTTAACTCCCTCTTAATTTTAGAATAGGATTATCAGTGATGATTATGAAAAAAGAGGAGCCTAGCTTAAAGTCAGAGAAATAGGCCAGGATCTTGCAAGCACTCACACACCTTTGGTAGACAGTATTGCAAAGACTAAACACAAAGGCACATCTCCAGAGTCATCTGTAATCACCTTCACAGTGTATTTAGTGTGAAATAGAAGTGTATACTCCACAAAACATTGTGAAGGGTTCCTGTATAGAACCGTCTGGAATATCCAAATTGAATTAAATTAGATATGCTTTCTGGATAATAGGCATGTGTTTCATGTCACAGGAGTACACATATGTGAATATGATTATTGTAATAACTTTAAAGTACCTGTAAGGCCTTTGTACGTTTATCAAACATAAGTTCTGACAGAGCTTCAAATATACACATTAATGGGATTATTCTGAGAGTAGGATACAGCTCTGAATAAGCATAGCAAGTCTCTGACCTCGAGTAATGCCTCATGAGATCACTTAATACCACTTTACAGGTGAAGAAGCTGACACAGAAGAGCCAAAGAATTAATAGGATTTCACATTTATGGTACTTTCTTTGATTCCCATTACAGTACAGACTTCCTGTGTATCATCAGCTCTAGTGCTGGGTTTCTGTTAACCTCCAACCTCCATTTGTAGCTGAGGATAACAAAACTTTCCTAATTTGTGGGACTTGTCCAGTAAATAGTGTGAGTTCCAGTGAGGGTTAAAAGAGTGATGAAAGATACAAAACTGTGAAGGGATGCCAGAAAAAGAAGTAGAGTACCCAGTAGATTACAGTTCCATCACAGATGGGAAACAAATTCTGAAAAAGTAGAATTGGAGTTTTATATTAATCTTGATCTCAATACTCCAGGCTGGAGAGAAAAACAAAACATATATTATTATTATTATTACTTCATTTTGTAACACCCCTTTAAAAAGAGCTATGAGGAATGTTCTTTCAAATTTAACAAATTCCTAAATCTTTTCACTTGAGATGAAATCTTGCTTGCCTATTTGTTGGAGGCCACTTTATGGCTTGAGTACAAATGACCGAGGGTACATATTTAGAACAGCAAGATGGATGAAGGTTTACCATACTGATAACCTCACAGCCAACATCCTGCAAACACTGCTTCGCTAATGTTTAGGACATTTCAGATAAGTGCTAACAAGAGCTCTTTCAAAATGTTATCATACCTTCGTATATATCTGAATATACACTTGGTCTTAGTGGGTGGACTCTGACACATCTTGAAAGAGAAGCGATTTAGAAATAAAGCAACTTCCTAACTATGCAATTTGCAGGTAGCTCAGGAACACATTTACATTGTTGTCTGCAAGGCTGTCAAATCAAGAGGTTCTGATACAGCTATTCATCTGCTGTAGTTGAAGGGAATATGAAAAAAAAAGCAATCTGGAAGACAAAATTTTCTTTCCCAGATCCCCAGACATGGTTTCTGCTGTCCCTTCTACCACTCAACAGGAACTGGCATTTACCACATGGGCCTTGCAGAATGGACACCTTGTACAGGACCTAGCGTGAAGGAGATGAGACCACGTTGGCCTACAGATACTAAAGAGCAACACTCATCATCACTGACATGTATTCTCGTGTTTTGAGAAAAAGCTTCATCAGGAGTAAGAAGCATTTCAGACTATACATTCATGCAAAAGTAGTAAAGTTGCACTGGGAAATCCATGAAGAAAGTAAAAGTAATATTAACACCCTGAAAACTCCACTTCATCTCAAGAGACCTCACTCTATGCCTTGGCCAGGCGTGGGATCTGTGTCTAGCAAAGGATAGCTATTTCTATTTCAGTGTCAGCTGGTGATGAAAGTTGTACCCTGCACTCTCTGCAGCTCTTTTGGATGCTTGTGAGCTGTATTTATAGTCTGTTGCCTCTAGAAAAGGCCACCAACCCCTCCCCTTGAAAGGCAGCTCTAAATCCTTTAAATTATCTCACAGAGCTTTTTTGTGTCCTTTTCTCACACAAGGCTGGAATTTCAAAAGGAGCCAAGAGGGGCCGTCAGAACCAACATGAGCTTTGCTTCATTAGAGTGGAGACTAAAGGAGAGCTTTCTTTTTTGTCCTTCCACAAGTTAGATGAAAGCAAATAACTACTTCATTCCTCAGATTGCTCCCTGCAAAATCCAACATTCACGAAAATATTTATAAGAGATGAGAATTTTATTTGACTGCTCACTTCTAAAGTTTCTGCAACATTCAGCTGGAGAGATAAGCAGGCGGCCCAACAAATGTCAAACAACTTAAAAACATTAGAAGAATGGCAAAAATGACTTTACTGCGTTTGGCTATCAAGCAGAAGAGGATGAAAACTAGATGTGACACAAAGTAGACTAGTGCTCACACGTTTTAGGGATTGCTGTAGATTTGTCTAGCTCACGGGGAAACTGTAATCCCCAAACTGAGAAAAGAATCCCCCAAACTGTAAGTCTATTTAGAATTTTTAGAAATTAACCTAAATTAGGTTTCATCCTGCTCTCACTGTTGAAATAATTCAGCTGAAAAAGAGAAGAATCAGGGTCGAGGCACCTGTCCTCTGAGTTGCACGTAGGTATATGTATTTTTATTTGCAAACTATGCTATACGAAATTAAGTCTTGAATATATTCTTCCTTTAAAGTGTAGAAACATTTAGAAAGTAAGAGAGCTGGTCAAGGGACAGCTTATTGAAAGCTCAGAATGATTAAGCTATTAAATTAGTAAAGCTCTGCAGCCCCAGACAGTCACTTCCAGCATGTGTCACTGGATTTGGGATGAGCTTATTAAGGAGGAGAGACATGGGGAATGTGAGATGTAAGTTAGGTAATTGTTTCAAGAATATGAAGAATTTAGTGGTACTGTATATTTCTTGCTATGACTGAAAGTTTGATGCGAATTTAGATAGCGTCGCAGGTGACTCCAAGATCACAGACACTGAAGGCATACCTACGTTTAATCAGCTGGATTTTTTCACAACTTTAAATACTCATTTAGGCAGAGACAGTTTCTTAAATTAGTGTGCTTTAAGATCAGAATACAGCCTAGATTTTTCCTTAGCATTTAATTGGTACCTTCTTTTGATACCTTCCCAGAAAGAAACTAAATGAATGAACAAGGAGCTTAATTCCTTTTACAGTCGCTGAAAAGCGATGAGCACCCTTAAAGTCTCATTCAGCCTGCCTAACCCAAGATTAGCTCTCTGGAGGTACCTCTCCTCCCATTGACAGTGAAAAGAGCCTAATGTGGCTGACTATGTCAGTCAAAAAAGAAAGAGAAAGACACCACAGAGAATCTCCTGTGGTGCAGGAGAAAGGCTAGAGCGCTCTTGAGATTTCTGATGCTCTCAACAGCTGTGGCCATCGTTTTCTCTCTTGTACATTGGGGCACTATTCCACATGGAAAAAAATAGGAAAAGTCAAGTAAATGCACTATCCCCTCAGTTATTCTCACCATCCACAGCTGTTACTGGAAGAGAGCAGCTAACCTATATGAAGGCTGTATGTGGGAGGACCATGAACTTGCAGACATTCCTGAAGGCAGCTTTAATCCTGCAAGGAAAGGAATTCGCTGAATTGCCCACCAGCACCAGCACAACACCAGCAGCAACTTTCACATGTAACCTTAATTAGGAAGAACACCAGGACAAGCTACAGAACTTCCACATAAAATTTTGACATAGAGCTGCCAGGGTCCACCCCACACATTTGCTTAAAAATAAGCATGTGGGAGCCTGAAGACAATTTTACCCTTTTTAGCTTTGAAACAACTGCAAAATATCACAACCATTGACACCACTTAGAAGGATTTGTTTTCTTCTCAGTCACTTAGGCACTGCCTCAGGTGAAGGTGTGATTTTGCTTCAGACTGAACTAGGGTCAAGTCAGGCTCCAGCTGATGTAGAAAATGTTCAAAATAT
This sequence comes from Nyctibius grandis, assembly GCF_013368605.1. Classification (NCBI taxonomy): domain Eukaryota; kingdom Metazoa; phylum Chordata; class Aves; order Nyctibiiformes; family Nyctibiidae; genus Nyctibius; species Nyctibius grandis. The sequence continues at coordinate 10,413,532 of NC_090662.1, read as the reverse complement.
TGGAGCAATTTTGTATTGCTTGTGCTTCCGTTGTAATGTTCCACTTATGCACATGAGAGAAAAAACCTGTGGGCCAGAGGAAGTGAATAAAAAAGATGTCTCTATAATAGCAGCTGTACGGGCATTAAAGGCCGCATGCAGAATCAGTGATTAGGCAAACCAAAACCATATTAAAAGGATCAGAGTATAGCAATGCATTAAATAAAAACTGAAAAACAGTTCAAAGCAAAAAGAGTGAGTTAAAAATACAAATCATTTCGCGGTTTCTTCTAAGATGGAACTCCATGTAAATGCTTTCTGTACATACAGAGGCACACGCAGGACGGATTATCATAAATAACCCATTTACATTGTAGCAACCTGCAAAGACTGGGTTTCTTATTTTACATACTGTTTTGCTAAACGTTATGGAATAAATACACAGCTGAATAAGCAAAAAGAGAGGTACTTCGGTCCTGCTCAAAAAACTTCAAGCACAGAAGTAAATTTTAAGGCAGACTTCACATACCAGTAGATCCATTAAGTTCAGTGTAACTATGGATGTTTAAACACCTCATTAGGTCAAAGTTTTAAAGATGCTGAAACAAACAGTAAATGTAAGTGCTTAAACACCTTGTCCACAGCAAAAAAGTAGTTTCCATTGCTATCAATACGGCACCTTCCATGAATAATTCAGTCATTTGCAGATCGTACAGCACAAATAATTATAGAGAACTCCAGCTTCTCAGAAAAGGGAGGCTCTGTAATTCAGAAACCACTTTTTCCACTGGAATTAAATGGGAAAGTTGGAAACACAAAATGAAAATGTTGGGCTAGGTTTTCACCCTCCTTGTTCCAACTACACTGCTTGTCTCGGGCCCTAATTAGCTAGCTGAAAATTTCCCTATATAGGCAAGATCTGAGCTTACGCACCTCCTTCTTCAGTTTCTCCTTTCTGTCAGCCTGTGGGACACATCAGAGGCACACAGGGCAGTCCTACCATCTCCCCTGACGGCTCTCAGGTCTCGTGAAGACCCCACCCAACCAATGTTAGAAAGACCAACACCCAGATCTTCCCTGAAAGACTCACTATTTTGGGGCAAAAATAAGGCTGAAGAGGCTGTGGCTGCATCTGGCATCTTCACTGCCTCCCAGCCTCCTTCACTGACTCAACGGTGAGGTCTGAGAGCGCCGGAGTTGTGCAGAAATGTTGTCAGGAACGGCGGAAGCTGAAGAGTGTTACAAACCCATGCCTAGACTGCAAATGTCACCGGTTTGCCTCCCTTCACAGTCTTCTTCCTAAGTCTGGGCTGCCCTTCTCTCCTTTTCAGGCACGTTAGAGAGGCTTTTCCCTCAGACAGTACTCTAACAACATAGTTTAACCAAAAGTTTTTTAAGTGGATACCTTGAAAGCTGAGACAGACTTTAATATTGGTCCCAACTCAAGAAAGACAGGCTCCCTTGCCAACATTTCTTTCCCCATTTCCTTCTCCCGCTTTGTCTGCTTTCCCAATATTTGTGGAGGTATTGAATTGTGAGTTATAGAGTTTGATGGAAAGGAAAAACCACAATCAAACCCACCGGCAGGTCATCAACTACAACCAGACTGGATCAGCAAACTACAAACCAGGTATCATATTTACACTAGCATACGTACAGGTAATTCAGCACGGTGTCATTCCTCCCTCGTCACGGCATGTTGGACAGATTGAAACGGACAGAAGTTTTGCCATTGCTTTCACTAGGGCCAGGATTTCATCCATACAGAAATCCATCCTATAAAATTATAAATCAGCCGCACATCAAAGATGGACTAGTTCTCGCTATCACTGCAACTTTAAACAAGACACTTATTTTTAATATGGCTTGAATTGGGGCCAGGGAGTAATAGAGCTAAATCTGTGTGCAATGCTTTTTCAGTTACTTATTCTCAAGTAATATGTATCCAATTGAGCAACAATAACAAAGGAGAACCACACATGTGCTCTTACAAAACATAGTTACAGCATTTAGTAATTTTCAATAGAAAAATAGGACGTGACAGATGGATTTGAGAAAGTTGGGTTCACAAGATTTATTCATGTGGAGACAAAAATTGGGGTTGCCTTAGGAAAAATCTGTAAATCAAAAAATCGTTAATGGAAACTCTCTGTTTCTTTGGGCTTATATGTTTGTATTTAAAGGTTACTGTAGCTGGTTCCATCTCTGTTTGTCCTGTTACCTCCCCATACAGAGGACAGCAAAAGAAAATAGGAAACAATAAACGATACAAGAAATCCATCTGGAGTTAAGGCTATATTTATTGTTTTAAACTTTGCACACTCAACTTGGTCACCATCTTCCTGAGAACTCTGTGCTCTATAGAGGTTTCCTGAACAGAATCTGTGACCTAGTGATACAATATAGAGACTTACAACCGACACCGACATTGAAGCCAATGAGATTAAAATAAAAACAACAACAACAACAACAACAAAAACAAAACAAAACAACAAAAAAAAACCCAACAAATCCCTCTACGTTCTTTAAGGAAAGATTCCTTTACTTCTGACCTATCAACAATGACATTTCTTGTTACTTCACAATAAGGAGACAAAGTCTTTGAAGGACACAAAAAGAGGAGCTCAGAGGTTGAAGGGCTCAACTGAGCTTTCAGTTTTATAGCTGGTTTTACCACATTTAGGCTATGATCCAGAACTTACTGACTTCAACGAACTTTGGATTGGGCCTTTAATCATATTAATTCCCTTTGACTGAAATAAGGAGATAAATATCATCTGTGCAAAACCTTCCCAATCCATGCACTAAGATGAAAATGCTTGGAAACTTTAAAATGTACAGAGCAAAACCCTGATGCTACTGAACAGGAGTTTCACCACAGATTTCATCTGGACAAGGTTTTCTCTAGTGTTCTCATCAAATTTCTTTCCTTTAATATGTCACCAAAATCAAGGTGATATAAACCAAATAACCAGACCTCTGTTTTACAATAAACAGAAAGAACATTTTCAGACCACAGATGTGGCCTTAATATATGCATTTATACGCTTTCCCTTCCTCTTCCTATCCGTAACATGCCCTGTAGGATGCTTCTAATCTTCTGCAAGACTGAGTGACAAGAAGTTAAGAGGGGGCAAGAATAGGAGCTCACCAAAACTTCTGTCCAGCAACCTGGGAAATGGCAGAGCTAATACTGGACCTTTGAAAACAAGTGACCATAGGAAATCAAGGCTGGCAGGGATTTAACCCTTCATGACTCATTTTGCTAACTTTTAAAGCAAACGCCTGAGCTTTTTAACCATGTTTGACAACTAATTAGTTGAGAAAAACAAGAAGTTAAAATACATCCTTGTTTTTCTTTTGAAATAAAGCACCGACAATTAGCTCCAAGGTATTTGTTTAGGCAAAAAAAACAAGCATGCATGTTAAAAGAAAGCACAATAACAGCCACTGAAAGAGAAATCACTTAGGTCATTCTTTTCACCCTGCATGGGTTTTTTTGATATCATAAGTTTATTTTACTCAACCACAGCTCTTCATGAAGAGGCAGAATGGGTAAGTAACTGGGTAGCTTCTTTTCCTAATTGCAAGCAGTTTCAATAGAGATGAATCACTTAGTATCACGTAGTCATATACCGGTGAGGAATACCCTGAGATACATATTAGCCTATAAGATAGTCAGTCTGTGCCTAAAAGACATATTTTCAATATCTACAGCTGTTAAGGCTGTTCCTACGCAAGGTGTTAACACTGATCTGTGCATAGAATACTGTGCTGGAAGCAAAATTTGTCTGGAAAATCACCAGCTGATAAGGCTTAGTTTTCCCTGACTAATAATGATATCCCCATCCTTAGGGATCAATGCAGCAGCACAGGCAACACGCTCCTCTTGACCTGGCCAAGCATTTACACTGGTACTTAACATTAAGTATGTGAGTAGTCTGATCTGATTTTTAGGGCTACACATGTTTTAAGTCAAATATGTGATTAAGTATACATATGACTCAAAGGCCAGTGTGTGAATTCCTGTAAGTCTTCAGACTTTAACTTGCTTTAAATTACTTATGCATTTACGTTCTTTCCTAGATAGGAAATAGAGTTGCCTCATTTTCTTTTGACAATGATCTGCCAATTATAAAAACAGTTTCAATGTTCCTTTCAGTTTCCTGTTTTGATCCTATAGGATTGACTGTACATTAAAATCTGATGTCTGATGTGTTTAAAAAATGAAAATGAGACCTTTTCTCCCAGCCAGAGCAGAACTGGAAAACAACCAATCAGCAGAGAAGCAAAATGTTGCTAAACTGTATATGGATACAGTAGCAGCAGGGTGGAAAAAAAAAAAAAAAAAAAAAAGAAAAAAATAACCCCACTATCATCCAGATTTGGCCATCCTTTGAAATTAGTTTCTGTGAATTTAGTCAGTACGAGCAGGGGTAGCAGGCTTGAGCCATAACAAACTTTAAAAGTGTGAAAAATAATAAACAATAATTAATTAGGCGTTAAACCACTTTACAGGATATTTTTATAGCATTTATGCTTCTATATACTAATCTGAGTTTCAGTATGATTGTGAAAGTTTGGAAGCAATTAAGAGGTTTTTAATGAGTTTTTGACTTGACATGTAGTTATGGCAGAAGCTTTCTTCAGACTCCATTATTTAAAATAATCAATTTTGTGTTAAATACAAATGGCTTTGCTTATGAAAACTGAGTTAACAGATTCTGAACCTCTTAAACTGTTGTTTTCATATATATCTTTTCAAGTTTAAATACACACAAATATGCATATATGTGTTCTTTAATAATACCCTGCACATGCATTTATTCCATACAGCGCATCCAAGTTTTGCAGGTGTTTAATATTTTTTTTCACCTGGAGTGTGAAAATGACGTCTGCCTTTTATCAGAGAGGACTTTTCCCCCCTCTCATTTACAGCATGAGAAAGATGAGAAAAACTGGAAAACGCATTTCTACTGGCAAGAGATGTATTGACACTACACTGTAAACTGAGATTGACATCTATGACCAGGCATGCACACACATGTTCGCTTTTTTTCCACTGTAGAAGCAGCGTGTTACTTTTCCTCCCTTCTTTCAGAACCGTAGCTGCTGCTTGTTCTCCCAACCTTCAATACTCTGAGAATTACGATAATGCAGCTCTTCAGAGACACGTATATACACATAGATGTACGGATCTCCTTTTCAGAAATAATACTCTACAGCTCTTAACATTTTAAACTTCTTTCCCAGTTGCACATGCTCCAGATTTGGTGAATCCTTCTGAAAATGTACTTAGAGAGGAACTATGCTGATAAAGAAAGGAGCCTGCCTACTTCAGAGTCCTCCTTTAACACTGGCAGTGTTATACCAAAGTTAATTACTGACAATTGCAGTGTGAATGGCATTACATTATTTCAAACCTAAACGTAATCTCACAGCTCGCTCTCTTCAGTTACACCTTCCCTGTGATCTCTAATGAAATACATCAGACCACACCGAAAACAACCTCATTTCGAATAAACTGCACTGCATTAAACATCCATAGGCAGTATTTTCTAGTGCATAACAGTCCTTTCGTCCTTTTCTGGACTGATCTCTTCCTTTCAGTTTATAGTTTCTTGGCAAACCCACCATCTACTGCTTATGTTAGGCATCTGATTGTCAGATTTGTACAAACTGAATATTCATGACTTGAAAATTAACCACTTCATGCCTAAAAAATGGAAAATATAAACCTTCATCTATCCCATGCTGTTTGAAACAGATCTGGTATGTGGCTGCACTACATGCCCAGCACTGGAGAGATGAGCTGGGTGCCCAAACGCGCCTCATCGTTTTAAAGGGTAAAGTCCGATGAAACAGCACAAGACTGAAAAACACTCTTCCACGGATCAGCACGATCCGGAGTCCTTGTCGGCAAATGCAACTAACTCTTCTTTGTCTGTGTTTAAACTGCGTGGTACCGACCGTAACACGGCGTGGCTTTTTAAGTATTTTTTCAGAATTTTTTCCTAATGCCAATTTCCCCCTTGGAAGATAAGAAAACCAGGGAGGAAGCGGGGGGGGGTGGCGGCGGGGCAAGGAGGAGAAGTGTTGAGGAAAACCGAGAGTAAAAGAGAACAACAGACTTACCTTTATAGGATAATTTGAGCCTTGGCACATTATTCTTCACATGCTGGCAGTTCGCTCTTCCTGCTAGTAATACTCCCAAGGAAAGCAAGGCAATCCCCCTGAGCCAGCCCATGCTGCAGCAGCCGCTGGAGGGTCTCTGCGAGCCGGAGCCGCGGCGCTCCCCGTCCTGCCGGGCGCCGCCGCCGGGGAACTTCAGGCAACCTGGGGAGCGGAGGTAACAGGTGATGGGGGTGGGCTCCGCGCCCCGCCGCGCCCCGCCGCGCCCCGCCGCCGCCAGCTGCCCCGGCCCCCCGCCTCGCCGCCGCCGCCGCCGCCGGGGCAACTTCAAGCCCCTCTCACGCACACGCCGCGGGCCGGAAAAGGAGGCAGCCCCCGGGTGCGAGTGGCGTGCGGGCGGGGGGGCGGCATGATGCGGGCGGCGGCGGCGGGCCGGGGGCAGGGGCCGGGGCCGGGGCCGGGCCGGGCCGGGGCTGGCGGGCGCCCCGCTCCCCGCGCGGCGGGCGGGTCCCGGGCGGGCAGGGGCGGGCGCGGCGCGGCGGCGGAGCCCCGCGCTCCCCGCGCACATGGAGGCACGGGGGACACCGCTTCTCCCCACGCTCCCGAGAGCGGCTGACAATGGGAGCGCAGGAGAGTCGACCCCCCCTTCCCCTGCTGTCACAGCACACGTTAAAAAAAAAAAAAAAAAGAGAGAGAGAAAAAGAAACATATCGCGGCAGAGATGAGAGGAGGGAACACAAACCTCCACCGAGCTTGGGGAAGGCACGGAGCTATACATTTCACGAGCTATTTTATGTCATTGTCCAGGTTGTTGTTGATTTTTTTTTTTTTTAATTTCATTTTACGGTTTGATTAAAAGATGTACATCCCCCTTTAAAAACAACAGCACAACACAGCCCACAATGTTGCTACCCACATAAATAACGTCTCCTGCCCATAACGCAATCCTCTTCTGTTGCTCCCAGTTAAAAACAAGTAACAAAGTCTTCCATCAGCATAACTTTACCGCTGAAGCTTTTAAAGCCTTGTTAGGGAAGGTTGCTCCAACCCTCCCACCCTCCCCACCTCCTGCACACTACTCCAGTTCAGCAAAAGAAATTCCTAGTAAAGCCCACTTCAACAATCAGTTCAAGACATGTACAGGTCTAGAGGGGCTTATAAATTACACTGGAGTATTCTCTGAAGTGTTCTTCTAAGTTAAAAACGTTCCAAACCTTCCAATTTCTAGGACTGTGTGATTATTCTAATCTTATATTTTAATGCAATGAAACTAGATTATGATTTTTGTTTGTTTGTTTAAACAAAAGGACACACAAAATCCCCAGAGGTTTTCTAAATATTAAGGAGCTGTAAATACAAACATATAAGCAAACTTAAGCTCTGCCCTCCACATATCTGAACAACCCCCTTCTAGTGAGTGACAGTTTATTAAATTTTCCATGCTATGCTGAATGTCAATTTAATGTGCATTTTGGAATGTAGCGTCTTACACAGATATGTACCCTGTATTACATTCCTAATGCAATATTGACAGAAACTCTGGCAATCGACCTTTACAAAACATTGGCATCATCAAAGAAGTGTGATGACCCCTCTTTATTTTGTTCTATACTTTCCTAGAAAAAAAGAGTCTCTGAGTGCTTTATGGCGACAGAGTCTATGGGATTTCAGTGAGATCTCTTCCTTCCTTTTACCATTATTTACTGTGGGTTAAAAAACAGTTATCTAGTCCCACCGACGAAGGCCATACTACACTCCGAATTTTACAGAACACAGCATCTCTTTTCTGTGTTCAGACCTAGCTACTAAACCAGCATCCAGGAAATAGTCTTAACTTTGAAACTGAAGTTCATAGTTGAAAATGCGGGTGTCAGTATGGTTCTAATTAAAATGTAAAGACTCATGCAGAGCAAGACTTGATGCTACGATAAAGCAAGAGCTAAAATTCTGTCATTGATGCTTTCATTGCTTAATATTCACACACCAGTGGAAAAGAAGGGGCTTTCCCCTCTCCTCTTTAACAAATTCTTCTGCTTCCTGAGCTTAGTTCATTAATCCCATGGCATTGTATCTGCCAGATTCAGCAATTCCATTGATCAGCAGCATTGTTAAGAAAACAAAATCCAAAAATAATGTTGCTTTTGGTCATTCCCACACTTGTTATCCTGAGCATTTTCATGCTCCAGGCAGTGGATTAGAGCTCCAAAATGACAAGAGACGCCTGTCTGTTTTCCATGGATTACTTGCTACAGACATTCACTCTGCAAAGGAATTCATGTCACTTTGAGATTATTTGGAGAATTGGCCTAATGAACTATCCTTTTGTATTGAGCAAACAGTTAGAAACAATACACAAAAGATGCACCGTATTCAGGACTTCGTAAAGCACATCATTTTACAGTGATGTTGTTACACTCAATTTACTTCTAGTTGCATAAAGATGGCACAACTACTTTTTTCTTATAAGGAAAAGAGAGTATAAAGCTAAAATTCTATCTTTCTAAAGTAGAATGAATGTGTAACACGCCAGACTATTTTCCAGCAACCAAATAAAAAAATCATGGTCCCCAATCAATATATATTTTGCCTAGAAAACATATGGATTCAATACAATGAGTACTAACTTATCCAAGATGGCATTTTAAGAGATAAAATACAGCATCATTTTAGGAGAGATGAGTCTATCTTTTTGCATCCTTCATGTGAGAGACCACTCACATTTTGCCTTCCTCTGTGGGATATGCCAGTCTAAACACACAGAGAAGGGTAAAAACTGATCCTGTGGGTTGTCCTCCTGCTATTTAGCTCTAAGTAGTGCTAATCAACTAGTCAGGATAGCATATGCTGCACCCCCTTATAAGGAGAGGGGCAATGGCAGCACTTCAGTGGTGCTTGAAGAGGCTTTATATCTCAAAGACACCAATTGCCATATGTTGCTTCTGCCAAGGCGAAACTGGGCTCTGCTTGGAAGGAATGATTTGGCCAACGCTCCTACAGCAAATGCCAGAAATGTAGACTCTGGGAATTTAGGGTGGGCAACAACTCACTTTCAAATGACAATCTATTCACCTTTTTTCTTTGGTCTTTTGAAAGCGATCTAGTTGCTGAGTTTAAAGGAGGGGAAAAAGGAAAATCCAAAGTTTCCTCACTTCTTCAAATAATACCCTTCTCCTCTGAAGAAAAGACCACAGTTATTAGCTTAATTAATTATTCTATTAGTCGTCAGCAAGTTCAAAAGGAATAACAGTTCTGCATCGTTTCCCATATTTGTTGCAGATTTTATTTTTATTTTCTGTCATGACATTTATGTGACATTCTATATAGTGTTTTACATCTCAAAACCCAGACAAGCACTTGTGGGCTCTGTTTAATGTTTCTGGTCTCATGCTGTGTGGCATTATGATTTGGAGTTTTTTATACCACCTTTCAATATGTGCAGCAACTTCATATTGATAGATCCTGTAAAAAGTTATACTTGGATGTGTTTGGACTTTCACTGTTGAGCATCCATGCAGAATTACTCTTTCTGTCACTTACAGGTAGGCATCATTTGGTGCTTCTCATTACTCAGAAGTAGTAGTATTTGATTCATGATTACTTCAAATCTTCTTGCTGTTGCTGTGATTTTTATATTTGGCAGCTCTTGAAAGCTTAACTGCTCTAAGTCTTTAGTGTGCTTTAAAAACGTACTCATGTACAGAATTGTTTCCTGTGTTTTAGATGAGTCATTACTTGTTTATACTGATGTGATCAGGTCCTTCTCAGAACTACACAGGAATTACCAGAATCCGGTTTTGGTATGCAGTACTAATCCAGTAATTTTTGAGGGAAAGATTTCTTGGGTTGAGTGTGCAATTTCTGCTTGAAATCAGAGGAAAAAAAAAACCTCTCGGACTGTATCTGATTGCTGAAAACCTCCTTAGAGAACACACTCCTGTAGGAACTGTGAAATCTTAACTCAGCTGCAATCCCTGCTATTTTCTCCCGTAGCAGGTGAGTTGCTTGATAAGCAGAATATTTACAGTTCTGCAAAGGGTACCTTTGAAATTGCTCCAGTTGTATACATAATGATACTTGTAACATGCTTTAGAATAACTGAGTCATTATTAGCCCAAAAGGAGGCTCATTCTAGAGCCCAATTATAAGTGCATTTGTCACGTGGTGTGTGAGAGACCCAGGATGCAGTTTCACAACACATTGACTTCAGAAGCAAAATCCCATTTAAGAAGATCCAGACATCAGCTACTGCATTTTGCTTTTATGTCACGGGCTGCCACTCTCTCATTTGGGACGCTGCAAACTTTGTAGGGACATACTAGAAAGATGATGAAAAAGAATATTTAAAAATAATCCTTGTGGGGACACGAAAAGGGTTGTTTTTCATGCAGATGCATTGCATGCACCAGCTAATGGGGTAGAAAGAATTGTGAATTGGCATTGGGGAAAAGCAGCAATGCAGAGGAAATTCGGATGTTGGCCTCTCTTCTGAAGACAACATGTCATGAAGCTCTACCTCTAGGTTCAAGTGCTTTGCCTATACCAGACAGGAGTCTAAACCTGGAATCTATTTGACATAGAGCTTAATGCTGACACAATTATTCTTCTCGCTTTCTTATGGAAGAAAAAAAAAAAGAAAGAAACCTGTAAAAGGCCTATACAGTGAAGAAAACTGCTTCTGATATCCAGACCTGCTGAACTGGATATCGGCTACTATTTTTACAGTGTTGGTGATTATCACATTAGCTCAAGAGGTTATAAATAGATGCTTCCACCTGGATTTTACAGGATTTAAAATTCTGTGGAGTGGCACTTTTTAAGTTCTGAAGCAATCACAGAGCAAGGTTACTTAGCAATGCATCAGCAAAAAGGGAGCTGAAGGTGTAGGGTTTAACATTTTATCACACTGGTCTTGGCAAAATCAGAGGCTTGCACCTAGATCTGGAAATATTCTTGCTGTTGGAAGTCTAGACATGTCTTTCCCCAGGGCTCCCTTGGGCTATGTTGCATTTGGTAGCCTTATTTGAATCTCCTGAATCTACACAAATCCGTAACATTTCTTATTATTGCATGTGATCGGGTTGCTAACCACACCAGTTAGTATCTGCGTTCTCTCAATAACACTGCATCTTACCATCTTGTCACAATCAGCTTTTCCTTCATTTCTCAGGACTAATGAGACTGTACTATATGTGATGCTTGTACTTTTGGCAGCATAATGGGATCTATATCAGTATGATGTGTTTTATTCACAATGCTTTCAGGTCTATTAAACACCTCATCAAATTCTTCAAAAATATTCTTTGCATCCTGTTCTGTAGACAGGTTATATGCCTGTCTGAACAGCAGCATTTTCAGATTGCTCTTCAAACCTAAACAAACCTTTTTTATTCTCTTGGCCTCTCCTGCCTGATTTTCATCTCATACACAAATGTATGGCAACTGTGATACCCAGACCCATGGTGAGAAACCCGCTTTAATAGCTCAGTGCCAGGCATGTGACATTAATAAGAGTTAGGAAAAGCTTATTTTCCCCAACTCCTAGTATGGGTTAGTAGCTTCTGTTTCCAATGGATTAGCTCTGGAGTACTCATCCAAACTGAACAAAACTTCCAAGTCTATTAACTTTCAAATACAGAGACTTCCGTCCCTCTGATTGCTTATGTTTATTGGCTGTTGGGCCTTCGTTGAGGAAATACTGGCAAAGACATATGTTTTTTTACAGGAGATGAGGGAAATGCAAAGAAATATTTGATGTTCTAATTCTTCAGAGTAAAGCCAATTTAAGAAAAATAATTATAAAGGGGAAAACAAAGCAACAGCAGCCATGAAACTTTTGGATCCTTAAATCCTATTCCAGGCCTGACACGTTGAACTTTGTCGAGGGAAATCTAATCAAGCCGGAAGGTCTCCTCCCAAGTGACCAGCTGCAGAATGACTTGCTCCTCTAACCCAACAGATCTAATGTTTGATGGATCTCTGAAAAGTTAGATAATAAACCAGTCCTGTCCTTTTCCCCACTGCTAGCTGAAAAGCTTGCAAGGTATATTACACAGACATGCATTACAGATTCAGTTACTTGGGCATTCAAATCCAATTTCGGCTTTTATCACCCATTTTTTTTTCAAAATTGGAACAACTGACGATACATAAAATATTTTCCTGCACAAAACACAAGAAAATGCTTCAACTCAGAAAAATAAGACACAGATCAATATCAAAGTATGTTTTTCAGTATTTCCTGCTTGTCTTTGAAAGTCCCATTATGCTCTGATTTGCATCTTTAGACCCCTGTATACCTTTCAAGGTCTGATCCTAAGGGATTTGCTCAGGGCCACACACTAAGACATTAACATGACAAGAAATTGATCCTGCGTTTCTCATGTACGATGCCAACAGTCGCATCCTTACCTCTTCATTTGTCATAGTATGCAAGTCATTCCTGTCAGTCCTAAAAGTCCCTCCTTATCACTCCGTATACAGAAAATCCCCAGTTCCATTGTATCTGGGATCTATCATGGCCAACCTTTTGGCCCTATGTAATTTTGCTTAGTAACCCTTACTGCCAACTGTCAAAGACTTGAAAGACACAACACTATCCTGTGTGCCACACATTCATCACAGGCTTTTAAATAGTCTAGGTAAATTGCAGCAAACCACAAACTGAAAGCATATGCAACTTATGCTATGATCATTGTTCTTTTCTGGACCTTTTTTCTTTTCTCTTCCCCTCCCCCCCCCTCCTTCTACTGAGTGGTTCATTAGTATATGACAAAGATATAAGACCAAAAAAAACGTAACCACTGGCTCTCATCTTCATACATCTGCCCTATTGACTTTCAAACTGAAAAACTTTTTAATGAGGATGGCTTTTTTTCATAGACAAATTACAAGTCTGATTCTGCTGAACAGAGTGTGTGGGTGCAAACTGCCTTTGGAAGGTCAAACAATATCACACAAAATGTAGGGGCTAAAGAGTCAGTTTATGGCTTCTGATGCCAAAGCTGGTAGCTATTTAATGACTTCTCAGGTAGTCTGTGGAAACTGGGAACAGTAGGTAAACTATGATAGCTCAGGAAAACTTGTTTGAACTTGCAATAATTTGACCTCTGTGAATGCTTTTAGGGTCAGCAATATGTAGAAGTGTGTGCTAGAAGAGGATGGGGGGAATTCAAAGAAAAACAAGCTCTAAGAAAACGCTAACTCTCTCTTTCCCTCCCTGAATCCCCAGTGAATAGGAATTTCAGCAGAGGAGGGGAACCTTATCCTCCTCCTCTGGATTGAATTTGTGATCATTTCAAGAACCTTTCCACTACGTTATTTTCCTAATTGTTTCTCTGACATTAGAGTTCATGATAGTTTAGGCAGGTAAATATAGACAGAGGAAAGAAAAATTCCTTCTGCCTCCTGAAGTGCTGAAATCCAAAACAAAGTTAGGATGGAGCTGCACCAGTCACATAAATCTTGTCCGTGAAAATTCAAATGTAGGTTGAACACATACATACACATATACCATTAGGGCAATTCTCTAGGAAAATAACAGAAAACCCAGCTTGTTTTCTGTTTCTCAGGCATTCTAGAAAATCTTCAAATACTTTGCTATTTTGACATATGTATGTGCATAGAGAACATAACTACGAAGAGCAACAGGTAATGAAACACTCATCCCTGACTCTATAATGAGTTTTTTCCACCATCACTTGGGCTTGGTGAAAGTGCAGTCAAACCTAAGTCTGAACAGTTGCAGTCCATCTTTCCCCCTTTTCTCTTCTCTCCAAGCAGGGTACGAGCTGCAGTTTCACTGCTCAGAGCTCCCTGGAGCAGCTCACATGGTGACTGAGGACTAACGGCAGTGGTAAAGGTAGTAAAAGTGGTAAAGGAAACATATGGCCAGCTGTGGGAAGGAGTTCTGCACCACGGCAGCCTGACACCCTGTTGGAGGTTATACGATAATGGAGATCTGCTGACACTGTATAACATCTTTCTGCTCTCTCAGAGCCTGCCCTCTTCCCTGTACCAGAGGAGAAGACAAAGATGCTGGTACTGCCAGTAAATATTTCCCATGACAATAGAAATTCCTAATTCTGGACCAGAATAAGCTACTTAGCAACACCTTAATGATTTGTGATCAGACAGGGAAATTCATATACCAATAAGCTAGATATTCTTTATATGCAAAATAGTGTAATTACAGTATATTTTATAACAAAACAGGCACGGAAAAAGACTGGACTCATACATGCACACTATCTATATACATACACATAGAGACAATACATACTGTATTTGGATAGTATAACATAAAATTAGCATAATTAGCCATCTTCATTTTTCCTGGCAATTCACAGTGTCTCACAGATGGATCCCCCAGGTTTTCTTTTTTGTTGTTGTTTTTTCTTTCTTACTAGTCTCATGAATCTCTCAGCCAAATTCCAGAGCATTTCTTAAAGCTTTACATAACAGTCTTATAAACTATAAATACAGGTCTATGAAGGTTTCTTTTCTTCTATTTTTTTTTTCATGTTCATATCTACCTTCAAGTGAAACAGAACAAGAATACGTTCATAAAGACAAAAAATCCATTGTTTATTGGTACAGACCAGGCGGTGAGGGGGAAAAAAATGAGGCATCTGTTGAATACAAATGAAGACAGCAGGCTGGTATGTGAGTACTTAGGTTCTGAAGCTACTTGTCATTTGCTTTTAGTGGCTGAAACCTCACTCTCCTCCTTTATCCTTGTCACAAGACAAATTTATGGAAAATACAGCGACTTCAGGAAGGTGACTTTACATGAAATTACAAAAGCTGATGCACACAAGCCCAGTCTTTACCCATTTGAAGCAGTGTTCCACTTCAGACCTAAGTTTACCAATGACAATTTTGTTCTGAACAGTCCATTTTAGCTGCTGCTAAAGAGCCTTGAAGCTCCTTGCATGATGTTGCTAACGACAGAGAACAGTGTGCCGAAGCCTAGAATTAATGTCTTTAAAGGGTTTATTATGATGGGAAAAGCAACTGTTAGGAGAGCTCCCTTGTGCCCAAAAGGTCTATATTGTGCTTCAGCAAAGGGGGAGTTTCACAATAAATTGTGAAAATTGGAAGGAGAAGAAGAAAAAAACAGCATCCCAGGCTTCAAACAAATCTTGCTCTCCATTTTTCTTCCGAAGTGTTGAACGATACATGACGTCATATGATGTGTGGTAATTCCCCCTTCTCTGTTTCGAAAGGAATAAATGGGTTCTATTTCTGAGAAAATGTGTTAAAGCCAAATTTTACTCTCAGTTACCCTGATGTCAATCCCAAGCAACAACAATCCAAATGCAGTTCCTCTGGATTCACACTAATGTAACGGAGAACAGAATGTGGTGCTTGAAAAAGCAGCTGTCACCTTATGGAAAACTTTATGAAATATCTTATTTGGAAACAAGCGTTCTTCTGTGCAGTGCGTTTCCCCGTACTTCTTTTCTCTCATTCTTTCTTTCTGAAGACAGTGCTTTAAAACAGAATCACTGTTGTTTCTTAAGGATTTATCTCCTCTGCTCTTATTTCCCACCTGACATGATAATCCTCTGTTTGTGACATAATAATCTTTTTTACAATGACCAATTGTGATACTGCAAGCTGGGCTTAAAGTCTGATCCGAAAAAATGCATTTTACTCTGATATCTTACATAATGTCATATCAACTTTCAGCTCAAGAGATAATTATTTCAACCAAGTGACATCAGTTAAGTTTTCATACAAGGGAGTGGTACACTTATTATAACTCCCTAGAGATAATTCCCTCTGGAGTTTACATTTTTATGATTTGACCTTTAAGAATATTTCCACTCTCTACCCAATGCTTGGTTATGCAAGTCTAATGATTTTGCCAAAGTACAAAAACATTACGTATACAATTCAGTCCTGTCTCCCACAGGAGTTAAAAGTTGCAACAAGCAGAAGCGCAAGAAAAGGAAAATCAAATGCAAATATATTTCTCATGAATTGTTCAATGAATTTCAGATACCATAGTGATTTATGAGAATAACCTGAAAAGCAACATCCTTCTTGACAAGTGCTGAGTGAGTACCCTTCTGATGTTTGCAGTCTTATGTTTGAGGATACAGTTTCATCCTGTATTTTTGCTCTGAAATTCAGTGGTTTCTCTGTTCATCCTACCATCTTTGGCAGATATAACTGGAGTTATTCATAGATTTTGAATTGTGCACATGCTTTGCTGGATCTGCGCCCGTGTGTGTTGAAATTTTGTTATGAGTAGGACAGCCAGCACAATCCAGAATCAGGGAGAGCCAATTTTTGTTCTTTAGCGCACTTTGGACTTTGAGGAAAGACCTTCGGGAAAAAGAGGAATCTAGAGGAACAGGTTATGAGACGCTGTGTAGCCTGAACCTTCTCTTCCTGACAACTGAAAACACTTGAAAAATGGCAGACTATGCCTAAACTTAAGTCTGAAGACTAACTCAGCCAGACGCAGGACCAAGATTTTTAGTTTCTTAAAGTTTTGTGTGTAAGTAGACCATCATACAGAGATTTGAGCTGCAAATTATTTTTAATAAATATTAAACTCTGTTTAAATGACTGGATTTCAACATGATTCCTTCTTTAACAGATATTTCTAAGTAATTTTCTTCCTCAAATTAAATATTTTGCTTTTTATAAGGTGATAAACATATAAACCACCAGGTGGAAGAAATAAACTAATATTTTATGCATATTCTCTGCCGCAATTGTTATTTTAAAGTCATTATTTCTCATTAAAAAGGTCAGAAGTTCCCATCGTTCCACAAGTTTTGTGTTCCTAAGTCAAAAGAACTCTGGCTGGTGCAGGAGTTATTTTTCTCTTCGTAAAATGTCCTGCTATGGTAAAATGTTCCATCTGGAGTGCCCAGCTATAGAGCTGTAAAAGTAAATTTCTCTGTACTATCATCTCCTTGAAAGACATGTGCACACAAGATGAGTCTCTTACACCATAAAATGGATCTCTGATGACATGAATTAGTATATAACATGTGTTGCTTTGGAAAACTTTGTTTAATATTGAACACTGGTTGATGATACTCTCCAGTGATATCACATTACAAAACTGATTATAAAAATACCGCAGCCACATTATGGATAAAGTTATCCATTCTGCTTGCCACACCAATGCCTTACCATGGAAATCCATCCTAGATTTATTGACCGCAAATTATGGTATATGTGAAATAAATTAGTTGGAGAAAGAAGCATATCTTTATGGCTTTCAGCACATCTCCTGTGGAAACAGCATGAAAAATGTGAAACCTGTTTCACTAATCTCTTCCAATATTTTCTATATGCAACAGCCGCTGCCTCAAAAGCCATGTTTCTTCACTGATCACATTTTCAAGACTTCTGTAACAAAACTTTCAAACTGCAGTTTGATAGGAACTGTTAACTTGTTTACTTGTTTGTATGTTTCTTTTTTTAACTTATTATATAGTTCAATTACTGCAAGGGATAAGTTTGAGACGGTTACTGTTGTTATTGCGTGAAATTGGTCTGGGCTCCAGCCAAACGCACGTCTCATTCTCATTAAGAAAGAGACATTCAGATGAAAATTAAGACCCTTCTAATGAAATATATTGGAGGATTAAGTTACAAGTGGCAGGACACATTACCTTATTTATCTAGTTGAGCTCGCATGACTTGCTAGGCCAGCAGTTATGACAAACATTCTTTGCACAGCCTGTTTTCAAGACTATTTCCATTAAAAATAACATGATTAAGTACACTGCTTTACTCATAGTTGAGATTTGCTTCAATGTTTATATCAAACCAATTAAACTGTGTTGTTTTAAAGCAATAAAAATGGTTCTGTAATTGCCACACGTTCTTCTCTGCCATTTTCAAGTTTGGAGACTAGAAAATAGTTTGCAAGCATTCTGTGCATGTTATTTCATCCCCACGCATTTGACCTTTTAATTTTTTCTTGCGTTGATTTGTATGATAAAACATTTTATGTGTCTGTGTGATTGTAATTCTTCCGTATCTTTTTCTAACATTTAGAATAAAGATACCTAAACTGATATTATTATTGTTGCTGTTATTATTGTTATTTCAAGGACTTTTCTTGCTTACACATTATCACAGTTGTACCTAGCATGTCACAGGCAAAATCACTGAGAAGCTAAGTTAAAGCACTGTAGTTACATACAATCTTATCAGTAACATGCTCTTGCTGGAAGTTGAAAAATGTGTTATGTAGCTCCCTCTGACACATCTGTTCTTGTGCAATATGTACCATCAACTTCATAAGTGTGTATTGATTCTGAGTGCCTCCATCTGAAGCAAACTAAAAAAGCCTGAATTTCAAATAATGGGTGTCCTGAAAAATGTCTTTCATAGAACATTTTATTTGGAGGCAAGTAAAGTTAGCTACCACTTCTGAAAGCCTCTTGGAAAGCATTGTTGGTGGATTTAAAGTTGGGGAATTAAACTATTTCTGTGCTAGTTCTGTGCTATTGGGTCTCTGTATGCAAGTAGACAAATAAGGAAGGGTCTTTCAACACCTGAAATTACAGAGAATATTTTTCTCTATGAATGTTTGGTATCTTCTGTGAAGCATTTTCCTTTGCATTCATGTAAGCTAGAGTACCAAAGGCCTGTTCAAAGTTGGCATGAGGTAGAAGGAAGACATGGAAGGATTTAGGGCATGGAGTTATCTGCAAGGCTGTCAGGAGTATTTGTTCATGCTAATGGGATGTAGCAAGACCCTTTAAGCATTAGGCTTTAATGGCACTAATATTGCCTGCCTAGAAACAGCCCTGGGTATATGGAAACAGACCAAGGAACAGAACAGGTAGCTTAGTGCATGGATAGTTAGATATAATTTTTCTCTGAAATATGAAACAACTTAAGACTACTCAGCAGGATGTGTGTTTTGAGGCTCAAGATGTAGGGCTGAGATATAGGACTGTGTAAGTTGCTGTGCGTCATCTGACTGTGTGAACACTCGACCTGTCAGTGCATGGTAAAAATGTGTGAACTCATACCTCTGTCACCAATGCAAAAAGCACCTGTGGGGTACATTTCTTGTCCCTCCACTGCACAGTAACTCCATTCACTGCTGAAGTCTTACTCTTCTCAAGGTAGCACATCACAGAAACAATTCACCTAGCACTGAGAATTCTTGTTGGAAGTCTCAGTAGAGGCAGGAGGGAAAAGAATGGAGAAAGAAATTGATAAAAATCCCCAAAACTTAATGAAGTTCTCTGAGTTCAGAGGCTGTTTACGTGGTGGGAAGATAAACTGAAACTATTTCCAGAGAATGTTATGATTAGCAAAGACATTAATGTTTGAGCTGATATTTGCACTATATTTTGTACATTCTCTAAGAGAAAAGAACCTGAACAGGTCAAATGATGAAAGAAACAGAGATACAGAGATGAAGGCACTTTCCCATGAAATGCTATAAATTTAATCCAATGTGAGTATTAAGTATATTAGACCATCTTGTGTCTCTGAGAGGTCTCAAGTTAACAGAGGAAATCACAGTGTCAGCATACACACCTGTAAAGGAGAGGGCTGATGCTAATACTGTGCTTCATATATACTTAGAGAGAGAGTGAGAGAAAAAAGAGAAAGAGGGCATATGTTTTTATTAGCTGCCATATATTATTTTACAAACAATCTATGTTCCTGGACCATATTGGACTGCAAACTTCACTTCTCTTCCTGTCAAGTGCCCAGTTTTAGCCAGCAAAGACCTGATAGTAGATATCTACAATCATATAACAGTAAATGGAGGTCTTTGAACTCGTTTGTTTTCATGATATAAATAACTTCAAGAGACATGGTTAATGGCATACTTATCTTGTGCACAAGTGGAAGAGTTGACTGTGATCCACTTCCGATTTTGAATTTTTACTACCACAGTTAGTATCAGATAAAAGCTGTTTTCAGGAACCAAGAAAATTGTGTTAGAGAGAACAGCAGGGTTCTGCCTCCTTCACAGCAGTTGGGAGTTAGTGGAAATGCTGTAATTTCACTTCAGTAATTAATGTTAGGACATCTCTCAGTCAGAAGAAACTCTTTGTATGCACATATAAACCAGAATATCAACAGTGTCTGGAACAGGACAGGTTAATGTTATAATGATGATAAATAAGTAACACAAACTTCAACTCAGAACGGCCAATAGTATGGGTTACAGAACCATCGGTCAGCTAAGGAATCTGGCCAAGGCAGATGGTGTTTACCATTTAAAGGATTTTCTAGTACTTTTTCTGGGACAACAGTTCACACTACAAAAAAATTCTGTCATAACACTGGTTGTCAAAGGAGAAACAAAAACTGCACAAGCATAGAGACTGTCTTATGCTGTATTACCAGCAGGTGATGAATCCAGAACACAGCTTAGTGAATGGGACAGGATTTGCTGTATACACTGCTATATCTATGCTGCTTCTTTCTTTGTATTTAAAATGATGTCGTTCTTCAGTGTGTAATAAACTCCCTTTCAAAAACTAGCTTAGCTTCACCAATATTTTTTAAATTAAAAACATTTCACACAAACCCCATATCATCTAATGTTCAAAAGCAAAGATATTTCTCCAGTGTCTCTGGAACATAAGGAGTCTCATCACTTCAGGGGAAAAGAAAAGAATATTAGATTCTGTGTTTCTACTATGTTTCAACCATTCTGTATTTCTGCTCTGTGTTTCTACTGACCACAGGTGAACAGCCTCCAGGGGTGGGGAGGCAGATGATTAAGCAAATCAACAATGAAGAAATATCTCTGTTCTTTTCAGTACTGATAGAAGTTTAATCACTATTTTTGTTAGAGAAGGGTTACAGAGTTTTGGATGAATTTCAGCCTTTAGTTATCTGTGTTTAAGTGGGTGTGATAATTCTCTCTGTGACATCTTTTTAGACGTAGACCAAAAGCTGCGTGAACCGTTTGCTGATTCTATGGGGACACGGCAAAATGGAACACTACTGTCAGGTGGTGTTTCTAAGTATCACCTTAATGCAATGAATAATAGTCATTAATAATATATACCACAGAAATCTGATTGCTTGAGTAAAAGCTGTCTTACAGTTTTACTTTGAAAAACAAATGGATACTCTGTCCACTTACTTGTGGACATGGCTCTGAGATGTAGACATATAAAATACGGAGATTAGAAGGTTGATCCTGTTTACACTCAGAAGAAATAACGCACCTGCCATATGCAAGAGTAATAGCCTTAATGGGGAATGAGATACCTGAAAAGAAGACTGAAAACATCAGAAGAACAATCAAAGTAGTGATAAATAATGCCATCAATACACAAAACCCCCTATCTAATCACTTGTAATTTTTGAGGGTAGAGGTAGAGTTCTCCTCTCAGCCACCATGGAGCTTCTGAGGCTGCCATGAATAACCCGTGTATTTCAGTTACATATACACAAAATCCCATGAGCATGAAGGACCCACACACAGTACTGGAGCCAAAGAAATCTGGAATAACTATGAGCCAGTACAGTTATAGCTGAAGAAAGTAGCTGAATAAGAAGGTAACCTTAGGAAGGAGGAGTTCTCAACTTGGCTTCACGTAAAATGTTCCCTTCCTACACAGTGAGACTCACAAATCTTTTGAATACATATAAGTGAGCAAGAGCACAAAACTTTTAAAGGTGAGGGAGGATTTTCCAATAAAAACGTAGAAGAAAACCAACATTTTTAACTTTAGCAGAATAATCGTCGGTGATATCTGAGTTCATATATTTTGATTGCCTAAGTCTTGGCTAAGTTTTTCCTCCCAGCATTGTCTTGGGGTAGTAAAAATCAAGTTTGAAGTGAAAAGAGAGTGACTCCCCTAGCACCCTTGTAAGAATAACACGAAGCAAAGTACGTTTTTCAAGAAGGTGGCATTCATGGCACTCTTTGCCTGCTTCCCCTGCTGTCTTCTTGGGTACATCTGAATATATGTCCCTGCCACCATTGAGCTGATGTAGCACCAGCAGCTAAAAGATGGGCAATGAGAGGCCTCAGTGTGCTACTTTCATTCTCCAGATATACTGTACACTTGTCCCAGGAATATCAGATTTATTATGAAAGTGCAAAACCAAAGCACAGTGCAACCTCGTTAAAAGTGGCCTTCCTGAGAAAAATGGATTTACAGAACACTTCTAAAATAATAATTACATTCATTATACACATATTAAATGACATGACAGAGAGAATGACCTAAAAGACTCTTGAGGAGGGTAGAGACCTGGACCAGTGCATCACCTGGGAAATTCTTCTGGCTCACAGACTTTTTCCAGTTTATCCAGAAAAAGAGAAAACACAAAGGGACAGGGACTATATTATATATTTCTTTAGGCTGCACGTAGATGGTTTATATAACACGAGTTGTACATCTATGCTATAGACAATACTAAGACCTGCCCAAGTAATATTTTTCTTTAGCACAACAAAATAAAACATTAAACAGCCATGACCAACAGCTCTGATCTGTTGGAATTTTGAAAAGAAACAGAGATTGTGGCCCAAATCTGAATAACCATAATGCAGGTTCTGTATCCAGTGGAGATCTTAACACAACTAGGTATATGTGCAGATTATAATAAAGCTGAATTCATCATTAAAATGCCTGATGCAACAAAAAGTTTCCCAAACTCCTCTCAATGCTACATCATACAGGGACATTCATAATAAATCTTGCTGCCTAAGTTAAAATGTGCAAAAATATCTAATGGCTATCATAGAGAAACTTAAAGGGGTTATGAAACTGATGGTTTTATTAAAGGACCCAGTAATACATAGCTACTATTCCAGAAAGCAGAAATCTATTTTTTTCTATGAAAGTTCTAAGAAAGGCTCTGGCAGAGTCTGCTTACAGTAGTGTGATTGAAAATGATCAGCACTGGTTCATGTATCACACTAACCACACTAACCACTAACCAAAAATTAGTTTCAGTCTGCTCAAAAGAAGGCATTGACCTTAAGCAATGGAAATAAGAAGCTTCATGTCCTTCTTTCTAACTCTTTTTATGGCCTTTTAAAAATAAAATTGGTCAGACGTTATTTACTGCTATCAGACAGGGATCCTGCAAACCGTTCCAGTGTTTGAGAACCTGGAAATGATTAATTTTTTAGATAAAAAACTGCACTTTCAAATTGATAAAAAAGTGGGAAAGATTTAATAACTACAGTAACACTGTCTGGGCAAACATGCAGTGGAACAATGTCTGTTACTAGATTATGGAGTTGTCAACACATGAACAAACTCATCAGGTCTTGGGTTAGATGTGGACTGAGATTGCCAGAGTTACATCTGAGATAACACTGTGGAAAATCATCAAAGTTACCAGCATGGGATGGTAGGATCAGAATTTTCCAAGAGCTTTTCAAGGGAGACTATTCAGTTCTAGATGGGGTTTTATTTAAAGGAAACAACCTGGCAATTGCTAAGGTGTTACAGGAATATGTATTCAAAAGGATATGTAAAAGTCAGTTTATAGTCCAAAAACACCTTAGAGGAAGGGCAAAAATATTTTATAACAGCCCAAAGTGAACAGTGAAATAAAGAACATTAGCAGGGACTACCACATGAGCCAAAACTAAGTGAGAGAGTGATAAAGTCAGGCTAATGATAAAGGAAAATCAGCACCTTGAAGGAAAGCAGACATAGATGATATTGTTTAAATTGGCAAGGACAAATATACTTGTGTTAGAATATAATACTGACTCCCTAGGGATTACTTTAGCAGAAAATACTGCAGCTAAACATGTAGCCATATGTACTAAATCTTTTTTTGCTAAACCAGCTCTACCCCTAATAGAAACCTATTACATAGTAAATTCTGCCACAGATTAGCTAGTGTTATTTTAAGCTGGTTTAGTACAGGTCTAAAATGCAGCCATTAATTGGTATTATCCCTAATGTTATAGGTAAGCAAGAAAATGGTGCCGGAAAAAAAAAAAAAACAAACTAATAAAAAACCTGTGGAGTCACGCTCTTAATGATGCTAAGCATGAATGACTTGTGGAGAGCTACCAATGAACCTGACATGTGGTTCTATTTGTTCCACAGAGAAGAGGAAACACTAATAAGATGTCAGACCCAACACTAAAAGTAAAGAGACAGTTAGAAAAAAGTAAAAACTTAATTTGACCTGGTGCCACCAAGAGAACTCACCGTTTTATGAAAATGAAGTGAGAATATGTTGTGAGAACAGATGGTCACCAGTGGCACACTTTGGATGAAACTGTCACTCTAAACTGACGTATTGAAGAAAGTGTAATATATTTATAAAGTTTGGATAGACATTTAAAAAGGTCACTTCCCCTAGGGAAGTGTCACTTGGGTACGAGTTGCAGTAAATTGACACAGTGAAACCTTTGGGCATGGCATAACCGAAATAAATGGGACTGATGGTCCCAACGGGAAGGCATGAAGATTTCTGGGACAGCATGTCAGAAGCTGCTGGTCACTTTAGAGCATTTACAACTAATGAATAAAATATGAGTAAAAAAGTGGTTATAAATATTTGAATTTCTGTATTATGCTAACGATGATTCTTAATTTTATTTTTATGCTTGGTTATGAAAAGAAGACATGAGTTTCTATATTTTTAATAAGCCTTGTCATGTGTCTGTTGAAATAATGCTAAAGTTACGTGGTGTCTCATACAAATAGTAGTACTCAGTTAGAAAACTCAGGAGCTAAATGATGTACAGTTTACTCAAATTTCTGGACTCTCAGCAATTTTGGAGGAATACAGCAGTAACAAAGTCATAAAAGAGTTGGGGCAATATCCTTATTTCTCTTCTCTTGCCCGTCTGAGAGCGAATTTTAAGAAAAGCACAAAAAATAGGTGAACATACTCAATTTCATGGCTAAAACAACAGCAGCAGAAGAACTTGAGCAACATGAAAATAAAAATATTTGAGTGCCACCCAGAAGAACCATTTAATCTTTATTTTAAAAACTTTTATCTAAATAATTTTCCTACACCTTTGTTATCCTCAGAAATATTTAGTGCTGCTGCTTCTTTGAAAAATGCTACCCTGACTTGCCTTTCCAACTCCTTCTATAATTTGTTTTCCCAGTTGTCTTCCGGTAGCATTAACATCACCAGGATAAGCTGCTTGCTGTAAGATGAATCAGCTTCTGATTCTTTGATTCCCACTAATGGGTATTGCTACTCGCAAGTAGTGTAGATTGGGTGGACTCTTGCCTCTGATATTCCTGATAATGAATCTTCAAGCCACTAACTTTACAATGAAACATCTCCCCCAAAATGGTTACAGTTGATTCATTTATTACTTACAGGCCTTTCATTCAGTCTCTCATATCTGGCTATGTCTTATCGCCTAAAAAAATGGATTTTAATCCAAGAGTCTAAAATATGCTAGTACGCTACTTCCATCATCAGAAGAGGATCAGCTCTGTTATAAACACAGCAAAAGCAATTATTCATGTAGTAGTTTCTGCAGTTCATCTAGCTGGAGTTTTTATCCCTCTGTGAAAAATCATTGATGATCTTTTATCTTTTTTATTTTTTATCTTTGCTTCTTTAGATCATTAATAACAAATTCTCCCCATTCTTCTGTTGCATAACCAGGGTTTCAAAAGTGTATTTGCTGTTAATCTGGTTACAGTTTAATGTGTGTGTGTATCATACATGATAATGATTTACCAAGTAGTATATTGAAGATGAAACCAATTGCATTTGGATATCTATTGAATAGCACCTTAGTAATCTGATTACTATCTGGAGACAAAATTTCCACTGCAGTCATTGAATGGCATTTGTGTAGAGCACAAACTCCAAGACCCCCTGCCCTGACAATGGTGTTTTATCACTTCAGTACTTTTATTGATTTCTTACTCATTTCAGCTGGGAATTCCATTTTTCCATGAAGATTAATTTTACAGTCATAAAAACTTTACTTTGTTGTGATTCTTTCTTTGTTGTTTTCAGACTAATATGATATTTTGGAAGGGAAATGTTGACAGAGATAACTAATGAATTAAAAAAGTCTCCATGTAAAGACAACTTGAAAGAATTGTCCAATGACTAAGCTGTAAATCATTACTTCTTTTTATTAACCTTCCAGTCAGTCATAGCTTTTGCTGAAGCGGGAAGCTAAGGTGACCTCTTAAATTTAGGCTGCTCCCATTTATGTTCAAATATTTCTATGTCTGCTGTATGACTGTGCTTCTATCTAGGAACTTGTTTTATCCTAGTTATGACAGGTAAATGCAACCTAGAGAGAGGTAGATTAGGGGGGTAAAACAGATTGGGTATTAGGTGAATAAAGTCTGAGTCAAGGATTTTAAGCCTCCCATGCAATCCCTAGGAACACTATTAATCCTAAGGAACTGACTTGGCAAATCTCAAATCAAGGCTGTAGGTGTATGAATTTTCACAGATTAATAAGGACAGTGTTTTCCTTTGGGGAGGGTGCCAGTGGGTACTGCTGCAAAGATGACAATTTTTCCCATCACTTTGAGTAACATGATCATTTCCAGTTGCCACCAGTAACACAAACAAACAAATCAACAAACAAACAACCTCACAAGCCAAAAATGTTATCCAACTCCTGTTGTTCTGACTACAGAAGTTTTGACAGACTTGTTTGCTCAAATTATCATCAAAAGAATGTTCTTGTATAGCTCTAGAAAACAAAAATAAAATCAGTGTATTTGTTACAAATTCATGTTTCTTACATCACACTGAGTTGAAGCACTGTCTGCTTTTGATTGCTGTGTTTTGCTATCAGTTTCATGTTTGCTTTGGAACATAAGCTCTACAATGTCTTTGATGCCAAATGTATGGTAGGTGTACCAACGTGTTCTGCACCAACAGTGAGCAAGCTAGAGACCTTGTTTGGTGAAATAAGCAGGCTATTGTTTGGGTAGTGATGAAACAATGTTTGCTTGAATTCCCACAATGCCCTTGAGAAGGCTGGTACACGTTGCCTCACGAGCTTGTTAGCTTTAGTGTGAAATGTAGGGTGGCTCTTCCATGAGGTCTAGGAAGGCTGGTGACTCTATTTCGTCCCTCCTTGTTCTCCATGCAGTCAAGAACCAAGACTGTGTTTTTTGTTTACTAGGACAGATAAGGAAAGAAATTTGACGTTATAGTAGTGTATATAGAGGCAACCTCTTTGTGCCCCTGTATATACAGCTTAACAGGATTCTCAAACACAAGCAAAAGGATCGTACAACTCATGCTTGTATGAGGTATCTCCTTGCAAAGCACAGATGTACCGGCCACGTCTGCCATAGCTGAATTAGTATTCACCGCCCTTTTGTGCTTTTCATGACCTGAAAACTCACAGTTTCCTTCACATTAAGTCTAACTTTATCTCTGTCTCCACACGAACCTCTGCTTTTAACTTGTGCTGGCTCAGCCATAAAAAAGGACAAAAGCTAAAATTCAGATAAGCAGAACCTCATGATTCTCTAACAGGGTCAATTTGCGATGCTGATACAGAGAAGATCCTCTCACGTCAGCTATTGGGGTCACACAGGTGCTCAGAGATACTGATGAATCACTGAGGAAGAACTGGTGAAGTGATATGGCTCACTGTTGTGTTGAGAATCACCCAACATGTCGTCTAATTAGGTTATCAGTTTTGCTCCGAAATGACATGCAGATAAGCACAGTGCCCAGGTGGACTTAGGATCAAGAGTGCTACTCCCCAGGGGGATTTTCACACTTAAACTTGCTTAACACAAATGATGTAAGTGCAATGCAGACCCACACCTAGAAACAATCCCAGGCCTCTAAGCAGGCCGTACAATCTTAGCTGGAGCAATGTTACGGATAAAAATCATCCTTTCACCATGTAACATAACAAGGGCTGCCCTTCTCACATATTTTAGCTACACTAAAAAAAGTCTAGTCAGAGAATAAGAGGGTGTTTTGTGACTCAAGAAAATCTAATTGCAAACCTTCCATTGACTTTTGAAGCATAGATGAAATACGACCTATTCTCTTGCAACTCACTAGGAACGATAGTAAATGGCTGATCATACAGTAGCATAAAGTCCTCTGGAGTCAAAGAAGAATCCATGTATACTTGGACCATGCTTGGCATTCAGGGATAGCGAGTTGGTCAGCTCTCGAGGAAACTTCCAAAGTTAGTTAGAAATCAGTTGCTTAAGATGTACTAAAAATGAAGTCCTCCATGATTTATGAGTCACAACACAAAATGTCCTTTATGCTTTGATATTTCATTTTACAATGGTTTTTATTACGGAACAATGGAACAAGTCATGACCAAAACTTTAGTCATTAACTCTTTTCTAATCTACTACCAATTTGGAAAGTGATGACCACATGACTCATATATATTATGCCAAAACAGGAGCGGCGTGAACGATAAATTATTTGCCATGTTCACAGACTGTCAGATGGGGCAGATAGCCAGCTTTCCAAAATAAGTGCAAAAAGATCAGCACAGCTGTATCATATTTTCAGCTTGTACTCCTTTACTACTGAAACCAACATCCAGTGTTCTCAAACCAATGCTCTCTTTGATGAACATGGTTTTCAATTCATATTTCTTCTCACATCAAATAAAATGAAAGAAAAAAAAGTCTGACTGGCTAGTCTGATCTATAATTTCCTCCAAAGCAATACTGTAAAAATGTCACACTTGCAAAGCAGGAATAAATGAAGAAGGTGATAAACAACGAGTGTAGAATTGCTGCATGGGTGACATGAATAGATGAAGGGCCTGAACTAATTGTGAGAAATGAGAAGTATGAATTGAGGTGACAATACATAATCAAATTCTCTTTTCAGTGTTTCGTATCTCACTTCTGCAGTGTGTTGACCTCATGAGTGTCTATCACTAAAAGAAGAAACATCTGCTTTTATTCTACCCAAACTGCTTCAGTTGCTATTTATCAATCTGTTTAATTAATAAATAAATTTCTGGTCCCTATTGTCTTGGAAATGCTACACAGTACTCCAAGATTATAAGGTAAGAAGGTGTATTGGCAAAATTGTTACAACTTAATATAAAGTAATTATGTTATTGATAACCTGGAGAACAAATCCATCATTACAACTGTTCCACCACCCACACACCCCAATTAGGAACAAACACTGTTCAAAGCTCTGCAAGACACCCTGCCTCAGAGAGCTTACAGTCTGAGGATAGGGCAGGAGTGGTTATGGGCAGATTGGGAAAGCGGAAGATAATGGTGAAATGGTTATGATCAGTGCAATAGTTTCCGAACATTTGATCGGGAGCCTGCCACTGGGGCAAAAAAAAAAGCTTTTATTCTATTCTTCCATAAAGGGCTGCCTACACCAGAGTATGTTAAGATGATAATTAGGGTAATGATGTAATTAAAAGTGAAGCTGGAGTCCCAAAAGATTTTATGATATGGGAGAGGAATTGTATCCCATATTATGTTTTTAATATTCAGTACAGTCTGGCTTTGCGAGACATCACAAATGCTTTCAGACAGATAAAAAAATGCCAGCTTCCAGAAGCAGAATTGGTCTGTTCCTTAAATAAATATTGTAGAAAAGGGCAGTGGATAGAGCGAACAGCTTATCCAGCTTGCAAGGACAAGCACAATGACCACCTAACTGTTCCTAAAGGGGCATTTGGCAGAGTCTGGAGGTCAAGGAGAGGCAGAAAGGGAATGGATTCAAGCTGGCAAATTGTCCCTCCCGGAGCAGTTTGCCTGTGTTGATGGAAGTGTGCTGCAATAATGCGATGAGATAGTAGTGCTCACCCTCCCTGTGAGCTCACCATCAGCCCAGTACAGCATTAGCAGGCCTTTCTGGAGGAAAAATATGCCTCAGTTCTCCCAGCTCCAGCAGAAGGGAGAGCTGTGTTAAAATAAATCAGTCAAGCACTTAATAAGAATGACCTGTGAACTCCCTTTCCTTTCGAAATGGTGTTATTGTTAGAAAACTGTTGTAAGTGAGAATATTTGCTCCTTGAGATTTATTTTTTCATGATCCCCTAAACTAACTGCCCCTTTTATTCCACAGTGTAATGCAAAGAGTGTGCTGATACATTATAAAATGGCTTTGTTTGCTAGAACCGTTTGACCTTTGAGGGTTTCTGAGTGTGCATATTGCCTGGCTCATTGTGCCTGTATTGATTGGAATTCATTAGCCTCTACAGTGTCCTCAATGTCAATATGTCATGCCTGTAATGTAGCAGGAAAAAAACCCCAACCCACGCAATAAATAAAAATATGCGAACTTCAAAAGCATAATTAATTAAATTTCTGTAACATTGAGAAAACTTTGAGGTATCTCTCCTTCCTGTAAACCTCTGTCTTAATATACTAGATTGCACAGACCCAGATTCTCAGTCAGTAGGTTTTAACTCTGATAGCGTCCCCTCCACAGACAGCTTAAGTCAACAGAAAGACTGTCACCTACTCAGAGGGCTTTGGATCAGCTTTGGTAGCTCAAAGTTTTCCTGAAACCTGACAATTTAAGCATAACTACACCTATTCAGAGATAAGATTAAAACTGCTTGAAAAATGGTACGTTTTCCTGTCATACTTCACAGGGGAAAAAACCCTCTGGTTTTCAATTTTTTGGCTACAATCTAGTCAAAAAAACTTTGACTCACAGCTCTTCCTTCAAATAAATGGGCCTGAGAAAAAAATTAGAAAAGCTTAGAAAGGCATGTAAATGTTTTGCTTTATGTCTTCGGTTGGTTATTTACTTTTTTCTTTATTTCCTTTTAAAAAAAAAGAGAAATATAAAAATATGCTGTTAAGGTCACTCTAAGCCCTTTTGCATAAATAAACTGAACTGAACAAAAATTTTATGCCAAATTCCAACACCTCCCACCATAAAAAAACCCACTGCCCCAATCTTGCCATTACAATTTTTTAAATTATATTTTTTCTGCACTTAGAATCAGGAAACTGATTCAGACATATAGCATCAGAACTTTTCAGTGCACCTTATTATTTAAATTTTTATTTTTTTTCCGGTTTCCAAAAATAAGCACAATCCCACACGAGGAGGGAGAGATTCAAAACTCTTTTCTCCTGATTCAGAGTAAGGATTAAAGGTAGGAGTCACACGTCCCCTGAGGCTCCTGTAATCATCACAATCTACAGAATTCTTTGAATGCATTTTTTCTCCACTTCTCATGCAGAAGGCTTTTACTTTGCATAAAATACTTTATTATTTATTGAGCCAGCGAGAGAGTGAAAATGACTCTATAAGACAGTGGGTAGACAGGTCCCAGGGGATGCGAGGCACCTGGGTTCCCGTTCCAAGTCCAATGAATTTTTAATTGTATTATAAAAAGTGGACCAGCTTTAAGAGGAGAGACAAAGCCTGACTCAACTTCTCAAAAGCAGATGACCTTCATTCAAAGCCCTAACGTTAATCAAGCAAAAAGAGTATGTAAATCCTTTTTCCTATGTTTGTATGACTGACCTGATAGCTGTGCCACAGGATTTAATGAGATATTATTACAATAGTGCATCTCTCTGGTTTGCAAGGGAAGTTGATTTCTATGATTCTATGATTTTATGATTTGGGAGTTTGACTGTCAGTAGAAAGAGACTGGTGTGATTGCATTCAATACAGGTAAACACAAAACCAACAATCTTTCAAAATGTCCAAATTTCAAAAAGTTAAGATTTTGATTCCTAACAAACTATGGCCAAGATGAAGAGTCAGCCATTTTCACAGCTCATGGAGAAACATTTCATTTTACCATTTCCCAGAACAGTAACTAATTTGTCTCTTTGTTCTTTTT
The DNA here is from genome assembly GCF_013368605.1 of Nyctibius grandis. NCBI lineage: Eukaryota > Metazoa > Chordata > Aves > Nyctibiiformes > Nyctibiidae > Nyctibius > Nyctibius grandis. Next base: position 10,381,695 of record NC_090662.1, on the reverse strand, counting down.
TCCTTCTAAGAAAATATTCTTTGTAGAAAGCAAATACAGAATTTTGTTCAAAACAAATACATTACTTTTGTCTCATGCAGCCATTCATCCTGCAGTATCTTTTTCTGTGAACAAACATCTAAAGTAGAAAGGGTTTTGATCCCACTTCCCTAATGCCTACGGTCGCGTACATCTATACTGTGACGGGATATGAAATGAATTAAATTCAGCACGTGTAACACTAGTGAAAGGCAATGAACTTTACATCAGGAAGGAACTGGATTCATGGTATATATATGAGGAAGCAAACAGCCTTCAAGTCTGAGTTTCATGAGACACAAGAGGTATGCACCTTTTTCATTATAATTGAATGTAAGTACTTGTATGGTTTTTAACAACCAGTGATTGCTCTTGTGGTTTTATGGCCTGGTCATATGCCCACGGAGGTCAACAGAATGAACTGCAAACGGCTTCTGAGCTTGCTTAAAAGTGCAGCTCAGTGACACAGAACAACCTAGCTGCCTTATCAACAGAAAGGATTTGGACAAAATGATGAAAAAGAAATTAAAAAAATTACTAAAGTGAAGGTGATTGCTTACAGAGTTTAAAATTTTTAGATCTACATGGTTTATACTTTCCCATGCTCCTTTTCCCATCAATAATCCAACCATTCATCTTCTGTGAAATCTAAACCTTCTGTGCTTCATGTTTTATTCATCCTAAGGTGCTTAATTTATACCAAAGGACAGCAGAGGGTCTAAGAGTAGCCTGTGTAAGGGGAGATGCCTTTAAGGCTATTATTCATGCCCTTTGATCTCAAGTTTTCACGCAGGAAACTTTGGTTCTGTGGGTAATTAAAGGCTGCCACTAACTTTTACCCTATAAATTACAATAAATCTGAAAAAAAGCCAAGGATCTCTGAGACTGTAGCCATGTTTCAATATCTACAATACCCAGAACAATTATAAATATGTTCTAAAATACCAAAGTTAATTCTGACTCAAGGCTAGTTATTTTCTTTTAAATCTACTGTTCATAATGTAATTGATAAATGTTACCAAATCTAAAAGCATTTATGACTGTTTATTCTATACACCACTTAGACTAACACCTAACAAACTCCAGTATGATGGATGAAGAGTGACACTAAACTTAAACTTTCCCATGGAAATATATGTTATGAACTGTACACAATCAATTATTTCAGACAAAGCTCATGCTGTTTCCTCTTCTCCTAAGACACTGCTACATATTTAGGGTTTCAGCTTGAAAGCCCATTTTGGCACCACTAATGAAATAAATTATGTTTCTTGTCAGATCTCCCACTGGGTGGCGTGTGGTACCTCATGTACGTTCATTTGTCACCCTCAAATAGAATAATACTTCCTGCAGGTTCCCAGCTCAGATAACTGCCCAAGTGGAAGTTAATTAAGTCATTGGTTCACTTTGCTCCAGAGGATGTTAAACTACCGACGCTAAATGAGATACTTACAGTACCACACTGGAGACACATCCAATTAAAACACCAGAAGAATTCAAATACATATAGAGCTGTCCTCACAGATTACGGTGAAGAGAGGACTAATAGATAGTAAGCCATTTAGAAGGAAACACAGAACCAGAAATTAATTTTAAAGGCAGTAGAAACTGTCATCTTTGAAAAATCTAGATGGAAAAAATCTGATGAAAAAAGTGCCATTTTCTCCTATTTTAAATTTGACACTTGACATGACATTTAATTGTGTCTTGTTTCCAGTAGTGATTTTTCATTTATCTACAGTAGATAATAACAGAATCCCCCTTTCTAACTGCAAACTTGTCCAAGCCCAAGGAGTTGGTTTGTTTCCTTAAATATAGCTTAAAGGAAATATTTACAACTACTTAACTAGTTAAAAAATGCTGTCAACAAAGCGATGGCATACTTTTTTTTAAAATTTGGGTTTTTTTTTCTTGGACAAGGAGAATACTTCCATAGCTTCAACAGCTAAGGAAAAAAAGTTTCATATCTACAGAGGAGCATGAAATAGTAGCCATGTAGCCCAGAGTGCTTTTCTAGGCAGAACACAAAGTTCACCAAGAGTTTCGGCTCTCGAATAACTATGAGCACAGGACTTCTACCCATTACCAGTTTGACCAACTCCCATTACAACAACAAAACCAGGCAGGCAATAAATGTTGACATTTTTCTTTATACTCTACTGTAATCTTTTTTCCTCCTGACAGTAAAACTAATTGAAGACAGGTGAATGGCTCAGAACAATAGAAATGAAAATCCTTCTGCTTCTGGGTTCCCAGTTCAAAAATCATACTCCAGTATTAGCAAATGGAAACTCTGCTTTGGTCTAGAGATTCTTCAGTGGCCCATTGGAACAAGTCTGGTGATGTTTATCAAGCCCTCAGGGGCATATTGCAAAATCTCCACTTTCACTCGCAACCTCAATAGTAGGAAGAGTAGGTAGTTACCTCTACAGGCAACGAAGGTTCTGTGAGGAACTACCAGTGTTATAGTATAAGGAGAAACCTTTGCCCTGAAGACTGCCAAATTTGCAAAATTCACACACAAATTAAAGTGAAGAAAAAGAAAAGCAAAATATCTGGCTGCATAATTTAGCATATTGGCATAAAAGAATAATAGACCAATTTTGCTGTCTTTGGAGAGATTTCCTGCTACATTCATGAGGAGTGAGGCAGGCTGGATCTAGGATTTCCCATTCCCCACTTCTGTGAGAGAACCATATTCAGACAACATTATTAATTTTGTATTACAAAGATTTAATGAGTAGCTGTCCTGAAGTGAGTAGGCTCATAAACAGAATGGGGAGGTGGCTATGATCAGGGTAAAGCATCTGGTCCATAGCTGTAGGTAACTTGAAAGGGCTGTTTTGTGGGGTATTGCAGATGAGAACTTGTCCTGTTAAAGGATGGAGCACAGGGCCTTTCCATGACAGATTCTGCCCTCACAGAAAAAAATCCTCCCCTGAACAAAGGATACACATACTCTGTGTATAATCCTTCAGGAACAAGCATATTCTAGGGCCAGAACAGTTTGAAGATCATAAAGATGAGCATGGTTTAGGACCTGTTAGGCAGTGATGCAGAGGGTAATGCCTCTGGGTAATGCTTCCATGGGAAGTAAAACAAACTGGAATTATTACCAGGGGCTGTGAAGTGTCATACTATCTGCAATAAGAGTCTATATCTATTAAAGGCAACCTAGTTTAGAGACAAAGCTGGTGCATGCTGGAGGCACTGGCCACTTATTCTATATATGTCATCGAACAAACAAAACTATTATTAAAAGGCCAGATTTGAATTTCTTTGGCTTTCTTTAAACTGAATAGCAAATATGTAGCATAGAAATTGCAAATTATTTGCAACTGGTATCCAGCTGCTGTTTGCTAAATTCTCCTCCACCTGGCGGGTTTGGTTCTCTTTCACCTGAAAATGAAGGTGCAGGTGGCCGGTGAAAATGAAAGCTTTGTCCCAGAATGGATGAGGAGCTCACAGACAGACAGCCCTACCGCCTGGATTTTAGATTTTAATTCTAGATTTAGCTCTGATGTCTCTGCAATGTGTCTGTAGAATGTGGACAGGATTTCCTGCCTGTCTTGTTCATGTAGCCTGGAAACTTTTCCAGGTATTGATTGTATCCCCCTAAGTGCAATGCTTAACTTAATAAGACTGGTCAAAGCTGGAGCCTTCCTACGAGAAAAGTGATCACAATGCAATGTAACTTCTCAAAATGACTATAGCAAACACATTAATACAGCTCTAAAAATGAAATACACGTTTATGGTGAATGTCTCCAGATAGTTTCGAAACTTTTCCAAGAAGAGTTGCAGAGAGATTGTTATTACTTAATGGAAGGGCATTTATAGACATGAGGTTAAAATGAAATTAAATTAAATTCAAACCAATAAGGGGGGATATGTATTTCCATGGACAGTACGTCCTTAACAAAGACCTCAGTGCTTTTATCCTCAACACTAGGAGTTTAGGACTGCACATAAGCTTTGATCAACCTTAATTAACTCTGGATTGGGTCTGTGTCTGTGAATTGTTTATATTATCTTGGCTGAAAGCAAGTCACTAACCAATATGTTTAGGAAAACAAAATCCCTAAAACAGAGTTTGACTTGCTGGATTAACATTATGCCAGCTAGGTTACAAAAAATAAAAAAAAGTTTAGCCTTAAATACTTCACTGTTCCTCTCGTGAAAAAAGGAAATCCTTACAAATCAGGATTTATGGCAGTGTTGCCCATATACAGTATTTCTGTTGGAAAACCCGATGAGAAGCCCTTGGTAGTGCTCTGCGGCTGGGCTATGCCCTGCAGCTGTGCCTGGAGCTGAGTGTCAAACACTGAGGCTCCAGTTGTTTTGAGAAGCCAGCTGGGGTGTCGGTGGGTGGTTTCCCAGCTGGCATCTTCTCATGACTTTTGGCCAGGAGTCCTTCTGGCTGGTCTGGCAGCTTGAGAGTTGAACATGTGGCTGGGATAACATCATCTCACTGCTGTGCTCAGCTGACCTTCACAGTGTTTTTGTTTTGACTCATATTTGCTTGCAAGGAATTTGCCTTTTTTGTCATTATATAAATACACAGACAGACCCAGGCCAAATCCTGAATCCTTTGCTTTGCAGGCTCTGAGCCCAGCCACAAATCCAAGCCCTGGCTGGGATCTGCACCGCAGAGCGTTAGGCAAATACAGCGGCTGTGTGGCTTTATACGCACCCAGCCCTAATGCCTCTGCAAGGAAACCCACTGGAGCACCCGTACCTGCCCTGATCCGCCTGCAGAAACATGCATGGGGCTCACTGGCAGCTAACAAGACAGAATTAGGACAGCCAGATCCCCTTCTTTCAATACCCAGCATAACTGACCACTCTCTGCAAGCTGTGAGAAATCACCACAATGGCTCCTATAGCTTTTTATTTATACAATGCCACCAATACCCACTCACCCAGAAGGGACAGCTCCCTTCTTGTGGAGAATTCACAGCTCGATTCACAGACAAGACACAGCGTAGGACTGGAGGAAAGACACAGCTTTAGATAAACTGAAAGCAGGTACCAAACAAGAAGAAAGTGTAGGTTTCTGAAAGTGCTGATGCCAAAGCTGAGAACTGTAGTAATCACGGCGGTGTTTGTTCTCTCATTCCTGTACGTCACTGCAGGCATCAGTGAAGTCATAAGAATGTTGCAGAAGTAAATCCAGAAAATACTGTTTTAGTCAAGGCTTTTTGCACCTCTTAGACAGGAGCAATTCCAGTGACCAATCTTACCTGCCAGAATCAAGTCCTGGGATTAGCTTTGCTCACCTATTTTGAAACTGTGGTTCCCCAAAGTGCTGCTAAATCATCTGTATGTGGTCTCTGGTCTATTAAACAGCATGATCTCATCAGCCCTAAATAGCTGAGTTAAACTCTGTGAGAAACTTCGAGAGCTGACAACAGACTTGGCACCAAACTGTGGGCGTCACTGTCCTCCACAATACTGTCATTAAAGCAATGTGGGGGTGGAAGCTTGGAATCACCACTACTGCAGAGAGGAAAGACACACTATGGCAATATCTACATTAAATATTTGCCCTGGGCTAGGGATGTCTGATTTCAGACAGATCTTAGGACGCGGCAAGTTTGACTTTAAGCACTAATGGACATCTGCCTCTGCAAGAAGGTGGCACTGCGCAGCACTGCCCTTAGCTGAAGGAATGATGTGGGTCTGGGATCTGTGATGGTCTCAACTGAGCAGGTCCTGCCCTGCTGCTTCTGCTTCTTAAAAGCTTTGTCTGGCCCTCAGAGCCCTGGAAGGTTTTAAGATGGGAGCTATGGAGCTCCAGCTTCTGTTTCATGGTTTACCAAGGAAGTGAATTAGGACAAAATAATATGCTCTGGTCAAGACTAAGTAAAGACATGGAAGAATGCATTGGAGAGAGAAGACAGAAGAGAAAAACCAGAATGAATGTAAACATTCTTTCAATGGAAAATGTTCAATTTTTTATTTGCTGCTGATGTTTCATACACACAGCAATTACAGAAGTTTAACTTTCCCCCCACAAATATAGTCACAGGTCTAATGTGAGATTATTTCCTCTTTTTTCTTTCTGGTGTAACATTTTCATGGATATTAAAAGAAATCAGATGTTTGAGAAAACAAACAAATCAAAACAAATACTTCAAACTATGCAAAAACAGAAGAAAAAAAACACAAGTGATTGTAAAATGATCATTTTAATCTTTTCAGTTGAAAAACAATTTTGGAAGAAGGTTGCTTTACAGGTAATTTAAACACTTTCACCCAAAGAGAATTCAGTCAATATATTCTAGCCTATTTAAGCTAAAGCGTTCCACAGAAGCATCTCAATATTGATGACATTTTTAAACGAGAAGGATTCTGAGGTCACTTTCTGATAAAAGAAGAAAAAAAGAAGAAAAAAGTACTGAAAAGCAGACCCTTACAATAGGAAAACATGTTTTACGACGTGTCCAGCTGTGGGGAGATGGGGGATACTTCTGAAAGGATTTTGCTTTTATGTTTATTTTTTCTTTTTCTAATCCACACCAAAACCCACTCTCAAGCTCTTTTCAGGATTTGGAGTTGTCCATTACATCTCTCTGATCATCTCCACCTCATTATAATGTGACCTGTGGGCTTGTGCGGTGCTATGCCCTGGAGTCCCGCTGCTCCTGAACATCCTAACTAGGGACTTGTTGGGACATGCAGGCTGGATGGGACCTGCAGCAGTTTTCTTTTGTGGGAAACCCAGGACATAGATGGGGGACCGAAGGCGCCTGCTGTACCATGCTGTCTCTCTCGCCAGGGAGCTGGGCTGCTCCCAAGTCTGCCTGAGATGTAAGCTCCATTTGCCTTTTTCCCCCCAGCTTTATTTCAATTTGCATACACCTATGCTTGAAGAATAGATGTACTGTGCATAAATGCCCTAACTGGCATACAAACAAGGATGTTTATACATAAGCAAATTCATCCTTTTTTGGCTATTAGAGTCATTAGTCTCTTTCAAACATTTGAGTCGAGTCGTTCCATTCATGGAGCAGAAAGAGTACCACTGACCTCAGCGACCCATCACAGACAAACCAGTGAGCAGCCAGTGATGGATAAAGAAAGCAAATTCTCACTTAAAAAAAAAAAAAAATCCACGAGCTTAAAAAAAAATCCATGAGCTTAAATTTGTTTGCATAAGCTGTGCAAAGAATAGTAAGTCAGAGCTTAGTGAAGAAATTAATTTTTTAAAAAATTAACAATGTGGAATGAAGATCGAGGTCTTGGTCTGAATCTCACTGCAATCAATGTAAAGAATCACTGTTTAGTGGTTTTGGGGAATGCTTCCTGCTTTCAAGTGTGTTTGAAAAACCATAATTTCTAGCCCTTCCAACCACACAAGGAGATGGACCATCTTTCCAAAACACTTAGATATATGCAATATCCAAAGACAAGGAAAGTCAGTTTGAAGAGATACGTCAGCTCATGAAGGGAAAGCGGGCGTGTGGGGAAATGAAGGAAAAATAAGACATTATTTTCTTCGTGTCCCTGCAGAGTGGGATGCAGGACAGAGAACATAAATTTAGGCCTGTGCTGCTGGGAACAGGAGAGGTGTCAGAAATCACACATTTTGCAGTGTGTTCCTCTACAGGAAAGTCCTTTGAGAGAAAAGCCTCTAAGTGTGTGAGCAGAACCCATAAAATTTTACACCCACCCCCCCAAAAAAGGAAGAATCGAGAGTCCAAACCTGCCACAGAAACCTTGACCCTTCATTTAAATTTGTCTGCAATGCTTTTACAAGACATAGCTTGAAAAAGCCTGAAAGCTTGCAGTAAAAAAGTTACATCTATAACTTTTTCATTGTAGCAAGCTGTTCTTGCCAGCGCCAAGATATTATTTTCTACACTCACAACAGCATGTATGTATGGTTTTAAAATTCTGCACGGTAGTTTCATACCAAACTGTTCATTGTTTATATAATTTTTCATGTCAAAATGCATTCTGTGTGCCAGAAATAATGGAACATATCATATTTTAATCGTTTTGCATAAGTTGTGAATGTTTACTGCAGGTTTAAAAAAAGCTTTTTCCTCCCAACTACCAATCTGATTTAAAACAATTATGCTTCTGGCACAAGACTCTGAACAATATTCAGCACAAATTACATTTCATTCTATTATTAATAGATGTGATATGTGAGGAATGAAGATGTATGGCTACTTGTTTCTGCTTATAATTATAGAAATGCCATTCTTATTTTCCCTCTTTTATATATGCTTTCTAGAATCTTTGGGTTGGATACCTATGTGTTTGTGATCTCTTATCCAAAGGGCAAAATGACAATGAAAATAAGAGCAGCTATCCTGTTACAAGATTAATTTGGGAATGATAAATGAGTGTTTTTAGAATGAATTGCATAGGTTACCACTTAAACAGGTCTTGGCAGCAAACCAGCCCTTTTCTTCAGCAAAAAGGGGGAAAAAATGTAGAGAATGTATAAATGAGTTGATTGCCCCAGGATGTCTCTCTCAAGAAGGATTAAAGAAACCTACTGGGGCTTTTTCTATCCCCACAAAAGCACTATTTGTGCTACAGAAGTTCACCCCTATAATCACATTATTACAGAAAAAAGGTTGAAAAAAAGATTTTCTACTCCTGTACAACCTCTTGTAAGAGATTTGAAGTCATAGGTGCGACTGAGTCAGCTGGGTAATGCAGGCTCAGACTATCCAAAAAGTGGGAATGAGAACAAGCTCTCTCAAAGACTCTTCAGCATAGACAGGGAAAAACCAAACAACATGTTTTCCTGCTAACGTTGAAGAAGTGCTGTGAAATCAAACTCCGCAGACCACATACAACTTCATCAGGGCTTTGCGGGTTTTAACTTCAGGTTTTAACTGCACTCTGCCATTAGGTTCAGGTTATGGTTGGCCCTGCATGCGTACTTTGTAAGAAAAAAAAAAAGTAGTAGTATATGAAGGGCAGCTCCCAGTCACGCACATTCTTGTTCCTAAAGCTGCTTCTTCCAATTGAGAGAGAAGGATTTCAGAAATGCCCAATCAGTTATGAGTAAGAATCCAGCATGGCTTAAGGCCAGTCATGATATACATTTGATGAGATGGGACATCTGTGTTTCAGTTTGGTCTCTTTGCAAGAAATTTATTGGCAGGAGTAAGTCTAAAGCCTTGTCTAGGTATTACTCTTCTATGTAACAAGACAACTGGAATATTTTTGCTGGAGGTTTGTAATTTTTCTTCCCTTTGTTTTGTTTTTCTTGCAAGATCTCTTCCTATTCTTAACATAGGTATTTAATGAAGATGGAATATCTTCTTCACCTTGATCATTGCATTTTTTACTCTAACTGTTCTGTACTTAAAACCTTTAAAACTGCCATAGCTGTTCAGATCAAGAGCCCAGTTCCTGTCTGTGAAAGACATCAGTAGATGTTTACGGAAATAATATAAGAAAAATGGAAAGAATTAAGGGAGCCATCCTCCCATCATTGTGTAATCAGATCTTCCAAGTATGCAGCTGATGGGGCTCTCGTCTATGAGGTATTTTTTTAACCCATTTTCGCTTCACTTATTTGGCTTTCTCAAAATCCAGGAGCAACAGGCTTCAGATTATATTTTTTTGCTGTGCAAAAACATACTTCTTTTAAAAAAGGTATATTACCTGGTAATTTTGTTGTCTCTTAAACCCCAGGTTATGGGAAATAGTCAGCAACCTTTGATTTTTCCTATACACTTTTTTTTCTAAACTTGAATTGGGCATGGCAAGAAAAAGGCCAAACAGTGAAACAAGATGGAACAAAAATAAGGAAAAAGAGAATTGTCAAAAACACTATAAGCAAAAGTAAAGATGAGAGAAAGACTGGTGATGGGCATATGCTTAACACTGAAGGAAGAGATTTTCCAAAAGTGAGAGAACTTGAAAGGGGATCTAAATAACCTGAACAGCAACACTGTCTTTTAATCACTAGTCTATGTACTCACCAGATATTTTATTCATACTAGAGAGCTCTGTTCATTAAAATTCATACATCTACAAACAAGCAAAACAAAAAGCCCAAACCAACTAAACAAACCAAATAAATGTTGATGCATAACAGAAAAAAAAAGGAAAGATTTCTTCCCTGGCTCCAGCTGTTCATATTTATATTGACTTGGCAAACACCTGAAAGAGTTTCTATGTGATCCATTCATGAATGTCTGGGGGGAAAAAATGGATCCCTGTTAGATTCATACTGAGATATTGTTATAACTCATGGCAATCACAACCATTTTGATGACATATTATGTTTCTGTTATTCTGTTGTTCTGTGTTTGAGCTACACGATGAGTTTACAGGATGGAAAGGACATGGATGTGGCTTTCAGAAATTATTTCTTTCAGGATGACCTGTATGAAGGGTTGCCAATCAGTCCATGGTACATGGTTCATATCAGAAGAAAGCAGGGAAATACACAGCTGTTTTATAAGTGGGAGAGTGGCATGCTTGCGGGTGAGCCAGGTGCTACAGGAACACTTTTGTTAAATATGAATGGAAATATGTCCTCCTGGTGAGCACCATGACCAACCTTCACAGACCAGTCTTTGGTTAGCAAAGTACGAGGCCAGCTACTCTGCTCCACTTGCCCCTGGCACGATATTTGCAAATGAATGAACTGACTTGAATATAAATATGAACCATCCGGAAGAGCTGGTGCTCAAAGCTCAATCCAAACGAAATAAATAATTTCCCCGAGATCTGAAGAAAAAGTAAATGTATTCATAAAATTCTGACTGTGAACTGTGATTCTGCCACTTGCATTTGAGTGTTGAAGACAGCAGTCAAACTTCCCATTGTGACACAAACTGTTATTGATAACAAAGAAACCTGTCCAAGTGGAAAGCTCTCTGGCACATATACTATCGTAAAATTTATAGCCTGACTTTAAGACAAAGAGCAGTCGGGTTGTAGGCACTTCTTGGGGATGGTGGAAAAAAAAAGAATATTAATTCTATTTGTATTTTGCATTTCAGGGAGTAAGACAGACTCATCCAAAGCCCAGTCAAGCAAAATATATTCCAATTGCTTTCACTGAACACTGAGACTCAAGATCCTCAGAGACCTGGATGTTACACACACCAAGTAAGGTACAATGCCTGCCCCAAAAAGTTTGCTGTATAAACCTCTGAACCATTAGTGCATTTTGTAACATAAACTTCTGAACATTAGTGCATAACTCACACTTTTTTTAGGCCTACAGATACCAATGCAAATAGTTGCTTGTGTCTGAAAGCTGAAGATTTTAGCAGCATTTGGAACCAGAAAAGACAAACAAAAGAATAACCAACATTCACAGATTTTAAGTATGTAAACAGAATGATCATTAAATCCGGTCATGCAAAATAATTTTTCACATCTAAATTTCACCTTTCCAGCCCAGCTCAGATGCAGATGCTGATGCTGTCAACACAAAAAAAAAAAAATTCTGCTTTGAATACTCTGAGTTCTCTTATTTTGTTTTCATAGAATCATAGAATGATTTGGGTTGGAAGGGACCTTTAAAGATCATCTAGTCCAACCTCCAAAAGACAGAGTTTTAAAGAGGATATTTCACCAGTGAGACACAGGACAATTATGCAGGGACATGAACAGTATGTCACATTGTTTAATGTGTTATAGCTCCAATATCCACACAGTTTTGCGTGGATAGACAGAAAGACAGACTAGGCATCAAAGGGTATATGTGTATGGAGACACAATGTATTTCCAGTGCCAGTATCTGATAGAGTTAGGTTGGTCTGCACTGCTAGTTACAAGTCGCTCTGATCAAAAGTTTAAGAACTATGAAATCAAAAAATAGTTCTGTTAAAAACATTGCAGATGTTTTCCTGATTTTGCTTTTGGTTGTTTATACTTCATGCTGCAGATGATGTATATCATATAGATGGTAACCACTTACAAAGAAATGTCACATACACTGTTGCCCGTTCAAAGCAATTTCCTTTTCTTTGTTTGTTTGTTTTTTCTTTCTTTTTTTTTAATAACTATTCTTCCTGTTATAATGTTACTTCTGACAGCTGATACCAATGCACCTCAGTCACCAGAAAACAAGTGGTTCTGATTTTTCTTCATTGTTAGCTAGATGTTTGTGGTTTTCCAGCCCTGGTTGTTAAAGTTCGTTCAAAAGCAGCCCAAGGTAAAAATCCAAGGGCTCCTTTTACATTCCCCACTCTTAACGTTTTCTCCTCTCACAGTAAAAATTTTTACTTCAGGCCTGCAGGGACTGAAAACACACTGTGATCATCTCTGAGCACTTCAAGAGACACAAGGGAGATATGTGAACTATCAGTTAATGAGATGGAGGGAATCCTCAGCCCTCCAAAGGGCTATGAACCTATTCATTGATTGCAGCAAACTACACTGCTGTATTTAGGAAGTAAGGGTTGCAAAAGGCACACACATCATATTGCACAGGCACAGGCTATGACACTTGCTTTTGAACTCCAACCATCCAACGGTTATTCATGTCTTTATCACCTTGAAGCTGAATTATTGCTCAGCCCTCCATCTCTGACTGTGCCTATAAAACACTCTGAAACTGCTGCCAGTGCAATGTTACAAGAAATATTTTTGTCTTTGATATTCACTAGCCCGGTGCATTCCAGACTAAATTTTTATATGATATTTTTGACCTTAGTTAATGCAAATTGTTGGAGAAGCCTAGCTATTTGTGCAGTGCTCTCCTGTGAGAAACAGGAGATATTCAGGTTCAAAACAAGCATACTTTCTTATGTAATGTGTCAATAGCTCTGCTACTGAAGCTCAAAAAGCCATAATTCACAAGTACTGTCACTAACAGGTTTCATTGATTAAACAAGAACTCTGAAAATCAGGAATTTGTATAAATAAAAAGTCATTATTGTACAGTTCAGACATTTGAAAACAGAGATGTTGTCCATTGAGCTTTGGAAGAAGATGACTTTGAAGTTATCACTTGAAGAAAGGACTTTTAATTTCACTTGGACTGTCATTGGACTTGAGCAGCAAAAACCTAATGCTGTGTCTATCCAATGTTCCCTCTCACAACGCAGCATTTCCCAGCGCTTCAGCTGAGTCTTGTTTTTACAGCCCTTTCACTAACCTTGCTCAAGGTACTAATTCATACAGCAACCCAATGGAAAGAACTTGGAGATCCCTGTAAAGTTAGACAGTGGGAAGTCCAAAAATCCCCCTTTCAGCTGCACCCTCTGAAACCTGTACCCAACGCTGGAGTTGAACACACAAACTCCAATTTTGTGAAAAAAATTGTGCCACCAACTCAGTGATGTTAACAATGACAGGGCAACCATTTTACTCAGCTTGTTGCAATCACCTGGAAGGAAACAAATTTACTAACACTGTTTTTATCTTAGACAACTAGATTAGATAGAACAGTATTGCTGTTTCTAGCCAAGTTTGGGTGGATTGGGCAGCCACTCAAACTCAGGGACTGGAATTCTCCACAGAAAAAAAATAAGCCCCAGAGTATTTAATTAGCATGAAACACATACTTTTTTACTCAATAAAAAGATCCAGATTTGCAAACTTAAGTGGCTTGATTTTCTTTATTTCTCATTTATTAGACACCGATGGAAATACATTAGCCTGGTGAGTTGACTTGTGCTTTTTAAGAGATGGTGGGAATACAGCCACTGTAATTGCCTCTATGGGTTTTATATAGCCTGCTCTAATACCTATTACACGTATGAATTTGCTTCCCAGCCTACAGAACACACACATGTTTAGTGTCAGTATATTGAGAAAACGTGCAGATACAGGAGAAAAACTACCAAAAAGGCCCTTAAGAGTGAATAAAAATTGCCAGCATGATCTTAGCAGAAGCAAATCTCCTTTGGACAAGACTTTGTGCAGTGAAAGTACTAAGAAACTTATATAATTGGACCAACAGTTTGGGGGCTTTTTCCAGCATCTGGTTATCACTTGAGCTACAATGCAGCTCCAATTATATTTTATAGGGAGCAATTTAATTTTTATAGTTTAAGAATCCTTTGGAATTGGTCTGTGAAAAAAAAAAAAAGAAGAAAAAGAAAAACATCGGCTGGCTTCAGAGAGTCTAAATGGAGGGTGAGATCAGAAGGCGCAACCCAGACTGGCTGTTTATAGTGCCCGCTACTGAAACTGTTAATTCAAAGCAGTGCCCTGAAAATATCCGTCAGTCTTATTCTCCCAGCCCTTTTAAGGGGAAAGAATGAAATCCCAACGAATTATTGGGGAGCAGTCCAAAAGTTTCTCTCATCTCTCCTCTCTGTACAAGCTAGGCTGTATCAGCAATAAAGACCTCAAATGACAAAATAACTCTTCTTTTTATTTGCTAAATAAGTCCTCCCTGTTGGTGCTAGAATCAAGGACAAAAATACTGTCCCTTATCCTGAGTGCAGCATCCCACTCTGATCTCCTGCTTACAGGAGATGGATGTCCAGCTGGTAGAGTGCAGGAAAATCAGTGACACTCCGTGTTTAAAGAGAGTAACCTGGTTTATCAGCTCACGCATCAGACTTCCAACAGACATCCTCAGTGAAAGTTTAGGAAATTTCTTCTGTGAGAGACCTGAGTGCAAAACCCATGTGCAGTTCTCAGAGATGTAGTTTGCCTCAAGAAATGGGTCCTGCTGCTCAGGTAACTTCATCGTGTGCAACAGCATTACCTGGTGCATCCTATTCTGAACTAAGTTTATTTTGTATAGTATAGCAATTCACAGTGGTCTTTTACCTGGACGAGGCAGCTGCTGGAAGATGGGTTCAGCACGAAGAGGTGCATCAGAGATGGAAAGTTTGCAGGGCCGTTCAGTAGCTCTTTTCTCTGTTGCCAGCAGTGAGACAGTGACAGTAAGTTACAGTCTAAATGTCACTAAACACCACTAACCCCTGCCAGGTTAAATTACCTTCCAAGCTAGCCTTCAGTTACATTCAGGCTAATATAACTTATATTTTAGGACTGTACAAGGAAAAAACATTGATAGAAAAGTGATAGAAAGATCCTGTGTCAGGTATAATTAAACAAGCTGCTGAATCTGAGCTTGTGCTGGTTTCCTAACTCAAGTGCAGCTTCACACATGCTTTGGATATCCTGCTTGTAGAGGCCAAAGGAATAAGACTACTCTTTGTGCTACGCTGGCATGGCACAAGAACAAGGATCTTGCCACCATGATCATTATATGATGGAAGTATTACCTATTTCTGTTCTCATATCTAGTTGTCTGCTTGCTGATAAAATAGTGTCTGCACTATCACATTTATGTCCTTCTTGTGTCTAAGGATCCAGTATTAGAGGATACATAAATCATGCCATGGTCCAGTAGTCCATCTATTTGGGAGAGGAAAAGGAGATTTATTTAATTAAGAGAGTGGCATACTACACTGCAGTTGCATGTTCGGCTGACATTTTAGTATTAACTATTCGGATTCAAATGCTCCTGAATTGTAACAGAAAGCACATTTCCACCAAGCTTTCATACTCTCTTCTCTCAGACAAGTCAGAAAAAATTAGACTCTTATTTTGTTTTAACATACAAGCTGTGACAGGTGCCAATCTTGCCCTCCATCCATTCAGAACATCAGTCAAATCAGTGCCCCTTTACATGGCTTTACCTCTATTTTCATCTATAGCTTCAGCATTTTCAAAGCAGCTCCTCATAAATGATAAGCTCTGTTCTAACAGCACACTGCAACTTTAGAGTTTTAAATGAAGAACAGTCCCATTGAATCTGACAAATTCTCATTGCTTTAAATTTGGAGCAAGACAGATCGAAATATGCTCCTTCATGCACCGGCTGTGGTTAATTATCAGAGATGCACAGATATTCGTGCAAGAATATTATTTAGTCTTTACCATTTACAGTAATGTTTTGAGAAGTAAGAGCCTGATTCATCCCTATGCAACCCCACTTCTATTACTGGGAATCCATTAAATCTTTTTCGTATTTGAACATTTTGGCTCTATTGACAAGCTGTTTTTATTGCTTTCTCTGCATAAAAAAAGACTTTCTTTTTGCCAACAGAAGATATGCCACATAATTGCAAGCTCTCTTACAAATTGTAAATGCAGTGTTCTCCTCCTTTCCTGTTCCCTGCTGTTTTTGTCCTTAAGCCTTGCAACAAGCTTGAACAAGATAAACACTTCACAGGATACAGAGAACTCTTTGAAAGAGTCACCTCTTGTTTGGAGGTGTGACACAGGATCACAGAAATATTTTACCATTAACTTTGCAAAGATTCACATCTATACATGAGCTATTTCAGTAACATTCCTTCAGGGTAAAAAGGAACCATTTTGCAAGCATCTTACATAATGATAAAATTAGGCATGCAATTCTTCATTTGGGTTATCTATAAAAGCCCTAGTCCCCTTTCAGTCAGACAAGTTTCAATAAACACTGTGTCAATGCTTGCTTATAGAATTAGAAGAACTTTTTTCCTATTCTTTCTTTAAACATACCATCTTTCTAGGACTCTTTGATGTGTTTTTATGCTTAACAGCAATGAACCTGCAGGGAATTCAATAAAGACTCCGTTTAGACCCATAATATAGCAATGCTCACACTGTAAGTGAAAGCTGTTTACACTACCTTCCATTTTTGAGGAACAGAAAAAACAAAACTCGTAAAGGGCAGATCTCATCCCATCACATCATGTAGGTCACTGGAAGGCCAAGGTTGAAAATTCAGCTGTGATATAACCTTGAATGGAGTAGAAGAGTCAATTCCCCATCTTGCAATTTAAAGCTTGGAATGGGCCAAATCTGCATTCCCCATCATACTGCTCTTCCACATAGCCTTGTCTTTTCCTGCCAAGTCACTGAGTAGAAAAAGCTAAGGCATAACTTTTACAGGCACATCTCCAGCACACAGTAAGTCCTGTCCTGCAAAGTGGCTTGCGAAGTGATGACAACCCTGCAAAGATCAGACACTGAATGGGGGCTGTGTTTGGAACTGTGAAGAAACTGATAGTGTTTAAAACAGTGACACTCCCAAAAAGATTTAGGTGAAGAAGTTTGGCATGAACTTAAACAGACAGATGCATTGTAAGAGTCAGGGAACTTTTTTTTTCTTATAGTACCTTTTTTGTCAGTGAGGGTTAAAGCAAACAGTCCTCCATGATCCCACTGTGTAATTGCTTCCATTTTGTTTAGGCAGTTTAACCTCACTTTAACCCCTCTGACTACTGTTCAAGACGAAACAAAATGACTTTGATGATCTTAGACCAGCAATAATAATAAACTGCTCCGGTGTTGTAAACCTCTTTGTGTTAAGGACAGAGAGACTGATTACTCCTCCAAACTGTTTGTGCTGTGTGATTGATAATGACCAGTTGAAATTCCCCTCACTTCTCCTTGTGTACCTCCATACAAGGGTGATTTAATTCACTGGCACTTGGGAGGAGTTTACCTCAAGGCATGGTGAGGGTTCAAAGGCACAGTGAAGAATGGCTTTCTGTAGACAAGTTTTGGGGTCAGAGCCTTCTGAAACCTGCAGTCTCCTCACTTGTATAACAAGCTGGGGGTTAGATCCTCGGCTAGCATAAATAACTTCAGTGAAGATGTATTAATTTTATTGCCAATGTATATTAGTTTTATTAAAGCTTGTTCTGAGGTACTGTTAACTGTTCAAAGACAAAGTTGTCCCATTCAAATTTTCTCATCACTTTTGGATGCTGACACATCCAAGGCATCTCCAGACCACTCAAACTCTATCGCCACTCAAACCACCCATACCTGCAATTCCAGCATGACAGCATGCTCTGCAATTACCACAAAGTGCAGGAGTCTAGGAGAAAGACATGCTGTGGCAAGAGGAGTCTTTTAAAAATATGCAGAGTAAACACAATGCTGAGTTAAACTGACCTGATTTGCATTCATAAATGAGGTAGGGTGAATTCAATTATTCTGTGGCCATGAACTAAAGGTCAAATGTCATGATTTTTAATTATAAACACTCTACCAGCAAAACAGCAGTGATGTACAAATCTTGGAGGCCATCCATTTAGTAAAGTTCTAAAGTCCTCAAACTGACCACAGACGTATGTGCGTGGTAGGGGGGAGAGAGCATGAGTAAGAGAGTCCCCTTTGTTTATAGTCCATGTTTTGTCAAGTTTGCTGTGTTTGGAAACATATTATTAGCCATATTGTGTGATGAAAACGAAGTTTCCAAAGTAAATTTCCATTCAGTTAATATTAGTGCTCTAGTTGACCCAAGTTCTCGTTTCAAAACTAGAAAGAGGTAGGTTTCTTTTCAAAGTCTTCTGCCATTTTGACTCCTTGCCTGCAAGAATTTTTCATAGGCTACAGTATTAACCATAATTTTTTTTTTGTTGCTGTAAAACCATCTCACTTGGCCCCTTATTAAGTTATTAGGGGTATCTAGTAGGCAGACATAGCAACACGTAAGCCGTTAAAAATAATGTGGAAAAATGCTCATACTCCCACTGCTGATGGATCCACATTGCCCCTACAATACACCTGAGTAGCTGGTTCTGGAATCAGTCTACACCGGGCTAAATTATGTTAGTTTGTGGGGCTTTAACTCTGCACAGCTGCTTCTACTAAATTGTTTTAATCCTAGGTGGACTATAGTTAACTCCTAAAAACGTTATCACAGACAGAAGACTTGTTAAACAAAGCAGAGTTTGCTTTTGCTTTTTTTCTTTTTCTTTCGAGGACATTAGAAATGTCCATGCCTGGTTTTAGGCTTACATTTTCTTACTTGTTTTGGGGTTACTAGACTTTAGAAAGGTGAAAAGTCTGAAATTTAAACAGCGCATGTTCCTCAGCAACTGGGGCTTCACCAGCTCATCTAAAGAACTAGAGAAAAAAATTTAAACTGCCGACATATAAGATACAATAATGACCACATCTGAAGTATGCAATCCTAGCACAAAAGGAATCCTAGACCAACCTTTTGAGTGCACCTGTCTGTGTACTCTATTTATTGGGGCAGGCTATTCCCTAAACTTTTGCCTTCCACATGGATCCAGCAAGTTATGAACTTTAAAATCAGACTTATGCGTGGGTACAACCCTGACACCTTTTGAGGACAGAGTAAGGTCCAATAAGTGATCACTGCAAAGTGAGATCAATTAATTATTTGAATTAGTGCTCTCACAGCTGCAACATTCTTTACTTGCAGCTGAGACAGACATTCTTCCCTATGTTTGAAACCCTCCAAAGGTTTTCATTTTTAGTATTTGCTTTAAAACCATAGTCCTCATTGATCACTACAAACAAGGGTAAAAGCAACAACACACCAAGGAGTGAAGGAACTGAAGAGTATGATGTTAATTCGGAGCAGCAAGGACCATCAACGCCCTGGAAATCCACCCCAGAAGGAAGATCCTTCAGCGGACTTTTGGTTTCAGTGTTCTTTTTGCAATGTTAGATATATTAAACATGGTCCTTCCATGATCCAGATCTGGCTCCTATACTGAAGTGGCTTCAGAAAGGTCATATTTCAGCTGTGAAGGACATTTCTATAATTTGGCAATCCTTGCAATGATTTCTTGCACCACTTCACACATGTGTCGTAAGCCTCTCTGATAAAGTTTTCATACAGGTGGAAAAGATGTTTTCAAGCAAATTCCTTTCTCAATCTGAACATCTATTTAAACGCAAGCAGATTTTTTCCTCCAAAAAACACCTAACAAATTAAAACATCTGCTTCAAGGGAATCACAAGTTTATTGCTGTCATAACAACCTGACATTTGACATGTTGTACTTTGCTGAATTAAAGCCACAGTAAACTGTACTCCAGAGAAGCAATGATGGGTTATAGATTGTTGTAACATCTGCAGAGTACAAAACGCATGTTTGCTCTGAAGTTCAAAGAGCTCTTGGAACTATATTGCCTGAAAACACAAACTGGAAGATGGCATATGGTTAGCTCCTTTTTTTTGTTTTATTTAAAACTTGTTTGTGAGATATAAATATACTTAATTCTGAACCCTAAAAATCTGCCCCTGAACAGAAACACTAGCAAGACAGGCCAAATGAAGGATTCTTTCTATAGCATTGTGCTCAGAGGAAAAAAAAGTGTGTTGGGAGAAAGAGGAGAGGGCTAGATAAGCACCTCCTGAGGTGCTCTCCCAAGTAGGACTTTACTGATGAACCAAGGAAGAATTTAATGCATTGCTCTATTAGTGGCTTACTTGGATGACCTGCTCTGCAGCTTAGTTCCTCAGTGCTTCAGTTTCCGGTTTGCAAAATGGAGACCATAGTAACTGTCTGCCTTTAATTGCTCTCTGAATCTGTTATGTAAATTGTCAGATACTGTAGTACCTCAGGAATGGAGGCCATGTAAGCATGGAGACAGAAGGACGAAGGTAAAACCACAAAGAGTGCAAACTACCCTTTTTCTTTCTTTGCATGTAGTATTTCTCAGAGCACTGATGTCTCAGATACAAACAGCAGGATAGAAGAATAGAAGATGTAACTATGACTGATACTTTCTTCCCACTCTGATGTCTCCATACTCTTTCATGAATCGAGAAGTAATACAGGAATATCACTTGCCACTTATGTCTGCTGTTAACCCCCAGAAGCCTGTAGTCAAGTCATCCTAAGTCACCAAAGTATTTCTAACGGAAAAATGTAAAGGAAGTAATAAATGTCAAGCACACATCAAAAACAGGCTGGGTTTTGGGTAGTTTTTGTTTGTTTGTTTTTTTTTCTCTTCATAATGCTGTGCTAGAATTCTTTGAAATTTGTGCTTTTCTGTGAATAGTCCCTATGCAGCTCATCTCTATTGTATATTATTTTAATGTATCTGTTTAAAAGCTTACATATTGACCCAGGGATTAGTTAAGTAGGGCCTCTGTAATAGGAGGAGAGAACTTTCTCAAGGATTCTGGAAATATTACATTCTAATATCCTGTAATTCTCTTTTGGTCAATATTATCAATTTACACAAAACCTTTAGGAAGGGACTGGTATAACCCTGTAATATTTATATTCCTGGTAAAGTATGTGTGCAGAGTCAATTACATCCTGCTCTATGGCCACACATTTTTGCAAAAGTATGTGGCACCTGAATGGGAAGAGCAATTCCTTCAAGGGATGACTGGAGGCCTTCTGCTAAGATTTAAAACACTGAATGTTTTGGTTTGCACTAATCAGTTACATCAGCTGTGTATGTGTTGACTCAAATAAAACAGAAAAGCAGGAGGGAGCAAATAAATAAAAAAAAAAAGGAGTGCTAAAAGGCATTAATTCAGCAGTTTGATGCTGAGTCAGAACTCACAGTAGCTCTGTCTTCTCTAACCAGCCCTGGAAATACTTGAAGGACTGGCAAGCTCAGAAAGAATAATATGGTAGTGACAGCAAGTTCCATGAAAACAGAGTGTAGACAAAAGCAAACAGGTTGACAAAGCACAAAGAAGATTTATGTTCACATTGTGGATACAACATTTTGACGGTACCCGTTGCGCCTTTTCTTTGCAACAACTGCAGGCAGTATTGCATGCTGTGTTGTGACTTGGCTGACATGGCAGGAACAGCAACTACTTTAACACTGATGCAAGATAAGGGGAGCAGCTGCTCCCATCTAGACCCAAAGATACATTCCTTTTTTCCTTCCTTTCAAAAGTCACTCTCTACCTCTGTTCTGTCAACACTCCCCTACCAAGGGTCAGGGAAGAATTTATTCCACCTCTTTTATCACATACATTCATATGTAGCACTTCATTTACTGAGGTATTTTTTGGGGGAGATGATAACTCTTAACTCCTAAAGGTTTGGAAGACTGGGTCTTCTGATCATAAGCTCTGGCTCCTAAAGGTCAGATGCTGCTTGCTTAGTTATGTCAATTTTATTACAGTCACCTCACTTTCCATGTACAATGGGCATTTGATGATTGATGTTTTGTAATGGGACATTCCTACTGAACTCTTTAAGAAATTCTTTCCCTCCATTCAAGAGTTCAAAGGAAAGAGAAAAATTGAAACAGCAATTGCATAAGATTTATGTACTGTACAGTGAGAAGCCAAATACTCTCCTGTTGAACACAGTTATCTAACAGCAATTGGGAACAGCATGTGGAAGCCAACTTCAGGTATTCTTGACTTGAAATCGCAGTCCATTTTTACAGAACAATGGAAGATAAGGGGAATACAAAAACCAGAATATAGAACCTTATAGTTCAAAAGTATGAATTAATTTTACTATTTAAAGCAACAGCATAGCAAGATATATTTGTGTCTACAAAGGAGTTCATTCTTTTAGAGTCATAAATATGAGGTTCATGACAAATAATTTCCATTTTCAACCCACTGAGTTTTGGGTTAGTCAAAGTAGTAATTTCTTTCCATCTGGTTATGGCTTCTAAGAACTGCATTCACAAAGCCAGTCTTTCTACACCATTTCTGGAAATGGTAAAAATTAGTATAATTCATTTATATATTTACTAGAACAGACATCATTATAATCTCATCTGACCGCTTGCATTTTCTGCTATAAAAGCAAATTAATGAAAAGATCAGAACTAACTGACAGTTTTGCCAAAGTAAGAACAG
The DNA here is from genome assembly GCF_013368605.1 of Nyctibius grandis. Classification (NCBI taxonomy): domain Eukaryota; kingdom Metazoa; phylum Chordata; class Aves; order Nyctibiiformes; family Nyctibiidae; genus Nyctibius; species Nyctibius grandis. The sequence goes on along the minus strand of NC_090662.1, from coordinate 10,359,169 downwards.
AAAAAAATTGTCTCATTCTGAGTCACTCTTTGTGGAAATTTAGTTACTTTTGCTACCGTAAATATGGTGTTGTACTTCCCGCTTTTTTTTAAAGAACAGCTAGTCGTGAGTGTATGATCTTCAGACCACCAATGTCCCAGTGCTGTTATAAGTGATATCTTTGAAGTTTTTAAAGGAGGCTTACCAGTGAAGTTTAATCAAGTGTATTCTTTATTTAGGTGCACATAAAGCCAGACCTTTTTGCTACACATGGTAAAAGTTTTGTCAGTGCCATCCCACCTGCCCTCATGAAATGGTGTATTATTTTTCAGCACAGCTTATTGTAATGCCTGCAATGTTTGAAATGACTGGTTTTGAACTATAAATCGAGAGACCGTGATTTATATGCTCTCATTCCATGTATTCCATAAACACCTTAGCAATGTGAATTTCATTTCCAGGACAAGTGCTGCCACTTAGTTGCAAGCACACTATTTCATTCCCAAGCATTTTAAAACAGCTAGTAAAGAATTGAATGAGAAACTGCTTAAAAATATTTCTTTAAAGAGGAAAAAAGGAACTGTGTGTTTTGGTCATGTAAGAATACACAAAGTTTAGACGTTTCTAACTTTCCAAAACTTAGCCACATACCTCCAAAATTAATCTTGTTAAAATGCGGGAGGATGATAATGTGTTTTGGGGTCTGGTTGCAGTGGAAAATCAAACAGAAAATAAATATTTTAAAGAGATGATCAATATTATGTATCTGTTAAAGCAAGTTACAAATGCCTAGAAACTCTGCTATAGTCTGCCTAGGCTCTTGACACCCTTATCATTACAGTAATCTAGTCTCTCTCAAACTAGCGTCAGGCAACGTGACTGACACCTGTCATGGTGACTTCTCTCTTACCTTCTCCTCAGAACTGTCTGTGTTGTGTTGTGTTTTGCTTTGGTAGAGTTTTAAATGCCCGCAGTGTTCAAAACCTATGAAAGAGGGAGGAGTATTACCAGAAAGAACAGAAAACAGTGAGATTCCTCATGGTTTACCCGGGGGGTAATTTTACACCCTGAGATTAATCTAGAACAGAGATCAGCTTCCTGACTCCAGCAAAAATGGAAGAAAATGATGATGTCACACAGTAATAGGCAAAGAGTAAGATTAGCTACCCCTCCTACAAAAGAAACAAATATTCTTAATTTAAGCTACTATCTTCCTAACATAATGAGACAAACCTGTGCAATTCTCTTTTATGAGAGTTGGCTCATCTAAAACCACCCCATGACATCAAATTACTTCGTCTTCTTAGGAGCTCCCATCCCTCAAAACTCTTTTCTTGTGTATATCCAATTATGACGCTAACAATTTGAAGGCATTTACTAAATAAAACCAAATAAATATCCAACAATTTTATGCACTATTTTGGTATGACTGGGAGTCCTGGTTTCCTCAGGGGACTAGTGGCTTAAAAAACAGACCTCAAGAAACTCCATTCATAAAACAATCTTCCATTTTTAGCTCCTTCTCTTTAGCAATTTGTTCTGGATGATGTCAGCTTGTTGATGGAACAACAGAAAAACATTTAACAGAACAGTGTATTGTCTCAAGGGAATATGTAAAACATAAAAACAAGGTGAGTACTTTATTTTCTGTCCTTTAAAGTTTATTTTTTGAGAAGAGGCATCATGTTCTCAACCTTTGAATATTCACATTTTCAGGTCTTTAACAAGGACTTCAGACATATCTTCAGTGTAACCTTTATTTTTCAAAAATGCAAAAAGTTAAAAAGCAAGGCTTAGAAAAGAGAAAGAAAAAGATACAAACCAGAACTGACAGTGCCCTTTCCTACCACAGAGTGATTTCTGCCATGTTATGCTGACCTTGGTCACAGCAGAAAATGCCTCAGAAGCACAAGAGCTATTAGCAAAGAAAACTTGTCTTTGACTGAATCAATGAATAGCCCCAAGACTGTCCCTCATTTGTTTGTGTATGTGTGGTTGTTTGACTTTCTAAAGCTTGTTCATCCTATAAGGACTGAATTCTTCTATAAGGATTGATGCTTTGTACCAGATTTCCTCTATTCATCATGAAAACACTGACATACTATTGTCACAAACATAAAAGGACCTACTTAATCCAACCAGCGCTGAATTCCCCACCAATTAATTTTGGGTGGGTCTCATGGACAGAACAAAAAATCAAGAGTCAAGCAGATGCTGGGACTGAGTTTGAATTGAAGCATTGAGTCACTGCATGACCTTGTGGACAGTCTCTTGACCTCTGTGTGCCTCAGCCATCCAGCAGTATCACTGGGGGAAAGGCAGGACCTCACTGAACACCAGATGCCATGCCCAAGCCTTTCAAGCTAAGACACAAAACAGTAAAATAAGCATGCTAATACGGAAACGTTTCCTAAATGATTCACCTGTCCCCTTGGACTTCTTCCTCAGAAGCTGAGAATGACCAGGAAGTCAGTGAGGAACAAGGATGATTTCATTTGTTCTTGCTGGGTTGGCTTCACTCACCCTGTATCTGCAGAACATCCGGGTGGGATTGCCAAAAATCCTGACTGCACTTAAAAAAAACAATGCCAGTGTTGGCAAGACAGAAAGTACAGGCAGAAACACCTGTGTGCAGGCTGAGCACAGCTGTACACAGGCTGCTATAGAAGTTTCCATGGTGTACATGCCAGACTGATGCCAAGCTGAGCGTGTCTGGTTGGGAAGGAAGGGAAAGGCAGCAAAATGCAGCATGGTTCACATCAGTAGAACACAAGCATCTCTCACTGATGTTTTCCTAAGACTCACACTGCTCTGCACAGGCAGTCCTCTCCTCTCTGAAAGTGCCTAGTTTCTCCTGTTCTCTGTCAGTAATATTGGCTCTGCACACGTCTGTTGACAGTTGTACTTGCAATTCAGATCAGACTTTCCCTGAAGAAACAGCTGTCCCACTCTAAGGTATTATTGTCCCCACCAGTTTGCAGCCATCACTCTAATGTGAGCCATTGCCACTGGAACGGAGTGCATAAGCGCTTTGTATCCTAAAGAGAGCAAAATCACTCAGGTCAGTTTAAGCAGCACTGTGTTACCAACTAAAACCTACCTATTGGATTAAACATGATTAGACAGTTTATTATTTTCACATTTTACACCACTAGGTTGAAAAAAACAATAATTTAGTCAATGAGGAGAAGACTTTCCCACAGAAATGGGACTCCCCTTCCCAGCTGAGTGCTCTAATTTCTAGATATGTCACCTATGGATCATGTCCCTCTGTTCCTGCATTGCTGGTCATAAGGGGTCTCAAATTTAACAGGATAGATGAAAAATCCCTTCACCTACAACATGTCACAAAAGACAGCGACTGAAGGCACTGCACTGTGGTGTGGAAACACAAGTCCTGTCTTTCCTGAAGAAATACTATAATGATTAGGTAATTATATCAAAAGGTATGCCAATACTGCTCTAAATTAATTCAGTGCAACTTAAGTTAGGTGTGATCTAAGGATGTCTAACAGGTCAAGTCTGTGTGTATACTTCATTTGGGGCACGTGCTTTCTGAACCTTGAACAGTCTTAGTTCAGATGAGGAGAGGTAAGAAAGCTAATGAAAATGCTCAACAGCACAACTAATCTCCTTCTTAAACTTTTTATAAAAACTTTTAAGTGCTTAGAAGTTTTACTGTACAGCCACTTCCCCTTTAACACAACATCATGTTCTTCCCAAGCAAATTTTGTGTGTTTAGAAAACACTCAGGCAGAACACAGTCAGAGGAAACAAAACCGAAAACAAATTCCTCATGTAGGAAGCTCTCTCGAACAGCAAGTTGATATAGAAAGACTCACATTTTGTTTGCTCGGCATCTAACAGTGAATAATAAAATTGAAACCAAGTCTGATGCTTCTCTCAATAGTAAGGAAATGGCCTTATGGTTTCACTCAGGTCAGAATTGAATACTGGTTTGAACTGAATATAATTTTTCCTTCTGTCTTTAACTTTTTCACCTCTTTGTATCACAAATAGCAACAACTGAAAAAGTTTGCTTCAAGTATTAATAAATATTAAAAATGTGCTAGGTCATTCTACATAAGTGAAGCTTGCACTGAATGTAATGCATTTAGCTACGTCCTTGAGTCACCTGTATTTTGGATGCAACCTAAGCCCACAGTCTTGAACACTTTTATAGCTGTGAACAGTCCCCTGGTTCCTTTCACTTGAGCAGGGGTGTTAACCCCAACGTCCTGGCTTACTTCCAGTTTATGTGATTGTGTTATGCTTGCTTAAATAGTCCAAGAGGTCCCAACTGGAGAAGCTATTTCTCCCTTTCTCTTCCAAGAAATCCATTAGAAACACTGCTAGTAGAAAACATCTACTATTCTTTGTCCGGGAGGTGACTGAATTTCCACAGTGGAGGAATTGGTCCCTATTTATAGATATATAAACTTGAACAGACATGTAAACATATGTGCCTGTTTGTACTAATTGATTGGATAGATGGATAGATGCACACGCACATACTTAGAGATAGTCTTTTCAGCAGAAGGAAATATTTTTCAGCTTGGACTAGTTACAGCATTTTCTAAAGAATTAGGTAATATGCAAAACAAAAATGAACAAAACCTGGGAGGATTTAATTAAGTGATATAAGATGCCTATGGCAGAAGTGAGAACTTAACCCAGGTCTCAAGATTTCAGCTTTCAGCATGACATAATTTCTTTCCCTGAAAGAAAAATTGTATGTAATATAATGCAGAATATATAACAAAGATAGAGAGATATATAATATAATGAAGAATATATAATATAATGAAGATTATATAATATAACAAAGAAATACAATGATCTAATCTAATCTCGTATCTGAAAAGAAATCTATTTTCTGGGGAAAATAAAATATTAAATCTATCATGGAGTAGGTGTCAACAGAATATTGTTTCTGTCACCTGATGAACAGGTAGTGGTGAGGACTCATCCGATAAACCAGGTGCCCCAAACTTCATTCTCTTTCTGCCCCACAACTTCCCGTTTCCACTTTATTCTACCCTGCTAAGTCTAAGGCTGAAGTTGTCATAGGTCACTAAGGGACCCTTTACTATGTTAATGAAGACTACCTCTCTCTATATATCCAAACCACAGAAGGGTGTGCTCAACCTCTATCATTGAAACCTACCATTGAAACTGATTTCCATATATTTCATCACTCATATTATTCACATGTTGGTGTTGTAATAGTACAGCAATATGTGCCTGTGGTTTTCATTAGAGAGGGAGCTTCACTTACAGTTTGACATGTCTCTGCTCTCTCCCCGTACAATTACTTTGCAAATATTTTGGCAGAGAGCAAGTGAGAAGGGAAGGTCTATTTGTTAGGACAGAGGACAGGCCCTCTGAAAAATCTGTGGCCTGATGATTTTTCTGTCTCAGAATTTCTATGTCCGCCTGTTTTTTCCATCTACAAAACTGCAATAATATTTAATGAACTCATAAGAGTATTGTGAGGTTCAACATAGTATCATGCATTGTTTGTAAACTGGTTGGAGATTTGTGGCTAAAAGGTACTGTAAAAGTGTAAAGGAGTTAATTGAAACTACAGGAGTCAATTCCTAATGTGTATCTCTGTGTTTATGAGTAGATTTTTCACCTCGTCCTCATGGAATTTGAAGATGTAAAAAACACACTCAGCCCCAAAGATCCTACAATCCCAACAGAGAGTACAGATGAAAAGGCAGAAGTAGTTAAAAACCGTCATCCTCATTTTACAGAGGGAGAACTGAAACATGAACAGCTTAATATATTTGTTACAAGATGTACAGAAAAAGAGCAGCAGATGCAGGGATGTGAAGGCAGATCTTCTGAAACCCATCCCAAGTGCTTCATACAGAGAATATTCTGGTTAGCACAGTCTCTATACAGTCTTCCCTCTACCCTGCCATTAAGTCTAATTACTGATTTTACTGGTGTTAGAAAGGTAAGAAACAGTCCTTTGAAAACCTACATCTAGCTTGGGAATGAAATACAGCAGCACGCTTTATGTTTTATCACCTTTTTGTTTAGTTAATTCCTTCTTTTTTTTTCTTTTTTTTTTCTTTTTTTTTTTTTTTCACATGAAGCTCATGAAACTCTTTGGTTTTGACAGTGTTTTTTATTATGAGGGTTTCTTAAGGTAGCTGAGGTGGCTGAAAGCAGGGCTTGCTGAGGAAGTGCTCAGCCATGGCCCACTGGTTGATGTCAAAAGGCCAGCATCTGGTACCATTCTCTTGGTACTCAATTGCTTCTTTCTTTCAGCTCTTTTCAGACCCAGGTACAACTTGAGAAGTGTACTTTGTGTTATAAAAGCCCTAATAGAATGGCAGCTTTATGTACATAAATCTGTTCTCGCTGCCAACACCACAACTTAGCCAAATAGCAACTGCAGCTACAATACCAGGAGGCCAAAATTTTCTAAGACTAAATCTGTCACCTCGTCTCATGCAACTAGGTGCCTACAGCCCTGCATATGACCTTAAATTTGATTCTCACAAGCTACAGATAAAATTACAAAGTGTTGATTTATTATACTATAGATTTTTCCCATTTTTTCTTTATTTTTTGTTTGCATATTCTTAACAAAGTTATACATATTCCTTTAAACATTAAGGGAAAAAAAAACCCAAAACAATGACAGAACCACAGTTAACTGTCAAAAAATCTATGTAAAACTCAGCTGTCACAATTTACTAACCTGAACAAAGGGAATTTCATTTTGATTTTATTGAAATACAAAACTTCCTCAAATTAAAACCAAATGAATATATCTTTACAGTCAAACTGAGACTCTACCAAGGCAGACAACATCAAGTGCTAGTTCACACAGTGGGGTCAGCACTCTTTCTTCACTGCATTTGCCAATGTTTATGTTTTTTTATAATGAGGAGAAAATCAAAGCCATGTGGACACCTACCACGAAAACAGCAGGTCTCAAAATGTTGTTGGCAGAGCAAAATTTGTGATTCTCCCATGGCACTTCACTTTTTGTCAACTTTGTTTAATTTACATTTTCATGTTAATTTCTTTTATTTTTTAAAATAGTTAGGGCTAGAAATAAATTTTCTCACTATTTTACAGAATTTTAAAGCAGCCATTCCCAGGTGGAACTCCTATAAAGAAAAGCTTTATTTTAATCCACAAGCCTAAATCTTACCTCTCCATTCTTCTAAGGTATAGGCTAACATAGCAGGTGTTTCAAGTTCCTGGGAGATGCATTAAATAGACAAATTTAAACCATTCATGATTACTAAAAATGTTTTTTTTTTTTTCTCATTTGGAAGGGAAGGAGGATATGAAATTGCGGCAACCGTACTATAAATATACATTTAAAATATAAATAACCCTTATAACACCTGTGTGTGGGGAAACAATGTAATATTCTAGAGGGTGTTTAATAGAACAAGACAAAAAAACCTCCACTATTAAATGAAATATTGAAATGCAAGTGCATAGAGTCATAATTTTTCAAACAGGGACCCAAAATAATGAACAAACAGCCAATAACTAGAAAATCACCTGAAGGATTGAATTCAAAGGGCCTATTAAAAATATCAAATTTACCTTTTAAAAGACCAGTGTAATTACATGCATCATGATATAGCATGCAGGGCACATGAGGAAACAGTGTGCTGTAAAGGCCTGAACAACCTATTGCTCTATGTATGTAGGTTCTTAAGCGTACGGAGGCATAAATGTCCAGGAGAGGGAGCCTGAAGGCAGTTTGCAATGCACCATTATGGATCTGCCTTGCTTTGAAAGTTTTGCCTGTCTTGAAATTTGTCACCAGAGGACCTGAACAGATCAAGGGTTAATGGGACAGGGTACACGGTAAACCCAGTTGGCACATGGCTCTGAAAAAAGCCACTAGACTGTGGGATATGAATTCTGTCTTTGTTAGGTGTGAAACCTCTTCCTTAGGCACTAAGAAAAGACGATACACAATTTTGTCCTCCAGTCTTATAGACTTGTGTTAAACATAGCTACACAGCAGGCCTGAGGATGCATGCCAGAGCTCTTATTCATTACATTGAATGAAAAATTGTGATCTGGGCAGAAAGATATTGGATTTTTTGTTGCATTTCTTTTAAGTCAGAAGAGCTAAACTGAACAGAGATTCCAGAGATTATTCATGTGAAAACCACTGTATAAACAATTTAAAGTTCATCAGACTGTATTATGTGTGCTTAGACTGAGTACTGGGAGTGGTGCATTTATCCATTCTATACATGATGGGATGCTGATTTAGTTAGTAGCTGTAGATTGGACGTTCAGTTATTATCAAATCTTGATATGTAAATCTTTTCAATGATTCATGGTTAAGCCTATTGGAAAAAGACCGTGTTCTAGATTCCTGGAAGTCCCTTATGAATCCAGTGGGTGGTTATTTAACATCTTGCTTTCTCATTCCACTTAGTCTACTGTCAATACTATCTGCCAGGCAGAGAATTAATCATGGTGAGTCACTATTTACAGAGAAAAGAGTGTGGTTATCCAAGGAGACTTCTGTGACTGCAGGCTAAATCCCCAAGCAAACTTTGTGATGTTAGAAGAGCAAAAACAATCAAGAATAAAAAAAAATACCTGTGGAATCCCTAGATGTGAAGGAAGTTGCAAGCAGCATATTAACAGCTCAAAAAACTTTGGCTTTCCTTCATGTAATGGAAATATCCAAGGGGGTGGTAAAAGAAAGAGTTTAGGGCAATTGGTGTGAGTGAAAAGTCACTGCCATTTGGTTTCTTATACCTAATAGACTGTTCTTTCACTAAGACAGAGGAGACTTGTAACTGCTTAAAAGACATCTACCTAACCAATATACATTTCTCTTGACCCTATAAGATCTGAGATCCAATAACATCCAAAACTCTGAGTCAAACTTATCAATATAAGCTAAGTATTCTGCTGGCTTTGAGTTTTAGGGACATTACTTTCTTCACTGATTTTTTTTGACATGAATAAGACATGCTTTTTTTCATCCAAGCTGTCTTAAATAGCTGAAAAGTTAGTTGTGGATGTTGGATTAGATGTAGTGAAGTAAGTTATGGTTTATAATTTAATACACATAGTAGGTTTCAAATGGTCTCTAAAGAAGCTCAGAGGAAAACTCATATGCAAATGCTTAGATATTGGTTCGTGTTATATTCATGTTCATACACAGAAACCAAGAAGCATACATAACAAGAACTTGGTGTTTCTCCAGCTATCTAAAACAGTATTTCATTTTAAATATTTCCATGTGTTTATGAAGCTGAAATCTTTTTATGCAAACAGCCATGATATATTCCCTCTTTGAAGTGACTAAGCATAATGAATAAAAAGACCCACCAGAATAATAACATTGAGACTCTGACTGCAGAATATTTTAGGAAACAGACTTATATCTTCAGGGAGGCTAGTTAGTGAGAGAGCATTGCAGAGCAGAAACAGCAATGACATGTGATATGTTCTCATTCTTATAATATCTCAGCTCAGTAGAAGCTTAATTCAATGACCAGGCCTCATGAAATAAGGTGATACTCACAATTAAAATGACAAAAGTGACGACATGGTTTACAGAGTGATTTGAACACATTCTTTGGGAAACTTTGAGGAAGGAGACACTCAGACTGGCTTGAGCTCCGTTCTTTTTGAAACTTCGTAATGTACCATATCTAGTACACGACTTGGAGTTGGCCACATCCTAGACTAATTCTTTTTTTTTTCTACCTCTGATAAGTCCACAAGAGCAGAAGTGCAATGGAAACACCACAGATGACATTCTGGTACTATAGATTAGTGTACTTCCATATACCTTAATGGAGCTATGTCAGCTTACACAAACTGGGCACCTTCATTTCTGCTCTGCAAAATGGATCATGGACCATATGTATTTAATTCTACATCCTGACTTGTGAATCCGTCTTCAGTACATCTGACAGTACTCTTGATAATTTGAGGGTTTTGTGAGTCATCGTTAGTTACAGACCGAGTATCCCAAAGCCTCTCTGCCTAGAAGGAGGAATGCGAATGGCCATAGACAGAATGCCCAACTGTAGAGAGCAATAAAACCTCAGTTGGTTACATGGGAGATGGATGTTCCCACTCAAATGTTGCTGATGGCTCTATTCTGCAAGAGTGAAGTATTTGAGCACATGTGACTTCACGAACAAAGGACAATAGGATTTCTCATCTGCTAATATGCTTTGTGTTAAAAAGGCACAAACATTTGCTTGCAGTGTATGTCTCTAAGTCTTTGCTGCAAACATCCTTCACTCTTTGTGTGTACGAATTAGGCACATTGAACAGTTGAACTTCAGTCAGGATTTTTGAAGGAAATAATAAATAAAGGGAAATTTTGTTGTCAGGGTTAGAAAAATTTTGTCTTTGGTGTAATTCCCATGTGATCAGTGGAGCTATAGTAAGGGTGAATTTTACTTGCCACGTTTAGCCAACACTTCATCTAAAACTAGTTTTCCTACATCTAATCCCCTAACCAGCCTCTTTCACTTGGAAGGCTGGTGTCAGAAAATGGGAGCTGGTGTCACTGACATCACAGATTTTCTTTTAAGGAAAAGGCAGGAAATTTCACCTCACTTCTAATTTGCTACACAATAATCACAAAGTGTCACATTATTTATTAACCAGTTGTTGACATATGATTGCGTATAAAAGTGACCCTACAGTCCAATCACAACGATCACTAGCAGGTTAGATTTGGTTTAAATAATGTCCCTTCCTGTGTTGAAAACAGGTGTAGTTTCATCCAACTGCCAAACTCAGCACCCTTCTGCCAAAGGCAAGTTAAGTTGTACCAGTGTGACGGTAGGTGAGTGAGACTTTCTACGTGCTGTTATTATTAAGATAAAGACATCTTAACAAAGGCTACAGTTGTTAGTGGTTTCATAGGAGCCTCTGTGAAGCCAGCTCTGGAGATAACACATAATATTTACTTCAGAAATCAAAACAGGGATTTGGTTTCCAAATCTTATAGCTCTTGCAATTATCATGCTTCAAAAGTCATGAGGATGGAGCCAGGCTCTTCTCAGTGACATCCCTTGACAGGACAAGGGGCAACGGGTGCAAGCTGGAACACAGGAGGTTCCACATAAATATGAGGAAAAACTTCTTTATGGTGAGGGTGACTGAACACTGGAACAGGCTGCCCAGAGAGGTTGTGGAGTCTCCTTCTCTGGAGACATTCAAAACCCGCCTGGACGCGTTCTTGTGTGATATGGTCTAGGCAATCCTGCCCCGGCAGGGGGATTGGACTAGATGATCTTTCGAGGTCCCTTCCAATCCCTAACATTCTGTGATTCTGTGATTCTGTGATCCATTTCCTGCTTTCAAATTTATGTTGGCATTACAGCTCAGTAACTAGGTGATGATCACGATTTATCTTTACAGTTTAGAAATAACAGGTTGTTAAAAGTCTTTGTCAGAAAATAAGTAATTGATTTTCATAAACTTTCATTTTAAGTTTTGGAATTGTTGACATTTTTGCTTTTTTAAATAAAAGATTCCCTCCTTTCTCTCAAGATCAATTTCCATTTCAAAATTTAGTTTTCTACAGCTAGCAACCCCAATCCCCTAAACATTTTAAGATGACAAAATTTATTTCAAGGAAACACTATAGGAACATCGCAACAAAGATATTTGATTTATCCAACTGGACCTTTAATATGAAATTCTAAATATATAAGCCCAAAGTTTTTGACCAAGCTAAGAGAAGAAAGTTCTTAAAAATCTTAAAAATTCTTGCTGCAAAAGAACCATATTCCTCCAGGCTTATTAATTCAGCCTGATCTTGAACTGCAGAATTCTTACCACTGATAGCATACAAAACACTGTAAGACGTTTCACCCCAGCAGGACCTTAACTCTGCCTTTCAATCTTGCCCCAACAAAGCTTACTTGAACCATACACCTGAGTCCCTCTAAACCATCACTGGTCACTATCACTGGATTGGTGGCAATTAGCACATTCAGTCTGTCACGGTTTAAAGCTGGGCCGGCTATTAAACCTGTGGCAGACACTCTCTGTTAACCCTCCCCCCCGCCCCGAAGGGAAAAGGGAAAAGGGAGAGAGACTTATGGGTTGGAAAGTTAAAACAGTTTTAATAAACTATAATAACGAAAAAGAGTATAATAATAATAATAGAAATAATCAAATATATACAAATATATACAAATATATATACAAAACGAAGATCGAGCTCCCCCGATGTCGGCCATGTCACCACCGGCACTGCAGGGCAGGCTCCGGGAAGGCCCAGGCTGGGCCTAGCGACGGTCGAGAGCTGGATTCAGGGATGCACGGATCGGGATCGGGGGCAGCAGGAAAATGGACAGAGTCCTCTTTGGACACTGGCCATAGCAGAAGAGAGCGAGACCCTCGTGATCCCCCCGCTTTATACCAAGAATGATGTGTATGGGATGGAATACCTTCGCTGGTCAATTTTGGGTCACCTGCCCTGTCCACTCCTCCCTGCAGGTGCGACCCCCCTTCGGCTCTTCACTCGTAAGCAGTGAGGAATTTAGCAGTGACCTTGGTTTCTCTAAGACTAAGTACAGCAAGAGCCTTTCTGCATAACATCTCAGCGATAACTACAAACTTTGAACTTTATCAGTCCTGGAAGCAGACACTGTCTGCAAAACATGCAGTTACTTTCAGGAAGTGCAGTTACTTAGAAGAGACTTAGCTGAAAGTAAAAATCCCTGAAAGGAAAATTGGCCTGGTTTAGGCCAAACCAGGACAAGTCTCTCACTTGAGCCACTACACAAGTATCTCTATATTCATCAGAGGTAATTGGTGGTAAATAACTGAGCAACTTCATTCAGGTGATTGCTACCCATTAGCTGCTTGGCTGGCAGTGTGATGTTGCAGGCTCCAGTCTCTGTAATGTGTTCTGTGCCACTGCAGGGACCTACAGCAGGTTAGCTGGGGAACTCAGCTGGACCTTAGCCTGTATGGGTTGGGAAAGAATGTGGGGACCCAAGAAGGACAGATGGGGGGTAATATGGCTATAGTCCTAATTTTAAACAGGCAAAGCAGTTCAGAGAAGGTGATGGAATGGTATTGGGGTCTTCTTGGGAAAAGGTAAAACCTAGAGATAGGGCAAGAGAAAGGGTCTTTCTCCTCCTGTGTGCGCACACAGCCCAAAAATCTGACCAGAATCAGGTCCTTCTGCCACTGGAAATGTGAAGAGCTCCTGTATTAGTCTCTACTGTGTTATTGTAGACTCCTGCAGATTTGGTCTTTTTCTATGATAAGGGTGCGCTAACTAATCCTTCTCACTTGCTGCCACTGATCTCAGACCTGACAAGCTAATTCTCAAGAGAACGGGGAAACAGTTTCACCAATTCTAATTCTCCTAAACTGTTTATTCCCTCAGGCAAACAAATCAACTCCCACACCTGTGAAAAGTGAGTATGGAGCAGAGGAAACCCGGCAGGGAAACTCCGTGAAGTCACAGCTGTGCGTGCTGTCACTGGAGTATGCCCGGTGCGTAATGCACATTAGGTAGGCATTGATCTCAGCCAGTTTATGAGGTCTGTTACAGAATTGAATCACTTGCTGCTGATGGAGCAGAAATTGCTACTTCCTAAGCTAATCCATTTTCAAATTAGCTTCCAATTGTGACTGATGACCTCACTGCAAATCAGTTTACCTAATTGCTAACACTCGCTAAAGGAAGAGAAATCAATCTTTATATATCTTTCTTTACCCTATATTTCTTAATTTTTCAATTCCTCACAGCTTCCTTTCACACTGCTCCATCCTAGAAGATAGGCTTTATGAAAAATCTAAGATTGCTTAATTGTCTACTCTTATTCAGAAGACAAGAAGGGTAAAAGGAAATCAATGACTGCCAGTGCCCCACTGACAGGACAGTTGAGAATGTGTATTCATTTGTTTGTGTAGCTTTCCTAAATTGTGACTTAGCATCTGTATCAGAACAAGATATAGAGAATTCTGCAAAAATTTCTTGATCATTGTGCATAATTATAAGCAGTTCATTTCCCAGTTTGTAATTGTAAAGACAAGTCTTAACAAGAGAATGGGCACAAGAGCTGATTGAAAGGAAAGATTTGATGCCCATGTAACTTTTAAAAGTGGATAGCAGAAGCAATCACAAGTTACCTCATAAATCTATTCTAGATAACTTTCATTGTGAGAGGTGGAGGGTTTTTTTCTGATTTGCAGGGAAGATTATATGTAGAGATAGGAGTGCATAAAGAATACCTTATACAAGCATGCTTCAAATTGAAGAACAGAAAAGACAGAATCAAAACAACAGGTACAGGTTCATTCTATTTTAGAACAAGCTCAGACCTATGTCAAATTACAGAGACCTTTTATGGGACAAACATGTATCTCAGTTTCAATCCTCACTAAATTTGATGGCATTGAATTCCGAGCAGACACCTCTTTAGAGCTAAGTGACACATTTATATGTGACATACATTCTGAATGATAGGATAAAGTGCATAGCAATGTACAATATGAATAAACTCTGAGTACCATGGAAATTTACATCTATTGTATTAGGAATCACATAAAAATAAGAAATTATACTAACATAATGAAAAAGGAAAAAATAGTCACATAACAGTAATTCAGTAAAAGAAGTCATACAAACCTATCTAAGCTGTTCCTCAAAGCAGTCAGCACAAATTAAGTAACTATTAAGTAACTATTAAGTACATCCTACACTGACTCAAAATAGAAGGCAGTGAGAAAAGAATCTCTGTGCAGCTGAGTAAGGAACAGTCCAGATTTCCATTGTGCTGTGTCAGCTTGCTCAGAAGCAAATCGGCATTTCCTCCCGGAGAGATACAGTTGTACTTTTTTAATAACAAAATAGCCAATATGTCTCTAAATATGATTATCATAACCACATATAACTTGTTGTACAACTATGCTCAGCTTCATAGGCAGGGCAGAAAGCCAGGAAATGTGGTGAACATATCCTTTTCCCCAACCCCTTGACCTACTAGTGTGATGTTTATCTTCATGCTGACATTCCTAAAAATCTATATCTCCCCCTTGAATCAAGCTACCATATATTGAGAACAGAATAGCAACTAATGTTCTTTTGGCATTTTAGAAACATTTTTGCCTTGCATAAATTGCCTTGCTTTTGCTTTCCTTTTGTATGCCTCTCTCAGCTGAGTCCACATTTTATTTCTGACTGTGACTCTTTGCAGCCACTCCTGGTTACATGTTAAAAAAATCCCAAGGAAACATTGTGGCTTGTGGTTTCAAATGTCAGTTTTACTATGTCCCTGAAGTTTAGTTGTGAATGACACGTTGACCTTTGAAGTAGCATTGTCCTGGGACATAGCTGAAATTTTCTATTAGAGTGAGGTTTGCCTTTAACAGAAGAGGAATGTTCAGATAGACTGATTGGTACTTGGCGCCTGACTAGGCTAAAAGTACAGCTTTCCCTCTCAGGCCTAATTCCTAGCACAGGAACGCAGAGACAAAAGGAAACACAATAGTGAGACAAATTTAGCAGAAGTTTTTCTGAGCAACTTTATAGAAGTTTAAGCTATAAATTGGAACACATACTTCTTCCTTTGTTTTTTTCATCAATTTTTGCCGGTGTACAATATGCCATTAAAATGTGCAATGCTGTTCTGCAATTTAGATAGATTGATGAACATTTTTTTCTTGGGAGAAATGCTTTTTTGAGAGCTCTAGAGTAACAGGGTAAGGTATAGCTTATTTTCTTAGGAGTTCTCTAATCAGCATTAGTATGCAACTCAGATTCCAAAATATTTGGACTCCCACTGAAATAAATAGAAGTGTTAGAGGAACAGAAACGCACTTGTGACCTCAGAGCAATTTTAAATATTCTTAAGTGTTGCTTCCAACTACTAAAGTCTTTTGAAGTGGTGTCTAGCTATGTTTCTATGATATCTGGGGATAAGCTCTATTCTTTATTTATCTAAGCAGGGGTTCTCCTCCAGTGGATCTCATGATATTAAAGAAGCTAATTTAATTAAGTAATTATAAAAGGTACTGGAGACCAAAACCATGAAAGCAAACTCATCTGCTATTAAGAATGCTCAATGTCATTGTAATTTTCCCATCTCATTCAAAGAGTCTTCAGAAATCAGATTTAGTCAACTTTCTGTAAATTTAGCCTTCAGATAGGACCTCCAACAAAGTAACCAAATGTGGTAGATGAACTACTATCAGGAAGTAGGAGGATACCATCAAAATACACTACGTACTTGTAATTGCTTTCCAACAAGCACAAATGACTATTATGATACACAAGATAGTGATCTGGAACATTAAAGTCAACTCTTATTAGCATATCTCTCCTTCCATTTCTCAAATCCTGGCAAAAAAAAAAATCATAATTAAGCCCAAAACTGCAGCCCAGACACGCGACCTAAACAAACAGAAGAGCAAAAAGCAGTGAAGCTCAGCTGTAAGAAGGAGAAAAGCAACAGTGTAAGGAAAGTCAGCAGAAACAAAAGACCCCTAAACTACTCCCCTCAGGATCACAGTAGTTCAGAAGCAGTTGCACAATCATATTCTCGATAAAAAAGATTATACAGAAAGGATGTGGTTGATTTTGCAAATACCCATTCGAAAACCAGTAAAATAACGCAAAGATAAGATATGAAAGGGGAGAAGGAAACCAGAGGCTTCATTTTCCATCTCCATATAAGCACAGCCTTTAACTTTTTCTGAACAGAGGCAGTTGAGCCTTAGTCTACTAAATCTAGGAAATGATTTCTGAAGAGTTTGCTCTTCACTAACCAGACTAAATCCTCCTCTGCATTACACAAATATAGGTTTTTGTTTTTGTTTTTGTTTTCTGTTTTTCATTTAGAACCATGTATGTTGGCTTATCAAAGTCTCTGCATGGAAAAGAAAATACTTTAGATGCACACTGCGTGAGGACTGACAGATACTTAATAGTACTTTGGAACCAGAATACAAAGTACCAAAATTTGCAACAGAAATGGAAGAAATCTCGGCAACAGAAGTCATTGACTCTTTGGTGTAAGAAAAACATTCAGTTGCCAGCATTTTCAATAAACTCCAGGTTGGGCAACTGAGACTATGGCTTTGTTGCAAGAATACTTCCCTTCTAAAGACAAAGAAAATACAAACTTGCTTATAAAGCTAAACTTCACTGAAAGATAATGGCCTGTCACTGAATACAACAGCCCTGCTCATCAAGGCATGATAGTATGCAGGACAGCGATTCTGTGACCCTTTTCTTCTCACAACCTCAGTGCCCTCTAAAATAATGTTCTCCCCCCCGACCACTTTGTAGTAGGAACGATAATGAGGAAACTGAACATTTGAAAAGGAGAGCTGAAAATGCTATTTTCTCTGATGAATGTAAAATAACCTATATTAAAGAACTCAATTTTAATCATGTGGACTTTTAAAATAAAGAAATCCAAACAACAAATACCTTTACACTCTTCAGTCACTGTAAATGGTGCAAAAGTTGACATAATTTATGCTAATTTTGAAGCTCTTCTATTCTCCCATACTGATGTGAAATAAAACTGAAAATCAGACCTGTTGTTATTTCTGTATAAACTGTCCATTAGAACAAAAAAAGATTTTTCCTATGACTTCAAAACTAGGCTCATATCTGGGAGAATCTACAGAATGGGTGTCAAGATTTTTCATTAGACATTGTCTGACTATTGACAGATTTCATAATCACATCATGATTCTGTACTCTATCTTTCTGGAGTACAATCCTGCCAAGAAAAAAGATGTATCTGCATAAAACATAGATTTCATATTCTAATGTTTGTAAAATGATAAATTATCTACTGAAGCTTTATAAGACAATACTTAGTAGGTTAAGACAGAAAAAGTGCAACTACTGCTTAGAATTGTTTGAAAGAAATTTGAATTACTGGTGTTCAATAGGTGTCTCTTAAATTTCTTGGAATTAAGTTTAGTATTCTACTAAGCATAGCAGAAAGCATATGATTGTGAAATATCTATATTATCTTTCTTTTTTTCTTTTCGTAAACTATCATGAACACACCAAAAAGATGTACATACAAGAAAACAGAAGGAGAAACACAGTATCTACTATGCTGCTGTCATGACTGACATTTTAATTGGCTCACAAGTGTAAGGGGACTGCAGTATGTTTAGACTTAATTTCCACATGTACAATACAGCCACTACAACTAGTCTCTTCTACATCTGGGAATTAGTTTATAGCATTGCAACTGTTGCTCATCTGGTCTTCTGCTGTCTTTGCCATGAACATGAGTCTTGACAGAGAAACTGTGGCTGGATAAAATAGCTAACAGATATTAATGTAGTCCCCTTAGGTATACTAGTTGAGAACATACCTCTGTAAGCAGAGAGGAGCCCAGACCACAGTGTGTAGAACTGGAGCTAAACAAAATAGGGATCGCAGACTTCTAGTGCTGCTTCTTGTGTTGGAATGGGAAAGGCAGGGTGGGTGAAAGGTACGGTAGGTATGGCAGCACATGCAAACAACAACCAGTGCTGGAACCCGTCTCACAAGGACTGCTGTTGTTCAACTGCAGCTTTCAGGGCACATACATGGAACAAAGGCCATCTGCATTACAGCTGATTGGGACTTCTCCAGCAAAATCCCTTTTCAATTCAAAAATCATGATTTGTCAAGAACAATTCTTCTTTTCCTAGTGAAAACTAATAATTTTCAAGAACATTTTTATTTGAAACTTTTCTCAGATAGCTCCATCACAGAACATCCCAAAAGAGTACATTCACCTTGACTGTACTTTTACTTAGACAAAACATGAGAACAGAGAATTAATACATGTGTGTTATGGTTCAGTGAAGATAGTTTATATAAATGTGAAACATCAACCAGAAAGACTGTATGTCTTCAAGGATACAGAGCACACAGAGAGCAACATCCTTGAAGACACAAACTGGGCTTCACCCATTCCCCTCTTGAGGGATGAACCAAAAAAAAGGATGAGATTTAAACTGCAGTCTCCCACATCTCCTGAGATATATAATGATCCTCCATGGAAATTTCATTCTTTTATCCCCATCAAGCCAGCCAGACTCTGGTCCAATATTTAAGCACTTTCACAAACATAAACAGTTGCAATAAAAGCAATGAAAAGAGACTGATTTTATCCTAGGATTTATCAGAGCCAAAAAAAATTGTGTCATTTTGCTTTTTAATCGTAGGCGATCTTCATAACTATTGAGCTACTTTAGAGCGTTCACATATCAATATTACTAGGAAAATATGTTGGCAGGGGTTTGGAGGTTAAGGGGTTTTTCTTTTTTTTCTTTTTCCTGTCCTGTTCTTTGCACAATTTGATTTAGCATGATGAAGAAAATAAAACAAATCCCCAAACCCTGAAATCTTTCAGAAACCAGAGTTCTAGTTTTCCAGCCAGCCCTCATCCACATGGAGGCCAAACGCTTTTGTCATATTATTAATTCAGTCTGCACAAGAGGTTGTGGTTCTCTTGCTAGAGGAACTCTGCTATGAAATGTGGTGCCAGAAAATTTGACAAGTGCCCTCCCTCCTAGTACAATATTTTGGAGCGAGGAAGCACAGAGCAGAAGGCAGACTTTCTGCGGGCTGTTGGGGGATGGTTTGCATAGCGCTTACACTTCTTTGTGGTGTGCCTTGAAGGGGGAGAAAGTTGGAGCATTTCAATGGCCCTTCTCTCTCCATCTCCTGCAGTTTATACAGGATAAAGACAAACCTAGCAAAAAGAAGAAACCAATGTTGTTGCTTTCCTGCCTTTTCTAACATCTTAGAACAAGGTCTACGAGCAAGTTCTAGTAGGTCATGCGTTACAGCCAGTGTTTGGGATCACATATAGGAAAGGTTTTGGCAGTACAATAAAACCAAATATTTCTTGAGAATGAGTGCTCAGTTTCAGATGTTGTTTTAGACCACATTCGGCTATATGAAATGTGTAGTTTTCTGTTTTTGTTATTTTTATCCCCCCCACCCCCGCCTCTAAAATAGCTGAGAACTATTTTTTAATACTTCTTTCAGCTTTCAGGTAAATATATAGCAATCATATTGACTACTGTGAACACAAGCATTAGAACTTGGGAAGATGATTAAAACCCTAATAAATTTGAAACCGTTTTCAATTAGTACACAGGAAATTTACTTTGTGAGCCATGACTTGTTTTATTAGTGCCCTGGAGGGCAATTTAGATTGGAAAAATCAGGACATCATTGTTTGCCAAAAAAAGAAAACAGATACTCAGCTTTCATCTATAGTCTGGGATACAGCCATGAAAATGAGACTAAAATATTATTGAGTACCAAAAAATATTTATGCATTGGGGTCAATCACAGTTCCAGAGTGTTGGAAATGACATTCATCCCATCCTAAAATGTGTAGTTAACTTGGAAGTTTTCCACTTGCTAACATGCTGTTTTTACTTTTAAATGAACTCAAAGTAAAACCATTATATTACATTTTTTTTTTAATAGGTACAGTTAAGATATGGGAACAGTTGCTCAAGAAAGCAGGAACCTCCCTAAAATTTATCATACCTCTGAAACTTTAGTCGCCTGTGTTTTCTGTTGGGTTACAACATACACCCCATTCGCTATTTTCCTTCTTTGTTATTGCTCAGTTTCTCAGCTAGCCAAGAATAAAAAACTTACATCAAAGGCATAAGATAGAGAGAAATAGGTACAGAAAAGGGCTCCTGCCAATGCATAATTCCTTCTAAAAATATGAAGAGCAAGATCAACTTTTATGACTGCAAAATTTGTTATGCCAATTGTAGTCTGGCCAGTAAGGTGAAGGAGATTAAATAACTCTTAATATGTCTTTGCCTGACGTACACAACCATCAGCTACAAAAGTGTTCCTTGTGTGTTAACCTGCCTTGACCTCATCCACCTGAATAAGGGCCTCTTGCAGTGTGGTCTATAATTTTTCAATACTTTTTAATCATAGCCACGTCAGTGTCTTTCACACTTCAGCAAGCTCCTTCAAATGATGCCAAGCTCAGATTTAGCAGCACTGGACCATGGCTTAAACACTTAGGGCTAAATTATGATAACTTGGTTGTGCAAGGGAGGCAGAAGTCTCCCCTCCTTTCTCCCTCACCGTTAATGCAACTTCAGGGGGAAAGGATAGGAATATGAGAAGACCCTGGCGCATCTTGCTCTATATGAAGCAGCTGATACATAGGGTGAGAAATGAAATTCTCCAAGAAAAGAGGTGAAGCACTTTAGTCTTTTCACCAAAGCAGATACAGGAAGGATGTTTCTCCAAACACATATTCATACCATTTAGCACTAGCTTTCATCTGTACGAGTGCACTGCAATTAGGTAAAAGAGGCTGCTTCAGAAAATAATTCAGAGTATCTAATAAAACTAGTACTCAAAGCGTACCTCTGTGAGAAAAAACTATATGAATAGTGATCGTAATTACTCCAGGGTTCACAAAAGTGAAATTACCCCATAGTCAGTCACAATTCCTATAAAAAAGGGAACATTAAAAAATACAGGGGTATTCATTAATGAATCTCCAGGTATATACAGGTTTTGTGAGGGTATTAAAAGGACTTACGGTTCTCCTTTCCCACCCAAAGTTTTTACATTCAAAATTTGTGCTCCTCAAATCAACCATAGATGCAGTATTTAAGCTCTTACACATGAGAC
This sequence comes from Nyctibius grandis, assembly GCF_013368605.1. NCBI lineage: Eukaryota > Metazoa > Chordata > Aves > Nyctibiiformes > Nyctibiidae > Nyctibius > Nyctibius grandis. The sequence continues at coordinate 10,337,532 of NC_090662.1, read as the reverse complement.
TATTTCAGACACACAAATATCCAACCGAGAGCTTAACTTGCAAGAATGAACTCTTGTAAATGTTGCTTCCTCTAGAACAAAAAGGCTGACAAGTATGAAAACAGCATTTACAGTTCAGAGCTGTAGTGTACCTACACTCCTATCACACATTCACACTCTGGATACATCTGACCTGAAGCAGAAGTACCGTAGTCTCCATTCACAGCTCCCCAGGAGGGAGGGACTCTGGTGTGCCTATCCACTGAAATTTCCCAAATAAAAGCAAAATGCACAATGTTGTCCTGATCAGCCGGGCCCCACCTCAGTAAGTAGGCATGACATTGTCAGGACACATACCAAGGACCAGAACAGTAGGGCACATCATGGACTGCACCTATGCCTTATTATAAGCATGGTATTTATCTGTCTCCATCAAATCAGCTCTGTCTATATGAACTTCTAGCTGAGGTTTTAATAGAAAATTAAGCAAAACTAGCATTCTAATCCTTTACATAAATTTCAGAGTACTAGTTAAGATCTTTAAGGAACATAGTAATTTCGCACAGAATTCTTCATTACCATGAAACAAACAGGAATGAACAGTTAGAAAGAAAGAAGAAGGGAAAGAATAAAGGAAAAAGGAAAATGGGAGAAGGAAAAAGGGAAAAGAAAAAAGAAAAAAGACAAAAAAAAGAAAAAGAAAAAAAAAGAAAACCTACCTTACACAGCCACAAGTGTAATGGTTAAAGAAAAATTATCCAATTTGATTGATGCCTCTTTCGATACTCCTGAAGGAAAATAATTTTGTATTTGAAAAATGCAAATAATTTACAGGAAAAATACATAAAAGCTTACCTACATGGTTTTAAAATTAAGTAACATAATCGATTACCATAGCATTGCTTTAAAGCATCCAAAGCCTTGACTATATAACAGGGAACATTCTAAATTCAATACGATTCGGGAAAGTACATGGCAGGGGGCTTGTGATGAAACACAGTCGTATTGCTCGTGTATAAAATACCAGTCTTTTTGCTGTAATGAAGTGAAGTCATCTTGGTTTGCAACTGCAGTTTGTTAGGATTGTATCATTAACAGAAAAAAACCCCAACCATCCAACCCTCCAAATTCATCAATTTTTATTGGAATGGAGTTACATCTCCTTATAAAGACAAGCCTAGACATAAGACATTGAACCAAATTAGTTTCACTTTTTGAAACACTATAGTGTGGTTTTGCTTTGACCAACTCAGTTAATCTTGCTTAGGAAAAGGGGAGTGGGGGGAATGCTGTTTCGGAGAGGGGACATGCAGTTTTGCAGTGTTATATGAATAACACACAGCACAGGTGTGGAGCATCACATAAATAATCCTATGCCAAAAAAGCAGCAAGCAAGAGCACATGCCAGGGAACCTGATTTTACATTAGCCAGAATGCTGTAACACAGATGTCAGGTTGTGTGTGCCTAGGAGCTAGGCAGAACTACTGTGCACTTCTTAGCTTTGCAGGTCTACTAAGACATATATGTGGGCATCCACAAAGGCTAGCTCCAGCCAAGGAATGTTGATCAGAAAGCCAAGATCATATTGGAGTAGCTCAGAACATCTAACTTCAAACTTCAGTTGTATAAGAGCCTCACTCCTTCACTGGAAAAACTCAGAAAATTCACTTTCCTACAGTAACTTCAGACTGTATGAATCCCCCATTCTTCACCCAGTCTGTTCTTTTTTTTTTTCCCCTGAAAATGTGCAAGAAAACAAGCTAAATGAAAAATATTTAAGACTTTCTACAACTCATTAACAAGAACTTTGCTCATGTAAACGGACCTTCCAGGTACTGTCACATAACTTCCACTGGCAATATTACCACTGCCTGATGCCTATCATATGAACACGAACACCCTGGGCTGCAGTTTCCTGCTCCGGGACCTACAGTACACCCTGGACCAAGAGGTGCTAAAGAGTGAAAGGGCTATGGATGAATGGAGAAAAAAATCCTTCTCAGTACTCTCTATGTGGAATTTTCCATGAAATATCAAGTCCAAATGGAACTAAAGCCAGTTTGGTCCACAGTTGGTTTATTTCATTGAATATCTTGAATTAAAGATTTCTGTTTGAAACACATGCAGTCTGTTAGTTAATGCTGTTGTATTTCTGATGCTGTGGGACCCTACAGATTTGGAAGATACATCTTGTGTTTTAATATGTACTTGCACAATGCCTAACATTCCTTGGCAAATAAGTTAGTAACATTCTCACACAAAATTAAGCAAGGTCTTGCTTATTACATATGAATATAGTTTTAAAAAAAAGTTTCTATATTTGGATCATGATTTACAGTTTCATTGAAGTGCTCTGGATTTCTGAATGTGATTGACAAAGAAGGAATTATGCTAAATAAATTTTTAAGATAAGGAAGAGTCAAATGATATTGCAGGATACTTTTCTTCTATAAATGTATTATAAGAAGTTTGCTGAAAGACAGTCTAGCCTATAATTTTAAAGACCTGTCAGAAAAAACCTCATCCAGTGGAAGAAACCAGAGTTGTGAACTTGCCCACATCGGCTGCCAAACGGAAGCCAACATATACAATCAAAGTAATTAGAAAAAAATTCTTAATATCTCAAAAATACAAGAGCTGATCTTCTGTAACCTAGACTGTCAATGATTTAAAATGAAATAAATTACCTTATCTGCTAAAGGGAACAAAGTTCATAAGTTGTTTTCTGGTTTTTTTTTTTTGTTTGGTTGTTTTTTTTAACAATACAATAGCTGCTGATTTGCTCTCCAGGGCTACTCTTCATTTTTTTTCCCTAGTGGTGGTGTTCTTTTCAGGCTACAGAAAATTTCAGACCTTACTCTGTCTTGTGTTAAAACCTGAACAAAGCCCAGTGAAGGAAGTGGAAGACATTTCAATGAGCAATGGAAGCAAGACCCAAACTTGGTGCAAACCCATCAAGTTTAACAGACCTAGATCTGTAAAGGCTAGCACGGACCATTTAAAAAGTAAACTGAGACAGAATTTATAAAAGATACCTCTATGGATTCTTACATTTTCTCTTTTCTTAATCTGATCGTAATCAATTATTTGGAAAGACAACTGAAAGTGTCTTAGGAGTAGGAAAGAGGTTTACCGTTACAATTCTCCTAGAGATTTAATCACTACACTAGCTCTGTGAACATCTTGCTAATCCAGTCTCTCTGGAAATGATTTGGTTGCTTTTCCTAAAAATAAAAAAATTTAAAAAAAAGAACTGGTTTTATCCACTTTAAATCTAAAGTTTCTTTATTTCCTGTGATATGTGTGCACATAACTAAACTATTAACTTTAACATACAACAGCTGAAGAAAGCATATTCCCAATTATAGTAGAATTAGAGTGATATTAAAATATTATTATTGTGATGCTTCTGTTAAAGTTCTATCAACACTTTCCTGAGATACAGTAACAGCTGTATTTTTAGAATTTTATCATCTGGAAGGAAAAGCATTCTCCATACTAAAGTTTCCAATTAAAATTGTGTGTTAAAGAGACTATACTTTTTAACTTCAGATGTGGAAAAGATTCAGAATTTATCTCTAAGCCACTAAAATGTAAAATAAAATAAATGATTTATCATCCAGGGTTTTTTCCTGCCTTTTAAACTGACTTTCTAGCATCACAGAAAATACACTAAAAAAATGTCAGGCTTTTTAAAGATTCTCAAGAGGCGCATCAAATGTTTAAGCACCCAACATTATTGATCCCTTCTGAAATTCCTATTGCAGGTGCATGCATTTCTTTCTTATGCATATGAAGCCCAATCCAAACATCCCAGTCATGTATAGAATGCGTACCACTGATTTTAAACACCTTTATTAGTCCATCTCTCCAGCCAAGGAAGGACTAACAACATTCTTGCTCCTCTTTCAGAGATTTTCCTCAAAAAAAGTATTTTATGGCTAGGACACAGTGATGTGAAGACCAATGAACCAATCAACCAACTCATCCACCCACATATACATACACACATACATGCAGAAAGTAATACTAATCTTTATTAAACAATTAGTAGGATTCTTACTGCTTTTTCTTGTATGCTCCCATAACTTCAGGGCCAATCACAGGAGCCAAACTACCTCCTGCTAGTTTTTACAGCTGAGGTTTCTCAGTCCTTTATAGGCACCATTTGACCCCTTTCCAGCTGGCTCTGATAATCAAATACGGGCAGCCGAGTCCAGTCCTACCTCCTTGCTCCCCAAACAACTGTTTTAGGATTGAAAGGAGTAGACCACCCTGTTAAATGTTCTACGATTAAAACAGCAAAGAATTTAACAGGAAAATCTGCTCATTTTATTATTCCTTACAAGACAAAAGGAAGAGAGAGAGTAGAGAGGGACCTTTGAGGATATGATTAACTTTTATTCACTTGAAAGTCCAATTTGGAAATAAAATGTTGAACTATGAGCTTTTACAGACATACAGCAATTTTAAGTTAAGCAGACATTTCACGTAAACTTTGTTCGTTTTGTCTGTGGAATACTCCACATATGAAGTGTCAGTTTGGGTAGCTGTTTTGATTAATGGGCTTATACAGACTTGAAATAGATTCAGATGAAAAAACTCTTCATGCTTCCATGTTTAAACTTGATTTTCACTCTATGGTCATTGTATGTTATATACAATATATGATAGAAAGGCTTAGTGATAGGTAAGAGATAATTCCATGAGCGCTCATTGTCTGAACTACTGAGCCTGAGATGAGACAGGACCCCCTGGAAGGAGGGATTGTATTTCCTTGAGAGCAAATGAGGATGGTCCATATCCATGCCACCAACTGGGAGAGGCTCCCTGCGTCGATGGAAGAAGTGTGAGAAGGAAGACTGAGTTTGCGGTATGGGCAGACATTCCTGAGAAAAACAGAGAGCAAACATGGAGAAGCAATGGAAAAGGAGATTTGTCCAGGTAACAGGAATCCCAGTGCTGACTGGGAACAAGATCTTGATCTGAAAGCTATAGTGGGCAAGAGGGAGATTTCAAATAATCTTATTTTAATTTCCTTCGCCTAAGATCTCTGAGCTTTCTCTGAGGCACCTTTTTTTTTTTTTTTTAATCAAACAGAGTTTTGGAGATCTGTTTTTTTTCTCACTCTAAGAAAAGGATTGGACAGTCTCATCTCAAAACTATGCCCAGCTTGAGTCCTATCACAACGTCTCATCAAGTACACAAAGCTAGATACGTGAGTGAATACATTATCATAAAGATATTCCTCATTGACATTAAACATCAATATTTGCATACAAAAGTAGTCTTAAGAAGTGATGTTTGGCTTTGGCCCAATGCTAGAACTGTTTGTCATAAAGCCTTGAGATAAGCTGCAAGCAGATTGAAAAGTTATATAAAACATATTTTTGTGTTCTGCAGAGAGATAAACTTTATCCCAGACATAATAATTGTATGATGCATGATAGCATTTGAGAGAATGCTCCATTCTTTTAATGGAGAAATGGCATATTATTGTGAATATCATTTTTACTCCCCAAGTCATCTTCAAAGGTGCATTTTTGAAAATGTGTCTTTTCAAAATTGGACTCACAGACAGGCAAAGTCTGTGTTTGGACAAAGTACATTCAATTCTTGTCATTTGGGTTTCGTGGTCTCCAGTTGTCATAAACATTCTCAGAAGCTATATTACACACATTGTTGTGTGTGTGCATAAAATTTTGGAATCTCATCAGCAGGGAAAGAGATGTAGAAACATTTCCCTGTCTTTGAAATTATTGGTGAAAATGAACACAGGCATTTTCAGAACTGGCCTTATTAATGAAAGCCTTTCCTGGCTGGTGCATATCAGGGCAAACACATTATTCTCAATGAAAAACAGCTTTGGAAAAGTGAAGGAGAAATCCTCATGGGTGGTCTTCTAAGAAAATAAAACAAGAATTTTATACTCTAGCTGCATTTTTTTTTTAAAAAAAGGTAGTCCATGGTTAACTTTGGGGTCCAGAGGCACTGCAGCAAGATACCATATTTGATTCCAAGAGGACCTATATTCTGTCCTCCTCAGACCAATGTGGGGAAATGCTTTGTGTTTCCCAAATCCTATTCAAAGTGAATGGAATGATAAAGAGTTTCACTCCCTGAACTGGTTGAAGCAAGATTGTTATGGAGATGAGGCACAATTGAAAGGTTCTTCTATCAGCAGAGAGTCTAAATTGACTGTAATAGGCTTTGGAATAGGCTTTTACCCTTGAGCAGAGGTGTCCAAGGCATCTGATATTCTGGCATTACCAGGAGCCCAGCCTTACTCTTGAGCATTTTAGTACTTTGCAGAATCTGTCATTCTATGTCTGATTCATATTTTTAAACTCTTTGCCTCTGTTTCCTGTCAACCATGCCCTACTGTCTTTGACTACATCTTTACTACATAGATATATAACAATTTCTGCTCTTTTTAAGACCGGGGGATTAAATTTATTGGTATTTGAGAGAGAAATAGAGTCAGGAATAATAGATTTGTCTTGTCATTCTGGTATAAATTTCATTCTGTTTCAGTACGCTGACAAATAGAATTTGGAGGGAGAAGAAAAAGTAGAAACCTTCTGCTAGTGCATATTACAGATTTTATCAGAACAAAGAGTAGTTTCTAAACTGTAATCTTTGATTAGCTTTGCTCAAGTCATTTAACATTCATTTTGTACTGTCATATAGACAAATCATTTATTGTGATAAATATTGTGTTTTGATCTCTTTTGGTTTATGTCTTCCAAACAAAATTCCATTAAGTGGAGCAACCACATTTCTTCCATTTATGAAATTGTTTATGACTTTTCCGGTTGCTCTGTGATAAAGGTTCCAGGATGAATGAAAGAGATGCAGAAGCAGATATAACTGTAGGTTAACATAACATAATGCTATGAAGTATTTGACTTATAGCAGAGGCAGTGAATGAATCCATGTCCCATGCCTCCTACTCTTGTTAAGCTTCCTCTAGGCCCATCGAAATACACTATTGCGTAAATGTCATCACATAACTTTGGCATGACTGTAGAATTACTAATTGACTACACTGTTCTCACTGATGCAAGACCTTCCCCTTCTTTATTAAGTCGGCTTTCCTGCCGATAGATGTCACAGGACACGCAATTTCCTTCTGAAAAGGTCATTAAATGTGATAAATACATAAGCACAATTTGCTTCCTCCCTGAGGCGGGGATCCAGAAATCTTGCACAGGAGTCTCTTGCATAATACTCCCCTACAGCCAGTTTGGCAGGTCCAGCCAGCACCAGTAGCATAAACTGACTTGGTGAGATAAACCTTTGGAAGTAATTCATTACAACTGTAAGCAAAGAACAACAGTGGGGAAAATAGCAACTATTTTAAGTTCTTCACTGAATGTGTTTTTTTTAAATCAGTGAAATATTCTGCTACCATGCTATGTTATTCCCTGCACTGCAGAGATGCTAACTGGTGATCAATAAAAGAGGTTTCAACTTATGTTCCTGACCTTCATCTCAAATGAAGTCAAGTGGAAAACATCGAGTTTTAAATGACTTAATAATGTACACTTGAAGATAGGGGCAATCTTGTTATTGAGTTCAGTGCAAATGTTTCAAGCCCTTCTGTTCTAACTCAAGTGATACCGTATTTATAACCAAACCCATTGGACAAAAAAAAAATGAAGAGTTTTACCTAAAAGCTTACTGCTTTGAATGCAGTCCGTATCTACATTAAAGAAAATTAAACTGCTTGTGATAATTCAGCAGTTTACATTAGCTTAATTATACGATCTCCATCACATTCCAGTGCTGATACTGCCCATGTTGTCTTTACTATGGCTGTTACTTTTATAGGAAATTTTATAAAATAGATACGAAGCTCCAACTCTTTTTAGCCCTTAGAAATGTCCTGTTCAAGATCAAGGAACTTTACAAAAAAAAAAAAAGAAAAAAATTTTGCTTTATTTCCATACACTAATCTTTTGAATAGAAATAAAAATGACTTAATCTCTTGACATTTAATTCAGAATTATAATTATTTTTTTTAGGAAGAAGCCTGTTCCTTCTTTAGAAATAAAACAGGTTAAATCACTTCTCTGCATCAAGAACAACTCTGAGTCTCTATACAGAAAAGACTGCTCAGGATTTCTATAATGATTGCTAAGAAACCAGGTTTTGTAGATGTATAATACCTTAGAAAGCTTAGTGAAAAAGAAAATATGAAAACAAAAGATGCTATGCTACATTGTAGAGCAAAATATCCTCTTACAGGGAGGATACTTTTTTAAAAAAAGAGCAGTTTATTCTCTGATTGTATTTTTTCATAAATCACAGAGACAGATGTGTGCCTTAGTCATGCATCAAGGTTGATTACCATTTCTTTAGTTTCATACAACACAGGCTAAGGATTAGACTGTTTTATTGAAACTTATTTTTTCATTTTATAGTAGAGAAAATGTAATATTACATGCATTTTTCTTTGTTACAGAACATCTGCACAATAAAAACAATATTTACATCATACAATTTTCTTCTCTTATGAAGAAAAATCTAGTCATAGCTGGGTCTGCTTGTTCTCTTTCTAAGAACACATTTTGCAGTAAGTCCTCATACAGGTTAAGATAATAACTAAAAATTTTTCATTGCATACTCTGCTACCCACATGCCTATGTACTTTTTATATTTTAAAAATTCATTGATCAAGAAAATCTTAGAATATATGTATAGATGAAAGTATCTGGAGAATAAGTGTTTACCAATTTAATAATTAAGCCCTGTTGAATTCCTGCAGCCATGAGTCAACAACTTTTAAATGACAGGATGTGTGTAATGGTTTTTAGCTTCATTGTACCAGGCCAGCCTGAACAAGAAGTGGGATTCTTCCTTAGTATAGTTCCTTACCAAAGAAAACTCTGTGGGAGGAGAATATGTACATCAGGGACAGTGATCTGACCTCAGCTATAATAGCTAGTCATAGCTGGCATCAAGAAGAGATTAACATGAGGTTACTCAATATTTCTATTAGATAGAGTTCAGATTTGACATTAGTCATGGATCTAAAGTAAATTTTGACACGGCTTTGGAATTCAAGCTCTCTTACTTATCTACCAGCTCCAATGAACTTACAAAACCAAGATTGTTATATGGCACAAAGGAACAAACACATGGCTGAAACAAAGAAAATCTAAGATTTGGCTGAGGAACTCATATGATCAATGCTCACTGGTGTTTGAAACTTACCAAATTAGATTTATTTCTTTAAAAATGAAAAGCAAAGTAAATATCTAATTCATCATTGAAATAGTCACTTCATATAGTTTCTGGAGGGGAAATATTTCAATAATGGTTCTCTTAGACAATCTCATGACAAATATTGTGTATTACTACCACCATCACAAAGCTGTCTTCTCTTTTTGACTTCTCTTTCCACAGGAAAGACCAAAAAGACAAGAGGTGTGAATTTGCCTATGAAAATGTTAGAGTGCTTCAAGTTTGGTAAAGAAGAGCATTTCCTATATCAGTTCAAGAATGTTAAAAAAGTTAAAAAATGTGAGTCAAGGAGTGCTTTTGTCCTATCATAATATACTTCATAACATAGTGGATCCTGGCTCACTGAGATCTTGACAGAAACAAAAACCCTAATACCTTAGTAGCATTTAATTTAGAAATTTTTTGGTGTGTCACACACTGTGCTTAGCACTCATTTATTTCTTCTCCTAGTCTGAACGGAAATGAGACAGCTATTTCTACTGGGTTATTTTTGTGGGGTTTTTTGTGTTTTTTTTTCCATACTAAACATCAAAACAATAAAAAAAACCTTGCAAAAAAAATTCAGGGGTCTTTAATATCTTTTTTTTTCCCACAGGGGTACATTTTTCCACATAGCTACGATGTTTATGTTCACTCTGACTCACACTGGAAGGAAAGGAGGTGCTAATATCCATGATCAAATCAGTTCATAAATTTACTTCATTGCCTAGTCACACCATCAACACTTGTTTTTCCACTGAATTTCTTTCTCATTATTTCCTCTCTTCCAGCTCACCCATGAGTAGTTTTAAACCTACATTGATTGAAAGATGTTTGCAAAAACATCCCCATGCAAAGAAGTATTGTAAAAGCAAGGTGACTTACCTTTTGACAATTCTCCCTCAAAACGGAAAGGTTTCATGCTTTTTTGAGCAAGAAACTCTCCTCTGAGGCTCTTCTCTTCCCTTGCCTGTCTTACACTGTGGCTTTAATCTCTGCCATCATTATAATTTCCTTAACCAAGGACTATGATGTCACAACATTTTCATGTTATGATGGACTTCTTTGGGTTCTGGATATAATTACTACTTTTCTGGGTGTAGCAATACAGTTGTCAAAGAAAAAGAGATAATATAAAAATAAGGAAACAAACTACAACATCTCGTTCTTTGCTTATTTGTCTTTATGTTGATATTGTTTGAATAACAAATTCTCTGGCGTCTTAACCACTAACACAGAGAAGCATTTTGCTATCTTCTGAAGGAATCGGAAAGTAAACAGCGGATTGACTTATTTCACCTTTCCCTACTGAAACCTGTTATTGGTTCAAACACAAGAAGAACCAATATTTCTACTGCATCTCATTCTACTGCCTAATCAACTTCTTTATCCATTCAGCAGAAATTGAGTATTAAAATTAGCTATAATACAGATCTCTGTGGTGATGTAGAGTATATAATGTCTATTTTCTGGCTGCCTTTGTGCCAATGAATATACTTTCCTGGATAAATGACTTTTGAGGCTGCAAAGTCACTGAAAATTGTCTGGCAATAGGAGCTCTGCGCAAAGAAACATTTTTATTATGAGCTTTGCCATTACAAGTATGTTGGGCAATTTCTGTTACTTTGGATTTTTAAAACTAGATTTCAAATGCTAGTTTCACCTCAGCTGGGGATGAGGTCTCCCAAAAGAGGAATCCTAAAGAAATTACCTTCTTGGTCTGCTAGGAAAAATATCAGAGGCAACTGATCAAGGCTGAAATCAAAGCTCAGCTCAGTCCAGGAGAGTTTAACCAAGAGGCACACTTCCTAAGTGAATGCCACAGACATTTATTTTCCCTGCTGGAGTTGTCCACATCCCTCCCAAAAGCCATAGATGGGATGACAGTTTGTCCAAGCAGCTGTGCAAACTGCTGTGCTAGGAGTGCGTAATCCTTACTGACATGGACCGGCTATGAACACGTATCTGATGGCAGTTCTGTTTTAGATAATCTTATACTCTGTCCTTCCCTCTCTGCCCACACTGAGAGCTACACAGCTAAACATAGGGTAATCTCTCTCAAAAAAGGAAAAGCATCTCTGCACACCTTACCCTGCAATATACATAGCTTAGTCATGACAGTCACCTGTGGATTGGATGTAAGTGTAGTCAGAGAGTGGATGCACCTTGTGTGGCACAGAGAGGTGATGAAATCCTCATCAGCAACCTGGAAATGAATGTCAGACATTCAGTCTTCACGGAGCCCCATGAAACGATCTCAGTTTACTCGAGGTGCTTTGAGTCATGGGGCCTCAGAATGAGAAAAGCAAACCCTGCAGCAAGTGGTCAAGTCAAGAGCCATAACAGCAGATGTATGTGTGCCAGTTACCTTTACAATATTGAGACTGGGCTTTTGTTACTAAATGCAGTCAACTGCAATACAGGGAGCTTGTTTGTACCTGGAACAATTGCATTTTAAGTGTAATGGAAGAAGCAAGCATCACTACCAAACCTCTGCCTGTTGCGTGAGTGGTGTTTTTATTGCTTTAGCTCACAAGCCAGTAGGTATTCGTTGGTCTGTCAGCTTGAAATAAAACTCACGGAATTTAAGTGTTTATGAATTATTTGAATATCATGGCCCATTCTTTGTTTTTGTTGTATGTTTTCAGTTTGATGACTTAAAATACAGAGGGTGGATGTCATTAAACACCCTACTCCCACTTGGTCATTCCTAAAATGTATGTTTGTGTTCAGTTCAGTTCCTCCAAGGTCCCTCTGGGTTTATGTCACTTGAGCAATGCTATGGCAGCTCCACAAGCTGAGAATAGGCATCCTGCTCTCACTCAGTTGCACATCCCCTAGGACATATAGTAACGACTTCATGGAGAGAAACACTGTGATTAATGCAGAAGTTCCTTCAGAAATTATTACAGAGCTTTGCTTCAAGCCTTTGAGCCCTAAGACTTTCTGACATACTAAAACAAATCCTTCCTCAGACTCTGTCCTACCAGTTCTAATCAAGAACATTGGAGGATACAACATGCCATACAAAATAATTTGTTTTCTTTATTTGCAAAAATTCCTGCAATAAAATAATGAACATCAGATGTCTATTTCTTGCTAATGTGCTGATACTGCATAAAAGGAATACTTCAACTCCCAGCCCAGAACAGCATTTCCTTCTCTTCATGCCACAGACCCATTAGAAATCATGATCCAGATTCATGTCACAAAACATTCAGCCTTCAACTTAGCCTAAGATAGATGTCCATGTCTTCTAATGAAACTTCTTTAGCCAATGAACAGACATAGACATTCAGTCCACCTCAGTCCCCTTCTGGATGTGACTATCTCTTATTATTAGCAGAAATCTCCAGCAGTAACTGCTCTTCTATCTTCACTGTCTTCATTAAATTCCTGAAGGGGGGCGGGGGGATGATTTCATCTCTGGCTTTTCTAAGTTATATTTCCCCACATTCCTCTTCATCTTGACATTATTTATGGTGGGAATTCAGTCAGGTAATGATGCAACATCCTTTCTGTACACTCTGATCTCTTCTGATTTTAACCCATTAGGTGTAGTTTGTAATGGGAAAAGGAAGCGTTTGGCCATTGATTTTGTCTGCAGTTTTCCCCTGTATTTTTCATAACTGGATTTCCTAACTGTGTTCGTTCACTGCATAAAAGCTTACTGGAGTAAATGTCATGCAAATTTAGACAATCTCATTGCTCTGCTATACAACTAACACACAAAGACAAACCTATGGAACTGAATCACTTCTAAGTTATGCAAGAGGAAATTCATCTGTGATGCATCAGTCCATCTAGGCATGAAAGAAATTAAAATTGGTATCAAATGAGGTATGAGAGAAAAGCCAGCATCAGCTGGGAAGTTCAATGTATGGTAAGTGAGGTAAGGTAAAAACTTGTACAAGTTAGATGCTATGGTTAATTCTTTCCTTTATTAAGTAAGAGACATTTGTACGATAGGTACTCAAGGACTTATTGATCTTGGCAAAACAGGAAGATTATATTTTAAAAGTCAAGATGCTCTTGAAATTATCCCTGACCAAACCTTATAAAAATATATTCATGCTGTATTTTTATCAATATTTAAATCAATATTATGTTCCATTTGATTTATTTTCATTGTATGATCTTACTCTTATGGACATCCAGATTAAATATCTCTTTTTTTATTTACGGGTGCTCACTCTGTGTATTTCCAGGTTTTTGATGAAGCATGTTTTTCCAGTTTTATAAACTTCATTGCCTCCTCTTCAAAAATTCTCAGACCAATATTTGAGATTTTGTCAAATCTCAAATTTGATAAGATTTGAAGGCAAAACCAGTGCAGAAAAAAACAGTGCTTTTTTTCTTATAAGTTATCTAATTTTAAGAAATTAGTTTCTTACTATCAGTATATACTGAGGTATGTATTGATTAAACATTATATCTCTCTATATTTATCTCAATATAATATCACCGATAAAATAAAATATGCTAATTAACAGGCATGGTTCCTGTTAATAAATTTTATTTGCTGGGGTTTTTTTTTTTCACTGAGAGTAAGTAACTTCATAACCAAGAAATGTTAAAAAATTGCTGTTCTATATACAAACAATCTTTTCTGAAGTTACAGATTGTTACCACTGGTCATGGTGCTACTTAGTATTTCTTCATTATTTGCTTGGACCCTCCCATCTGTGTGTTATTTCTTCTATTAAGATTGCAGGATCTTTGGAGAAGAAACCATCATTTTGCTCTGAGTTTGTGCAGTATCTACCATGTTATGCTCACATTTTATGAATGATCCTACTGAAAGTATAATCTTTGTTCCTTTTAAATAGTTGTCTGTTCCCACAAAAATCTCTATAGGAGATTTCCAGTTTCAATGTTGATGTTATGAAAACTCATGCAATCATATTATTATACTCAAAATTTTACGCTGTAAATCTAATGTAATTACTATAAGTAGGAATAATCATCTATGTAGGGGATGTTTTTTATCTCAGGAAGAATCCAAAGATCAATGTACAACTCACACTACATGCTAAAATGTGCTACTATTGACATGAGGGACATCCACTGGACTGAAGGAGGATAGGATGTGCATAGTGGATATACACAGACATTTTACACAGGAAAAAAATATTTCTGTGGTGTTAAACTACAAGTTTAGTCTAGATTTTCAGTAGGATCTCATGAGTCACACCAAGCTGCTTTACAAGCTGCTTTGCAAGACATAAGCCTGCTACTGCAAACCATAAGTTGGCCTTTTGTCTCAGAGCAACTACACTATTATTGAGTACGGCCATGTTATATCACATGCTTATCATATCCTTGAGGCCACTCCTTGAAAAGCCTGAGCCATCTTTAATGTATGGTTCACTGGATTTATAACATTATCCTTTAATACGCTAAGTTTTTCCAGGAATTAACTACTACCTTTTATTGTAGCAGTAAATTATATAGTAAATGTGGCTTTTACAGTCTTTTTACTGACAGTGTCTAAGAATAAGCAAGGTTAAAGAACAATGCTAAAAATATCATCAAATGGCATATATGATATGGTTACATTTAATCTCAGGGTTAGAGACAATTTTTGTAATGTAATTAGGACTTGTTTTTCTTGGCATTAGATACTCCCTCTGTAAAATGGGGATAAAAATATTAATCTTTATGATGATGAAGGAAAGTAATCTCTGCTGTTGAAAAGCTAGGTATTATCATCCTCCTCCTCTCTAGTGGAATAAATCTTTATATATGTTTAAATTATTCTCCCTATATAATTTTCCCTGCTTCAGCATTTAATAAAATAGCCCCTGGACTCCAGACAAAAACATTTTTTATAACACACAATGATGTCTGTTTTTGTGCAGAACAACAAAAAAAAAGATCACTACTCTCCTTGTGGGTAACTGAAAAGTTAGATTGATTATGTTTTGCATTCATCCACAGAAAAACTTGGAGGAAAGGTTTGCTCTTATTTCTAGAAATAAAATAATTTTTTACTATGCAAAGATTTCAAAACTCTTTCACTATACCTAGAAAATATGTACTGCATCATATTTTATAAATGGCTTTTGTTCTGAGTAAGTTTTTTTCTGATTTTAATAAAACTTTTCTGTGTAATGGCATGAACAATCTTAATCATTTTATAATTTTGCTGCAGTCTGCCTTTTTACACTATTCTGGTGGAATGATTTCTCCATCCCAATGGTACTTAGCTGAGTGTTTTAAAGAGTTTCTTTAATTCAAATATAAAATGTAAATGAGACCCTTAACTGAATCACAGATGCAAATAACATCCAGATGGATCAGTACATGTATTTCATAAACAGTCCCTATCTTTGTAGTGGGTTAAATTAAAATCCTGGATCCAACATGCAGTAAGTGGAAGTTTTAATCTTCTTAAATCCTTATTTGGATCTGATTTGCATGGCTGATGTCCATCTCTAGTCAAAAATCTGTTTGCCCGGAGGAAAAATGATTCCCACTGTAGTCACAAATAGTTACACATGTTTCCATGGGTGCCTGTGAAGCCAAAAGTTTGCACAAGCTGGGAAAGCAACCTTGTCAGAGGAAAAAAATATACAGATCCCATACTGAAATTGTTTCCTGAATAAAATATTTCAAGCCTGGCATGTCTGGACTGCATATGGAATGAGCATATGTATATTTATAAGCATGTGTTTATGTTTGTATGTAGTTTCCAATTCTACTATATATAAAAAAGAGGATATGAATGAAAACTTATGCATTTGACATCACCATAAGGAAGAATAAATGACCACTTCAAGCTAAAATTGCAATTGCTTTCAGTATTGTAAGAAAGATATTTTATACAAATCTACACGAATTTTATGTATGTATGTACATGCATGTACAGACCTGGTTAACTGGAGAAGTTCCAGCTGACTGGAAATTAGCAAATGTAACGCCCATCTACAAGAAGGGTCGGAAGGACGATCCAGGGAACTATAGGCCTGTCAGCCTGACCTCGGTGCCAGGCAAGGTGATGGAACAGATCATCCTGAGTGCCATTACACGGCACATGCAGGACAATCGGGGCATCGGGGCCAGCCAACATGGATTCATGAAAGGCAGGTCCTGCTTGACCAACCTGGTCTCCTTCTATGACCAAGTGACCTGCTTAGTAGATGAGGGCAGGGCTGTGGATGTAGTCTATCTAGACTTCAGTAAGGCATTCGACACTGTCTCCCACAGCATCCTCCTAGACAAACTGGCTGCCCAGGACTTGGATGGGTGGACTCTTCAGTGGGTTAAAAACTGGCTGGATGGCCGAGCCCAGAGAGTGGTGGTGAATGGGGTAAAGTCCAACTGGCGGCCGGTCACTAGCGGTGTTCCCTAGGGCTCAGTTCTGGGGCCGGTGCTGTTCAATATCTTTATAGATGATCTAGACGTAGGGATTGAGTGCACCCTCAGTAAATTTGCAGATGACACCAAGCTGGGTGGGAGTGTCAATCTGCTGGAGGGTAGGAAGGCCCTACAGAGGGATCTGGACAGGTTAGATAGATGGGCCGAGACCAACGGCATGAGGTTCAACAAGAACAAGTGCCGGGTCTTACACTTCGGCCACAACAACCCCATGCAGCTCTACAGGCTGGGGGAAGAGTGGTTAGAAAGCGGGCCGGTGGAAAGAGACCTGGGGGTGCTGATCGACAGCCGGCTAAACATTAGCCAGCAGTGTGCCCAGGTGGCCAAGAAGGCCAATGGCATCCTGGCCTCTATTAGGAATAGTGTAGCCAGCCAGTCTAGGGAAGTGATCGTCCCTCTCTACTCGGCATTGGTGAGGCCGCATCTTGAGTACTGTGTTCAGTTCTGGGCCCCGCACTTCAAGAAAGATGTTGAGGTGTTGGAGCGAGTCCAGAGGAGGGCGACCAAGCTGGTGAAGGGTCTGGAGGGTCTGTCCTACGAGGAATGGCTGAGGGATCTGGGGTTGTTTAGCCTGGAGAAGAGAAGGCTCCGAGGTGACCTTATTGTAGTCTACAACTACCTGAAGGGAGGTTGTAGCGGAGTGGGAGTTGGCCTCTTCTCCCAGGCAACTAGCGATAGGACAAGAGGACACAGCCTCAAGCTTCGCCAGGGGAGGTTCAGTTTGGACATCAGGAAGAATTTCTTTACAGAAAGGGTTATTAGACATTGGAATGGGCTGCCCAGGGAGGTGGTGGAGTCACCATCTCTGGATGTGTTTAAGAAAAGACTGGCCATGGCACTTAGTGCCATGGTCTAGTTGCCATGGTGGTGTCAGGGCAACGGTTGGACTCGATGATCCCTGAGGTCTCTTCCAACCTGGTTGATTCTGTGATTCTGTGATTCTCTATGTTCATATAGAAGTATATTAAAGCATATTTATAACTGTATGATTTGATGGGATAGGGATTTTTTATTTAAATGTACTGTGATAGTACCAAACTCAGTAATGGAAAGATTCAGCAGTGTTACAGCCAAAGTGCTAGACTCAACAACGGAAATGATGGGAGATGAACAGGAGTTACAATGACAGCAGAGCCAAATACCTCTTGGTAGTAGTAGACAGCAAAGTAAGGGGCAAGCAACAGAAATTGCAGCTTGGGAGGCTCAGCTTAAACTTTAAGAAAAAAAAATGTTAACCACAAGATTAGTATTGACTATAGTCCGACTTTGAGCAGGAAGCTGGACTAGATGCATACAGTTTCCTTCCAAACAGCATTTCTATCATTCCATGAAATGTATTCAAAAGTGTATGCCAGGTGGATTAGCAAGGCTTAGCTGTGGAGATTAATTAGTAGAACAAGAGGTAATTATTTTTTTATCCAGGTCACCAACATACGCCCATTTGAGAAAATATTCATGGGATTTCTCCAATAAAAATTTTACAGAATTGACCTATAGCAAGTTATACTACAAGACTCCCCCCTGGAATCTCTAAAATTTACTTCTTCTTTGATGAGTATTGCAAGGTTAAGAAGTGTTAGGCAGCTGTTAAGAGTTATTATCTGTATCAGAACCTTGGATTCCATTGTCCAGTTCCAGTAGTCAGCTCTCCCATTCCATAGTGCAATAAATTATTAGTTTCTTTGATCAAGAAAGATCTTCTGTTATAAATGTGCCAAAACTGTACCTGTATGTGATAATGTTCTTTTGACCCAGCAAGTTATCATACAAATATAATTACAAGAAGTATTAATAAATAGAATTTATTTTAGTACTCAAATTTAATGTCAAAAATGTTTTTGGTTTTTCATTCACCATGTTCTCTACCAAAACAGAGTATGAAATATGTACTTGATCATAAGTTTTAATTTATTCATTTGAAAACAGTTACAGACATTCCTAAGGCTCCATTCATTGTCTTATATAATTCTACACACTGTTGCATCCTTTCTTTCAAAAGAGAGAATGACCTTGTATTTGTCGGTTGCAGGCTCAGACATTTTGAGACACTGCCAAAAGTTTCCTCTTTTACTTGTGCTTCTGTCAGAAGATTTCTAAATGTAAATGTAGGTAGTTTTAAGTGTGTCCTGATTGCTTAATGATGAACAACCACAGATGACTTGACTTCTAGTTACTTAGGTACTAATTATAGATGTCTAGCTGAAATACACCCAACATTTTGAGTTAACATGGGAGGAGCTTGGATACTACTCTGTCAGACGCTAGAAGAAAAGTTTAAGACCGACAAACAGGAATAATTTAGAGGACTAATGGCTGAAAATATTGAGTGTAACTAGTCTTTGCTTTGGTTTTTCAGCTGGGAAACAGAGAAAATAATATTTCTTAGGAAGGAAATAACTCTTTGAAGTGTTATGAAGATACCCGGATTTTGCAGACCACTGTGAATTTCTCGTCTGGAAGGTGTTATATATGGTGAGAACAAGTTATTGCTTGCTGTCTCCTATCGAAGACAGATGCATAGTTAATCATGAATCCCATGCTTTCATCTTGCAACCCAGATGCAGCAAGTATATTTTTTACTTGCCTTCAGCTAACAAGCAGAATTACTGGTTTCTTAATGAAGTGTATGAGCCTGTGCCTGTATCCAGCATTCACTACCAGACTGAAACACTGGTTCACAGTACCCTGATAGATGTATCTGGTTCTTCCCTATTCACTGTGCATGCGTATTCTTAAAAAGTCAGTGCACATTTTAAAAATGTCACTGCACATTTACACATCAATGAACCTCGTAAGTTTTTGTTTCTGCCATATTGATCCTGAAGAAAGCCTGTTTGCCTGAACTTACTTTTGTAATACTTTTGGGTTTGTGATGAGGAGAAATTACAAGTCTGTTTTAATTTACTGCACTGTTTGGTAACTATTAACACCTGTTGCAAATGAAAAGCTAATAGCCTGGTGGAGACAAAGCAAAGAAAAATTACTCTCCCTAATTAACTAAAATTAAAAATTCTTAGTCTTCCAACAGCAAACTCTCAATTTTCCTAAATTTACCAAGGAATATCTCAGTATACACCAATGAGTCAAATGTGGCCTCCTTCCATTTCTTTTATGAAAACTTAAAAAAATAAAAAATAGAAAAACCCTATTGCCTTCTTATTTCCTAGTATCAATTTCTTGGGAAGTTACATTGTGGTAGTATCTACACTCTCAAGAAATAGCACTGGATTTTTTTTTCACTGCCAACTTATATTGGGAGGCAGTTGGCCTATTCCCACCTGAACCTACTAGCTAATAACTTGAAAAGATTTTTTAAGACTAAGCATTTCAGCAACTGAAGAGCAAATTAACCGTATACATTGTGATATTTTATACTACATTGTTTTCAAGAGGAAAGTGGAACTACATGAGAATCACATGCTCTTTCCAGAAACAAAGGGTAAAATAAACAGTAGAAAATGCACTTAAAACTCTTGCCTGCTTCATAGAAATATGAAAACAACACAAAACAAAATTGCTTAAGCCCTTGCTTAACTTCTGAAATCAAGATACCATTCACATGTTAATAAAGAAGCTGCCTGCTTGCTTAGAGCCAAGCATTTTTCTAGACTGGGACTGCAGTTCTTAGCATCAGGCAGCATCATGTCTTTCTGAAACAGTCTCATGACCCCAGTCTATGAACAAATTCCTAAGAAACACTTGATCAGATAAGAAGAATGTTTTCAAGCAATAATCATGCAAAGGTTTCCCAGATGGATGATTTTGTGCCATGAATAGAACACTGTGGGGCACTGTTTTTTAAAAACGACTTTTATCCCTTTTTTTTTTTTTTTTTTTTTTTTTTTTTACACAGTTGTCTTTTATTTCCTCACAATGTTGGTGGTAGAAATTGCTGTAGGCCTCACAGGAAGCAACTAGCCAACTTGGAGTTTCATAAAATACAGCATACAGGCTTAAGCCTGCCCAGGTACACTGTTGAGCACAGAGCTGAGTGCAGGGCAGCTATGTTACCTACATTCAAGCACTGTTTCACCAGTAAATCAAATCATAACATAATCTGATTTAGGATATACCAACACCACAATGCAATGTCCTTTTTGAGCTACCTCAGGTGCTGGAAGGAATACAAGTGATGTTCATAAAGTAGTCCTCTCAGCTAATATAACCAGCTTCTCAGCTGCCTACCAGTTAGCCTAGACAGCAATGTTAATGAGCTGCTTCTACTCTCTGTATCTGAACTTCTTCAAATATCATGAAATAGCATGAAACTGTCATGACTATGAGCACAAACTGGTCTCTTGGATGCAATTTGAGTCACCCTGAAGGCAGTAAAAGTTTAGTATTAATATCAATGAAGAATTTAACCAAGAAGGAAGAGAAGAGAGCATTATAATCCTGTTTGGTCGTCTTTATTTTCTCCTTACCCAGGAATAACTCGAGGGAAAACAGTGAAAAAGGAATCAGACTTGTGTTTCGCGCATGGTTTCCAGCAGCCTCAGCAATACGAATTGGAAGCCACCCATGTAGCTGATTCTCGAAGACCACTAACCATATACTCAATAACATATTTCCATTTTTTGCTGTCTTTTTGGATTATTTCAATGGCACATCTCAAGGCAGCTGCGCTCAGTGCCTAAGGAGTTGCAGCTGTTTGTCATGGATGTGTCAGAAAGGAGAGGGTTTGGAGCTTGTTTCCAGGGTTCCTACTGTGTAGAAGGCTGGCAAGGACTGTGGAAAAGGGAGGGTATTGAAAAGAATTTCTGTAAAGCTGTTTCCCACAGTTGTGGCTTTGGTCACATGTGGTGAATAGTTGAGGTGGTTTTTGGTTGGACAGCCTGGGCACTCTCACAGCAACTATCAGGCAGTCAGCATTTTGGAGCTGGTAACTAAATTGTTGAGGGCTTTGGTTTTCAGCCATTTTCCTTGATATATCTTATAAGGCCAGTCATGTACGGATGTTTGTAATGAAATAGCTCATTCTTTATTTTTACTCTTTCAGGTTGCCAACATGAGGCTTTCAGTCAAACTCAAATTTTTTTGGGAAACGCTATTCAAAGACACATAAGGGTAAGTACAATAACCTACTGAAAGGAGACTTCCCAATTTATTTATCTTAAGAGAGACAGAGAAGGTTCTTTTCTCATCCCAAATAAGTATATGACTTTGCTTTAATTATATCACTGTAAAGAAGGCCTGGTGTTTTTGCTGCTGGCCTTTTAAGATCTCAAAAGCAACATTCTTTGCAACACTACGCAGTTACCATGGTGCAGTAGACCTATTTTTAGCCAATAGCTGAAGAATTTAGCTAGCCAGAGAATGATGTAGATATATCATGACAGAAAACTTGTCACATAGGATTAGTACAGAAATCTATTGGGCACTTGTTTGGGTAAATATAAATTCCTTTTATTTGTTTAAAGTTTTACTCTGGTCTTCTGTGGTTGACTGAAGCATTACTGACAAACTTAAAAATAAAAAAATAAATAATGCTACATTACAAGGAATTTTAATCTCTACTGTTAAGTGTAGAAGATATATATTGACAATTTTAATACAGATCAAATGCTTCACATATATGGAATCATTTTCCATATGGCACCCACACAGTACAGTTTTATGGGTCTAGTTCTCCAGCTGCATCAGTTTATAGGAGGTGTATATGTCTACAATGCCTGTCTCTTAGTGCTGAACATATTTCATATCCCACCTCCCACCACTGTAGCAAAAGTAAACCAAGCAACATTTAGAAGATAGAAGAGGCTGAATGAATCCGGCAGCCTTTGTGTCAACTCAGCCCAGAAGACAGAAAGGAAGTGATATGCTGCAACAGGAACCTCATGGAAATTCCTGGCAGTTTTGCCATTCTCCCACAGATTTTACAAACATTTTAGATAATCCTTTGTGTCATAATGACAGGGACTGTACACATGAATGCAGATGATGTCTAACAAATGTCTTTTCTCTCCCTGTGTGTGTATATATATACACACATACATATAAAACTATGATCATCTCTATAATAGAGTTTTTATTACAAGTCATATCCTAAGGAGTTTCATGATCCATAAAATGTGACAACAAAGCAGATAGGTACCATGTGTTCAACACAACCATGGAAGAGGCATTTACAGGCACTCAGAGATCACAGTGGTATACCTGCATGGATTCAGGTTATACCACGCACGAGGAAACTTTAGGTTTGTTGGAACAGTATATGCATGTTCATTGTTTATTTCATGTGTAAATTCCACATATGCCAAGCCCCTAATATGATTTAGGTATGGTTTTGTCTAATGCCTACAAGATAACAAGGCTGAAACCCAGTAGTTTCTAGTTGACTGGGTGTGGAAATTGGGGAACATGTTCATGAAGAAGTTTCATGAAGAAAAGCCCCATGTTAGACAGGAAGGTAACTCTTGAGCCTGGCCTCTAGCTAGCAAATCTGGCACCTAACTTCTCTGTAACCTAAAGAAGATCAAGTCAAGATTTTTCTTCCCCTTGTCCTGATGAATAAAACTTAATGAACTTTAGAGACCTGAATAATTGCCCGAGAATTTACTAATTTTATCCCTTTGGTCACCAGTCCTCAGCATTTAAGCTTATGGCTTCTGTGAGCCTTCTAACCTGGAACTGCATATTCAGCTCTGAGTGAAATTTTCACACAATCATTTCTCATCATCCTCTGAGATGTCATGTCACCAAAAGTCTTTTTTATTTGGTAAAAAAAATAAGGTAAATCATGGAACTCATGACATATAACTGCCATGAAGAAAATCCATTTTGCCTTAAGATTCCAAATGCTTAACTCCTAGTAGCCTGGTGATAGTTTAATTTCTATCCACAACTTCCAGGAATTTATGTTTTTAATTCAATGCCTGACACAGAATTTTGTCTGATACATTACATAGTATCTTTCAATGATAATCTTCGCTTTATTTTGAAAGTTACATTTTTTTTTCCTTTTTTAAAATTTGAAGTCTACCATTTTAAATATGTTATGTTTACAGGATATAACATAGTTATGGTGATAATATGAACTTAAATAACCAGATCTGACACAATCTGATTCCACGATGGTTGGGATCAAGAATGATGCACACCTTTTTCTGTGTTGTGATATGAAAGAAACAAAACTATTATCATTTCCTAGTTGGCTGGAAATTAGTCTTTATGAATATACCAACAAAAATATAATAGGGGAAAAAAAAACCAAAACCAACCCCCCCAAACAAATAAAAAACAAAACACCAAACTCTGCCTAAACAATTTTAATCTCTGTCAATGGATGTCCACACCATATTTTCAGGCCTTATCTCTTAGAAATTGCAAGCTATTACTAATCATTAGTGTTAAGCTAGTCAGGTAATTCCAGCAGAATTTCCCCAAATCATCTTGGGTGCACAACTCGTTTTTACTAAAGTTATGTGATTTGAAAGAAAGATATTGAGAGGATAATAAACTCAAGCTGAAGCTAAAACTTATGTTGACATCTATGGAACTATATGAATGTAAATCAAAGAAAGAAGAATATGAGACCTGGAAATGTTTTTTATGCTTTATAGCTGGAAAATGGCAGCCAAAAGAGATGAGATTAAAAGAATTCAGAAGTGAACGATTAGTGGTAGGAAAAGAAAACTTTAAGCATCCAATTTATCTGCCTGTGAAAGGTTGCACATGAGTGCAAGGTTGCATTGCACATCAAAACCAGGACTAAACTCAAAACACAAGCCACAGATCTGTCTTTGAGCTGGTGTGCTGTTCAGACATCCATTCACATTATCCATGAAGGTATCTACATAGCATTTTTGTAATAATCATGTAACCTCGCCATAAAAAATCTGCAGTCTTTCTTTGAGGAATTCTAGTCCTTTGTTATGCTGACTGAATGAAAGTGGTTATAAAATATTTTAGGTCATTAAGTTAATCTGCCTGGAATTCAAATTTTGTTTCTAAATATTTTAATTCAAATCCAAGAGAGAAAGTGAAATGGCTTTGGCTTTGGATCTACTTAATAAACTGGTAAAACTCTTACACTGTACACATTTCAAAGCTAATGATTTTTTCTTTTATATTTATTATTTCATAGAAAGTATGTTTTTTTCATTAAATGGAAATTTCTCTCCAAAATATTTATTCTGGAAAAAAATATTGGGGATTCCATTTTTTAAAAAAAATATTTAGGTTTTTTTAGAAAACAAAATGGAGACTTTCAGATTTTCATTGTACTTTTTCAGGAAAACCAGACATGTTTGCTAAATCAGGTGCTTTTTTGTATTTATTAGAACTGAAATTACTTTGGGAAAGTATTCATTCTTAGTTTGAAAAAGTAACTTTTAAAATATTTTTATCTCTACTTCTGGATCTCAACATTATTTTTTTTGCAACAAGACTTTGAAATTTGTATATTAACATGGAAATGAGAAGATTATTTTCTTGGACATTATTGGAAATATAGAGGAGAAAAAGGAGAAAAAGATAAGGAGAATCAAGGAATAAAAGTGACAGAAGGGATTACAAAAGAAAAAGAAGAAATTTTTAATTTCCTGAGGGAAAAAAAAACCAATTATGGCAATGCATTGTTGATTTGGGTTATGATTTCTTTATACAAGTGCAATGGAAATGGGTGAAGTTCAAAATCTGCACAATATTTTTGGAAGAAGTTTTCAAAATCATTAACGATGCACTAGCAACTCACCAACAATGAAGGTGCCCAAGACCATAAATGCAATTTTTGTGTTGAATTATTTGACCAGTTAGATTCAATAAATCTTTAAATTAGCCCTTCCTTCTGAGATATCTTTTATTGTGTGCTTTCACGTTCATGTAGCTTTATTGATTGTATCTTCTTCACTGCCATATGTTAAATTGCAAGCAATAAAATTGAAACATTAAATCACATTCCTTTCCTTTCATGTGTCACTTACCTATTGGGAACATATGTTACAGTGGCACAATGAAACTTGCCCTGAAGGCCTAGTCTGTGTACACAATGCTGTGAAAATGGAGGCATATAAAAATGTCCCTGTGTCCTAACTGAAGATTAAGCTTCAATAAAATAACATTATAAATATTTAAAACATAAAATATGACTTGTAATGATGTAATAACAAATTCTCTGGTGTCTGTGGCCATAAAAAAATGTGGAAGAATATCTGCAGTGTATGTCTTCCAGCAGAGTTTACCACTTCACCTATGATGAGGGCCACAATATTTTCCTGAAAGAGTTTAACTCACTCTTTCCACTCAGTTGACTTGTTTGCCAGAGTAACCTAGCGTGTGTTTATTCTTTATATAACACATTTTTTTGCTATTGATCTGAGACAACTGAGAGATGTACAAAGAAAATTAATATTAGTTTCATTGTATTTTAAAGTAAATTTCACAGGAAAGAAAGGTAATTATTCCATTCAGTAGTGAATGAAACACCCTGGGTTTAGTTTGAGTTATACGTCTGTACTGTCAATTAGATGAGAAATTGGTTTCTTCCCGGTTTTCTTGTTTGGAAAGGCGTAACCTTTTATGACTGTAATTTTTATTTTTACAAGGACCCAGTTCTGACCTATTACAACTGCAGAACCAGAAGCCTGGAGTACGTCTTCCAGAACAATGAATCATATCTGATACTTAATTAATTGAGATTAGGATATGAAATATTCACTTATGTCTTTGTTAGAACTAGACTGATCAGTTCTCTCTGAGAGATAGGCTGTTGAACTACATAAACAGTTCTGATCCAGTCATTCCTTAAAAATCTTACCTTTATATAAAACTAGTGTAGATAATTAGATGAAAATGCTGGTTTTTAGTCAAAGTTTTGTACCTAACTCATAAACACGAGAGAGACGATCCTCATACTGAAGTCCCTATACTTTGTTTTAAGCTTATGTTATACAAATAATGTATGAATTTACTAAAAGGAAGTGAAAAGTTCTGAATTTTGTTTTTTAGCAGCATGCATAGTTCAGAAAGTTTTGCTCATCTTATTTCTTCCCTCTTGGTCTGGCATTGGCAGAGATTGTTCAGTAGCAAGCAGAAGCATAGCACAGCAGTTTGAAGAAAGTGAAGAAAAATATTTTTTATAGCTGAATGTTAAGTTAGTTCAAACCACAGAGTATATAATCGTCAAAACCACACTGGAACTAACTCACCTATTCTTCCTAAAAGTGCCATGGGGTCTTCATTTCACAACTGGTCCGTGGGACATTAGAGTTTATTGTTTGTTTCATTGCAAAAGACTGTGAAATATTGAGATTGAAAGTAACTTTAGTTTCATTTCCAAAAGAAAGAACAAAGTTTAACTGATATTTGCTAGAGTATGAGTCCAACAAAACAGCTGGAGTTTAAAAGAAAAGGACTTCTATTTCCACTATAAAAATGAATTTTCTGTGTTGTCTGGAAGAGATGCTAGGTTCCTTCGACTGTTCCAGGATAATAGCACTACAGTCTGACTATACTTATCTATCTCATCCAATTCTTTTTCTTCTGATTAAAGTCCTTGCAAATGAGTTTTTCACTAAAAAAATCAAAAAAATGTCTAACTTAATGAGCATTATAGAACATTGAGAAA
This sequence comes from Nyctibius grandis, assembly GCF_013368605.1. Lineage (NCBI taxonomy): Eukaryota > Metazoa > Chordata > Aves > Nyctibiiformes > Nyctibiidae > Nyctibius > Nyctibius grandis. The sequence goes on along the minus strand of NC_090662.1, from coordinate 10,310,377 downwards.
AGCTGTCAGTTCATCCAACCCTTATTATTTCATCATGAAAAGTCTGATCCCGAGACATTATCCATTGCTTTTTATTCTTAAGCCCAGGAGGGAGCAAATCAATTGCAAATGCAAAATTTGTCAAAGACTTTGGGCCCAACTCTTGAAAAAGAAGTACAGCCCATGCTAAATGGCTGTGCTCCATAAAAACTACAATGGGGGTAGTGGGAAGGAGTCTTCAATCCTGGCCAGAAAAACTGCTTATGCAGCTGGGTCACAGATGCTAATTTAGAGGAAGGGGCACAGAAGTGTTTTCAGGCATTTTCCTTGAAAAAATTTGATCCAATATATCTGTACAGCATTTTGACATGTTATATACAGTCACGGACTAAAAATAACAATACCAAGGGAAGATGTAACCATCTTACAAAACATATGAGTCCTCTTATAGCTGTTGTTGCCCTCTTTGTGCCACCAGCTTGCAGCTCTTCAATGAATGCATCAAACCCGTAGATATGCATCTTAGGGTAGGATATACATCTTCAAATTTTAGCCATCTGAGGACTGATATTTAAGTCTGAGCTAGTTACCCTTCCTCTACAACACAGAAAGCTCTTTCAGAGATTGTTGCCTATTTTAGAAAAAGGCAAAAGCATTTGGATATGCCTACTTCTTTTTGTTGATATAAAGGGAATTTAGGTGATATGATCAGAAATTAACTTCTCTTAGACTCTTAAAATCATATTCCTAGTTCCTATTTATTATTCTTGTAGAGCTGAATTATACAAATCTCAATCACTCTTAAATCAGTCCCTTCCTAGGCAACTAGTACCACTGTTTGCAAGGGGTTAACCGGGCTGTCAGGTACTACTCAGTGAACAAGGTTGGTAGAATCTGGCTCTCTGCCCAAACATGTTGAATGAGGTTGGCTAAGAATGCTTGATTTACTGTGAACAAATAGTTAAAGCAAAATTCAAACCAGATAAATAAATCATTCATGTAACTGTCACCCACTACTACCACCCCCTGCTACTATGACATTATGAATACAGAATATTATTAGAGAACTAGAATTGTGAAGTTAACTGTATTGCAAATTCTGTGCAGGGCTACACAGGGTTATCCCAGTTCTGTGCATATAGTACCACAGGGTGCACTCTTGTAGAACCATAAAAAAAAAATTATGTATGTGCAACTGTCTTTCTATTGCTTAGGGTGAAAATGTAGCACAATGAAAAACAACATTTCTAATACAAGTATAGTGTCTTCTCATCTGTGACCTTGTGTATAGAAAAAAAAAATGTATGGTTGCATTTAAATCATAGTTAGGTAGGTAAGCCTGGTCTACCATCAAAAAAGTAGATTAAACTGATATGCACTGAGATTTCTGCTGCCACAGTTAAGCTACCCTTAACCAAGGGAGTTTACCTAAGTTATGTTGGACATCTTTATATCTACACACACGCAGACAGATACATAAATAAACACACATATATATGCCTGTACAGTCTACAGTTAGTCTTGCACAAAAACTATGTCAGAGCTATGACAATAAGAGCCTCTGGCATTTTGAAAGTACTCAGAGTTGGTTAATGCTTTGAGGCAGATCTTCACAGACAGTTCCTTTGCAGTGAACTCACCAAAGGAGTCTGAAAGACTTTTAACCTGAAGAAAGCCAGATTTAATTAGAATATACATTAGGACAACTCCATAAATACAGCTCATCATAACTCAGTCAAACACAATAGAAAAAAAAAGGGTTTATATACAACTCTCCACTCTGTCTCTGCAGGGATGCTCTTAGCTTCTAGCCAGCTCAGTAGCTTTGAGTTGCAGCAAAATTGGCACAGCTCTTTGTGGCCCTGGGGAGGTTTCTTTCCTCATTTCTGATGCCTGGTTGTCTCTGTCTGCTGCTCCTCTCAGCAAGCTCTACCATTCAGTTGTGCTGAACTTTTCTGTGATTTTTTTACTCTTTGCTGACCAACTTTCAGTCTCTGAAAACTTGTCTCTTCTGAATGAACTAAATAATTTCCAAAGAAGGAACAATTTTTCCACCCAGGGAGCTTCATCTGACCCAGTCATTTTTCTTAAGAGAATATAACACATGAACACAAACAAACAAAGAGTAGTTATATTAGTATATACATAAAATAGTAATACTCTTTCCTTAACAGTGATAGTATTTACTGATCCTAAGCAGGAACGCAGGCTACAAGGAAGGTTTGCAGGACACAACACAAGATGGAAGGTGCTCAAAGACTGAAAGAATCAAATCTATGGCAAAAGCTGGTTCACCTATGCAGGACATTTTGTCTGCAAAGTTTGGCTAAAGGACCTAAGTAGGAAACAGTGTCTTATAATTATCCAACTTACAAAATGTATTACAGGAAGAGATTACTCAACGAAACCCAGCAGAAGAAGCCTGACGACCAAGACCTTGCATGCTGAGAAGTCACTTAAGATGAGGCAACAAGAATCAATAAATCCGGGATACCTCTGAATTACTTTTGTTCTTTAGGGAACTGGCACCAACCCAGGAAGAGGCTTAGTCCTCCCAGATTTCAGACTCTGGAAAAATCCGAACTGTAGGTATCGTCCTCTCTTCCTTATGAGAAGGGATTCTGGGTTTTGATAATTTTGTTTAATTTTGTTTTGTTTTAAACTGGAAGAATAGTAGTCGTAATACGTAACCCTATGTTTCCAGGGATTTAGTAATATTTTTTTACTAAGTGTAAGATATGTCAATATTCCTGAAAGTAGGCTGCACAACAAAATTACATCCTAAGCCACTGGCTGCTTGAGCTGGGCAGTCTGGGGCAGAGCAGTAGGCATATAGGGAAGTTTTCTGTTCAAACAAGGAAAGCTGCAATAAGTATTTATAACTAGAGACTTAATAGCAAAGTCCAGACCTTTCTATCCAACTTGAAGTGATATTTGATGACAGAGTTTCTAATGTGTTTTCAGCAAGGTACTGAAAGCCAATTAGGTGCATGTAAATTAAATTCCTTGAAATACAGCTAAATCATTGCATAATAAAGATCTATACAACATACATTTTAATGAGAGAAAAGTGCAATAACTAAGATAAAAAACTTTTTAATCTTTTCTTCCTAATCCTTGCAACCAATCCACCCTTGAACAGGGGAAATTCCTAGAAAATCTCTGTCCCCCAGCAATACTTATTGCTATTGAATTTACCAGTTCTGGTTTGTAGTTGTAGATTTGGCTCCTCCTTTGTTAATTTAGTAAAAGTATAGAACAGCTTGACAAAGTCACATTTTCAAAAAAAACCCTCTCCAATACGAAGCTATAAGGAAATCGCTAGGCAATATTTCATGACAGACATCCTATTAACAACCATTTTTAGCTTGATTAAAGTAAAAAATTTCTGACATTAAACTAATTGCTATTTATATCATTTCTTGACTAGAAAAATAACGACATGAAGTTTTTTGACAACACTGAACTTTTCTGAAAAAACAGCAGACTTTTCTGGTTTAGTTATGACATTAGTGAGAACAATTCATGTTTTGCTCCACAGTTTAGAGTTCGAAGAATATTTGTGTGTGTTGCATTTCCCTGTTCGAGTCACTGTCACAGGTAACAAAGGGAGCCAACCATTGAAACAGTTAAAGTGTTAAAAATAAAAAGAGTAATAAAAACCATTTTAAATATTGTTAAAACTACTCCCAGAATGGTATAATGAAAGTGGATTGAGACATGCTAAGATCACAGAATCACAGAATCACAGAATCACAGAATGTTAGGGATTGGAAGGGACCTCGAAAGATCATCTAGTCCAATCCCCCTGCCGGAGCAGGATTGCCTAGACCATATCACACAGGAACGCGTCCAGGAGGGTTTTGAATGTCTCCAGAGAAGGAGACTCCACAACCTCTCTGGGCAGCCTGTTCCAGTGTTCGGTCACCCTCACCGTAAAGAAGTTTTTCCTCATATTTAAGTGGAACCTCCTGTGTTCCAGCTTGCACCCGTTGCCCCTTGTCCTGTCAAGGGATGTCACTGAGAAGAGCCTGGCTCCATCCTCATGACACTCACCCTTTACATATTTATAAACATTAATGAGGTCACCCCTCAGTCTCCTCTTCTCTAAGCTAAAGAGACCCAGCTCCCTCAGCCTCTCCTCATAAGGGAGATGTTCCACTCCCTTAATCATCTTCGTGGCTCTGCGCTGGACTCTCTCTAGCAGTTCCCTGTCCTTCTTGAACTGAGGGGCCCAGAACTGGACACAATACTCCAGATGCGGCCTCACCAGGGCAGAGTAGAGGGGGAGGAGAACCTCTCTTGACCTGCTGACCACACCCCTTCTAATACACCCCAGGATGCCATTGGCCTTCTTGGCCACAAGGGCACATTGCTGGCTCATGGTCATCCTGCTGTCCACTAGGACCCCCAGGTCCCTTTCCCCTACGCTGGTCTCCAACAGCTCTGTCCCCAACTTGTACTGGTACATGGGGTTGTTCTTGCCCAGATGCAGGACTCTACACTTGCCCTTGTTATATTTCATTAAATTTCTCCCCGCCCAACTCTCCAGCCTGTCCAGGTCTCTCTGAATGGCTGCGCAGCCTTCCGGTGTGTCAGCCACTCCTCCCAGTTTTGTGTCATCAGCGAACTTGCTGACAGCGCACTCTAATCCCTCATCCAAGTCATTAATGAATATATTGAATAGAACTGGTCCCAGTACCTACCCTTGAGGGACTCCGCTAGACACAGGCCTCCAACTGGACTCTGTCCCATTGACCACCACTCTCTGGCTTCTTTCCTTCAGCCAGTTCACAATCCAATGAAAACCATACCTTTTGTCTGGAGTTTTGTTTTCCAAAAACCATCCAGCTTTTTGTGTAAAACTGCTCTCTAACTCTGTCCTTCTCTTCTCAAAGACGCTTAGAGTTTCTTGAGAGAAAAAAAAAACACAAAACCCCCCAAAAGAAATCATCCCACTTCCTTCATATCTTTTGTTCACACTTACCATGTAGCTCAGTATTTTTTGTAGTAGAGCAAGGTATGAAATTTGCCTTTTGTCTTGTTTCACCCAGTCAGCAAAGCAAACCATCCTAGGGAATGTTCCAGGAGACTAAACCTCCACCTCTCAAAAAGTAAATCTATTTAATATTAATAACCTACAATTACCAGTACTCACCCTTGTAGTAGGGTGGTGAAGCTGCTTTTCCCATCTAACATTCCAACATGCCATCTCAGACATGTAATACCTAAATCCTGTTTAGAGATATTTCCAAGTACCCCTTCATTCACAGTTTTCCTGGGGACTGAATTTGTTTTTAAATCTCTGCATATTTGCTTGTCCAAGAAAAGAACACCAAATGCCATGCCTATCAATTACTAAATACATATATATGATCTATTTGGAAAATATTGCAAAAATTTGAAACTGTAAATATCTTTGCAAGCTGCAGAAAAGTCAGATCGATATGCTTAAAGGTGCTATGAATACATGAGTGCCAGATGCACTGGGCTGCAGAAAGCACCGCTCCCTTTTGTTATTTAATGTTTAGAGTCCACATGGCAGGCTGGTGGTAAAAACAAATCTGTTCACTAAGGCCGTTCACAAACTGATGAGCAGTGTAACCTTTCCTGAGATAAAAATGAAGAAAACAAGGACATGTTACTGTTTAATATGATCAAACCAATTGCAGCATGATTTTAAATTTATAAAAGCTCTTAACCACCTGATTTTCACAACATAAAGCTCAGCATGGAATTATTGTTCTGATACTTCTGTAACACTGCCATGATAGAGGGTAGGTTTTCCAAAATAAATATAATCAAAACAATCCTAGGCAGTTGTGTATATCCAGAGCACTCTGCAGGACGAACTACAGATGTGAACAAATGGCTCAGATGTACACTTTATAACCCTTCAGGTGATTTTCTGCTGAATTTGGAGAAGTAACAAACAATATTTCTTTACACAGTTCAGAAAATATTCAACACCAGCCATCATTATCTCAAACTAGAAGAATTGCTCTTGTATTTCAAATCAGATGGATGTTATCTGTTCTAGTATGACTGCTGCGTTTTACATGATTGTACATGGTCTAAGTCGTGATTCTGGCTTGTGGGTATTCTTGTAATAATAATTAATTGCTTCTATAGATCTTTCGTTATAATAATAATAAATGTGTAAGGCAAACTAAAGTCAAGAGGATAAGTGCAACAATTAGCACAACAGTTCCATGAAAAGTATAATTACAATGTGAGTAGAGAATACTTGTGAGAATGAGACTATAACTGAAATAATTTTCCTCCTCACAAGTAAATTTGAAGACTTATTTGACCATGACTTAGTGATCAGCATCTGGAATCATTGTGAGGAGATTATTGTTTTGCTCTAAGACTTGGATTCAGCTCATCAAAAAGTAGCTGTCTACATACCAGGTACCTAGGTTTAGCTAGACGTCTACAGTCTCACTGTGCCTAATGCAAAAAAGTAGGGTCATTTTCTTGTCTCTTTTAGGACTGAATGAATTCTACCTACAGAAGACCTGGTAAGAAAAAAAGTAGTTTTCTTCAGTGTGAATTATCAGGATGAGTTTATTTATAGCAAACATCAATTTAGTATTTCAGTATTGCTAGTTTATATTATATCAAGAGATCTGATAAAATTTTTCAGATTTTAGCTACTCAGACTATTTATGTTTTCAAAGAAAACCTTGGGATGCAAAGTATATAGGTTTGAGATATACCAGCACAGTGTTCTGAAGGCTTCTGTTTAAATGACTTATAGTAGACTTCCATCAGAAATCAGTAAATTTACAGAATAATGTCCTGGAGTTTTTGACTGTATTTCCATTATTAATGATGAGTCACATTTTCTTCTGGCATAAACTGGCACACCTCCTTTGAAATCAATGAGTCTATGCCATCTTATTATAACCAGGAACGGAACCCATTGCACCAGCTTCTGCTTTTTGATATTCTGTGAAATAAAAGGGTTTTGGTTTTGAGTTGAGCCCTCAGGATTGCACCAAATAGTCTGGCAATTTTGCTTGCCAAAGCTGCGGGCTGTTGCTGAGCAGAACAAATGAGCAGATGATACACAGAGGACCTGGAAACAGAAAAGAATCACTGTCTGAGCTATTTCACCCTCCACATGTGGTGCAACTTTACTCAACAAAACCAGTTTGTTTCATTATGTACTTTTTTCTTTTATTTTTGTTCCACTATCTGGAGATTTCATGGTTTATTTGGGATATAGCCATTTTGAACATGTTGTTTTAGTTAATTTTTTGATAAAGTGCCCAGAAGCTTTTGGTCTGAAAGAAGAAAGCTTCATAGTGTAAAAATTTTAGGACCTAAATTTAAGTTTCAGTCTTATGAACATTTACAAACATGATAAATTCAGAGGTAGTCAACCTAAAGTTTCTGAACTATGAAATTTTTGCGAGCATATGATATGAACAGATGATATAGAATAGGATAATAGGAGTTTGTAAGAGCAGACAAGCATTACCATGTTGGAGTTCTCCAGCTACCGAAGTTATCCAGCTACCAAATCCAAGAAACCACTATAATTCACTTTGCCATGTAGAGTTACTCTATAATTACTACAACTGGGGTTAATAATTTGCATTTTAAATACTATGACTACACATTTACACTTATTGGTGTTTCTTAAAATCTGTTCAGGTAATAACGACTAAGAAAAATTCTTTGTTTGAAATTGTTGCTTCACTTAATTGGTTACCACTAACTCTAAAGGAGTAAATAACACTTTCATCTTATCCAGACCTCAAGAAATGAAACATTTTTGTCCAAGGAATTCACTCTGCAAATTAACTACGTTATATAAATTTTACTGTGATGCCCTTAATTGGTCATATTAAAACCGATTTCCAAAGAATAAGGGAATAATTTTAGCCAGTTTTTCTTTTCAGTAATTTTTGTGCCAAAGGTGATTCAGAAAAGAACATCTTTTTACACTGCAATACATGTCAAAGGAATGACTCTTAAAATGGGAGAAAATGTAGCACATAGAGGAAGATGAGAGAAATCTTAAAAGTATTTTGGAAAGGACAGAAAAAATACTAGGATAGAAAGGTGGAATAGAGCAGAATGAAACGGATCTTGTGTCTGAGTACAGTTTGAGCACTGGAACTAGAAAAACTAAGAAATGAATAGGTTACTACTGCACTTTGTAAATCAAAAAGTGATTCCTACATTTCAGATAGGAAAAAGACTCTAGGAAGAAACAAGCCGAAGATGATCAGGCATGATCCAATTTTTCAGCAGAATTGTTGGAGAAATTATGTTTGACTAGATTTCAAGACCAGAAGAGACCATTAACATTATCCAGTTTAAACTGTCACATCATAAACCAAATAACTTAGCCAATGATTTTGCAGCATGCACATAATTTTTGATTGAACCAGTACATATGTTTCAGCAAGATATCCTAAAAGACTCAACATACTGAAGATCTATACTTAGGTTATTCAACTCACTAATAAACCACCCTATTAAGATATTACGCTGTTTTTCTTGCAGTTTCAGCCCTTGGATCTAGTTACATTTCCCACTGGATCAAAGGCACCCCTGCAATTTTAGCAATGTCATGGACCAGTAAGATTTGAGGATGACCTGAGTATAAGAGAAAATGCACCTCTAAAAAAGGGACAGTGTGGAATAGCAGATTTAGGCAAATAGGGGGACTAGGAAAAAACTGAGAGGAAATATATCGTGTCAGTTTTGTGAAATAAATTCTCATCACAGGAGAAACATGGCAAAAGAAATCACATTTTTGCCAGATGCATGAAAAGCAAAACATATGGCTTGTTTGTCTCACATTTTTTGCATATTTCTTCTGTGTTGACAGACAGGTTTTGGAAGATGGAAAGTGCCTTTCATTTCAGTACATATACTTTTTATCATTCTTACTATTATTTTGCCAGCTTGAAAAGGACTATTTAAAATGGTTAAAAATGATTCCAGAGAAAATTAAAGCCATGAATAAATTGGAAAAATTCAAGAACAAGCTAGAAATTTTGATGAAGTCCTACAATTTTATAAATTATATCTTTTTTTGGGAAGCCTCATTTTTTCGAAATTCCTGGGGAGGGCATGTATTTATGCATCCCTTTTTTTTGTCAGGATAGGGGAAAATCTGTACAGCCTTTGTTCTTCTTTCTCCATTTTTTGCTACTTTTTACCTGTCATTGAAAAAGAAATCCTATTCTTTTTGAAGACAGTGAGCAAGACAGATTCAAGGAAGTAGTTTCCTACTTTTTAAGATATTTTTAATTTAAAAGCAGAAAAGGGAAAAAAAAGCAAATTGAAATTGCTGCCCTACCATCCCACAATATATCCAGAAATTAATAAAACTAATGCTGGTTAAAAAGCTGAGATGAAGTCCTGACCCACAATAAAAATAATCCAATTTTTCTGCACCCATGAATGTGACAGTGACTAAATGTAAATGCCTGGCCCTGGGAATAGACTTCACCAATGAGCTCACAAGTTTGTCTCAGTCAAAGAAGGCAGTTTGGCAGCTGCAAATAGGCTCTGCAAAACACAGTATATTGGGCAATAGGACAGTGAGATATAGTGAAGAAATCTGCCCTGTTCTGGGCCTGGAGCATATCTGTCCCTTGAGGAGAAACATTTGGTCTTGTTTCATAGATGTTTCATAGGTGTTTCACCCTGCATCTGTACATCCTGGGAAAGTGTCATCAGGACATCTAAAGTGTATCCAAGCTCAAAGTTGTCCATCTATACAGCACCTCTATTTGGACATAAAGCATAGATACATGAGCCCATACCGATCTTATTCCAAGACTTTTCATCTCAAGAAAGTCTTGTTAGCAGCACAGAGCACTTGGCTTACCTCTTCATTTTATCAGGGCCTGAGTACTGGAAACAAGGGATGTAGGTGCAATGCTTTCCACATAGAAACAGATAAAGGGAGAATTTTATTTATAAATGTTAATTTCGTGACCCATTCTTTCCTTTTTTCTTTTTTCTACTTGGTTTTTCTGTCTTGTCATATTTGCAACATAGATTTTTTTTGAGTTGTGTGAAACCGCAACCCTCAAAACTATGACAACATTTATGAGTAACTGCCACTGTGCTGATAGTTAAGCATCCAACTTTAGTGCAACATGTCTTTGAAAATGATCCTGAAGTGATGACGCTAATGATTTTGATTATGAAGTGGAGAAGAGAAATGTTAATTAGTAATTAATCTCCAACATATATGTTGGCAGTCAAAGTAAAAGAATTACCATGGATTAAAAACTGAATGAACTACCCAATTCACGTAACAAGGACAGAATCAGGCTATACATGAGGAAGGTATTTAAACAGGCATCTAACTTAAATAAAGAGATGCCCACTGAAATATACTGTTTAAAAACAGGAGTAAAGTGGAGCCAGTGAGATAAAATAGCAACCAATAGGACTATTCATATTTATAAGCATTTAAATACCTTTGGGGTAACTAAGGATATATATTGCATTAAGGAATAACATAAAATTCAATTCATGGATATGCTTTCAGCCAAATATTTTAACAGTATGCAACAACTATAATAAGAAACTGTCTGAGAACAAGTTATGTAAAAATTGAATAAGGGTCCTGAGAAATGTACCTTTGTACAATACTTTTATAAATCATTCCTGCAGAATCACGGAGTCAGCATCCTGCTATGCACAGCTGCTTGCCCAGAGAACTTCAAGTAAAAAAAAAAACAAACTAATGTGGAAAAGCTATACAGCTGAAAAAATTAGACAAGCACAGTTTGTACTGGATCACTAGTCATGTATTGGCAAGTCCTGATTATCAAGGGTGTCACCAGCTCAGAAGTCATTTGGTATTCTGATTTAGCCCATAAATATCTAGTCACATGCTAAATAAAACAGTTATTTTTGCCCATGTTATTTTAGCATAAGATTCTTTAGCTATTTAGAAACTCTCATGAATGTTTTGGAATTTCAGCATACAAAACAACTGGAGAAGCAAGCCCTTAACTAATTCAGTTATAGACTACTGTGGTCTTTCTTACAAAATGAGTTATCTATGTGCAATAGCCTATCCTGTGACAGTTGATTGCACTTTGTTGAGCTGAGCCAAGAAAAATGCAGGTAAGATCCAGAAAGCTAACAGCAACTAAAATGAAGTTAAGTGGATTGCAATAAAAAGTTAACATTGATAAAAAATTTTCCACAAATAGAAGCGAGTCACGGAGCTTTGGTTAAAAACAAGGTCCATTTCAGAGAATGCCCGAGAAAAAACCTGCCCCATGGAAGTACACAGAAATGGTACTTTTGGAATAAGGAAAGGAGCTTTACAAACTGGTCAGGTAATATTACTGTCCAAGCAGTTAAATACATTTTGGAACTTAGGAATTTCCAGAATGTTGAATTGAAGTGAATGAAGTTTACTCCAATGCACATACACAGAAGATGAGCAAGGAATGCTTTATCCATTTGCAAAGCAAATGAATGAAGTTTTCATCATTTCTCCACATGCATTAGATTACAAGGAGATCAAGCCAAAGAGACTGTTTCAGACTGCTAAAAGCAAATATTCCATTAAAAGCAGATTAACACTGAAGTCGCAATTGTTCTACACATTTTTCAATAAGATTTTAATGTCATCTACTAGGGTGCAAGATACAGATGATGACTGGAAATGTTAGGACGGAGACTAAAGGTGAATTCAAGGTGAGAAGGGTCTTAAGAATAGAAAGAAAGAAAGAAAGAAACACTGAGTGTACCCAGCCAGGAAATCTATGAGATGAATTGGCATGATGGTATAGTTTATGCTTTTCCTTTAGGGTTAGTGTACTTATTAGTAACTAGAAGATATCAATGCAAGACCTGCAACGACAAGAGTGCTTTTTTTTTTTTTTTTTCCTGTGAACAGAATTCAGCAATATCTACAGGGAAATACAAGGGCCTAGATTATATTTACTGTAAGACAGCCAGAGAATTGCATTCAAAGTTGAAAATGGGGAGAGCATACTAGCATAGGTTCATGACAGTTGGATAGCCAGAGAGAGAGGACAGGTTTTCTAGCATTTACATTCTTTAAAAACTGTTCTAGATTAATAGATTTCTATTGCCAAGGGTTTGACATTCCTAGGTATTTATTAGTTTTCCCTCAAATATTTAGGGGATAGTTAAGAATTATTGAGATTTCATTTTACTGGCAATCCAAGACTTATTTCTAAAATATTGGGATGTACTCCTTGTTTCAGGGAGAAATCACAACAGCAGGAAATCTCACTGGCAAAAAGTTTTTATGACAATAACAAAAACAATCTTTTAGATTGAGTGGGATTTGTAAAGGCTTTTACCTGTTTCTAGATAAAAGGCACGCTATGTCTTTAGGAATAAAGGAAGGATGAAAATGAGGAATAGTACTTAGAAACAAAAGCAGTAGACAAATACATTAATTACTTGCATTGTTAATGGATGGTCATTTGACTCAGAGGTCAGGGCTTTGTTCTCTATCCACAAATTATAACAGCTCCAGTATCACCAGCACATTGCTGAGTAATATAGCAGTAAAAAGAAAGCATGTTGTCACTTGACAATAGTTTGGAATAGTAAAGTGGCACAGAGATACAGTAAGTGAGGTCAATGTCTTGTTAGGAGCTGTAATTGTTTACGAGCCTGTATGGAAAAGCTGATTTTGATGTTTACACTCAAGGTTCTTGGTGAGCAGAGATTTGGTCAGACTGGTGGAAAAAGTAATGTTTTTTTAAAAAGTTTGGCTTTTAGAATGTTTTCCAGCACCTATATTCTTGGTCACTGAGGATGAATGGCCACTAGGACTGCAGAGCAGTCCTTGGAGTTTATGATTTAGGCATTCCTAAAACAATTAACAAGGTAGCTGCAGATCCAGTGCTAGTGATTTTAGGCTGTGGGTTTTTTATTTTGAAAGGTTCTCAAATACAGTTTTTCTGGCCAGCCATTTAGCCAGGTTCATTAGAAACACATACCTGTTTCTCCCCTTTTTCCGCTTAGTTACAATATTATTTGCTTTAAGAAGTCCAAAAAAGAGTTTAATAATAATGCTGATTATTTCTGTCACCTGTGGCTCAGTAGATGGGCTTAAGCAGTACATGACTGTATATTTGGAGCCCAGACAAAACCTCAGTGGAACCAAAACTAGACTTTCAAATGTTCATTCCCTGTTTATGTAATATTTCCTAATATTTCACATGCAATTACATTTAGTATTTGGCTGCCCTCGAACTTACCTGGCTCCACTTTGTGGCTTCCCTAGTCAATAATTTAAACATAAAAAAAAAAAGGAATCTTTTTATCTCTATTTTATGGATTTTAGGAGCTGAGTCAAAGTGAATTTACCAATGGGCCAGATAGGGATGTACGAAGATGAAAATAGATTTCAGACCTTTTATTTAATTCAGAAAGCATCTGTGGGTGGTGGAAACTAAAGAATGTCATCTATCCTGAGTTTTACAGGACTTGAGATTCCTTTTTCTCTTCTGTAGGGAAAATAAAGCTTCAGCAATCACGACTATACTAAACTGAGGCCTTGTTTTTAGAAAGAGGGGACCCTAAAGTCAAAATGTATTATCAGATCCATATTTTCATCAAAGGTGAGGGTTTTTAGACATGTAGTTATATTGCTCAAAACAGAATTTGAGTTTGTCATAAAGTTCTTGTATGGATCCAGATCATTGCTTTGCTGAAGTATGAGGACATCAAGGTCCATTCCTCATTCTAAAAAATGGGAAATAATGACTTTGTCTTGTTTTTCCTCAACTCCATAGAATTTGGCTGCAGTTCCCTTTGCAAGAACAAATTGTTTAAATCAAATTATGATATGTTTACCAATAGCAGTGGTAAAGCTACTTCAAAGTATGTGCAGAAAAATATCTGGCTTACTGCCTATTCCCCAGAGAAGATGGGGAACAGCTGTCTGGCCAGTGAACTCCGTCCACTCAGCTAAGTGAAATACGCATGGCCCACTGCAGAGGTGGCAGATGCTGATGCTGTTGCTGCCAACTGGTGCAACTCAGTTCTTACTCTGTGGTGGCATTCTCTATTCAGGAAGTGCAGATATATGGAATTACACCTTTTTGGCTGTCTCTTTGCCTCAAAATATGCCTCCAGTTTTCAGTAATCTGTAGTTTAGGTATAAATATTTTTGCAGTCAACATGGTCTTGTGGGAGCCTAACCTAGGCTATAGACATGGCTAGTTAAGATTTGTCTTACAATTTGTTTTTGAGCTAGTCATCTTTAAACTTCTGTTACAGTCAAATGGAGAAGTAGAAACTTGTAAGATGTGAGTCATCTTTTGGTAACTAAATTATTTAAAATAGGTCAGACAAATCACTCTCTAGAAGTGTTTAGGTTTTTTGTCAGTCTACAAAAGGAGCCTTGGCACTAGTTAATATGTGAGTGTCCACATTACAAGCATTTAAAGTTAGGTCAGATGAATCCCAATATTTGTGCAGAAAATGCTCGCAGTGGCTTAGAACAATTTGATGAGACTTGAAATAAGATAAATTAAAGATTATTAGAATTATTCTTTCAAAAGTTTACACAAAGTAGTCATAGAAAACCTAAGTCTGAGAGCGTAGAGAATGCAGATATTACATGTGCATGTGTGTGTGAGAGACTGTGTACATTCAAATGCCAAATCTTTTTTACAGTCGTATGTTCTTTACATGGGGACAAATGTTAGTATGCTGCTTTAAATCAACATCTAGTATGTGACATTGGCCAGGGGTTGATATTTAGAAATAAGTGTATGAAGCTTTCTGGTAGACCAGCATACAAGAAATTTTCAATGGGAAATTCCTCCTTACTCTCTACCAGATAGTGATGTGTTGATGACCAGTACGACAAGGGATCAGAAAAAAAGAACTAAGTGGATGAGAACCTCACTTAGGTAAGGGAGTTCACAATAATTTTTACTGGAGTTCTTATCTACTCAATGCTTAGAGGAGAATAAAGCTTAAAAAATAGATTACTAGACTACTTGCATATTATTTTTCTTGCTCTTTTTTTGTTAATTCTTCCACACAGACACACATACCAATACCCAGGCTTTTTATTGCCATGCTGGTATGTTAAGATTTGAAAAAGTGATTGGGTGTTGGGAGCAGTGACACATTATTAATTAACTTTTGCCTTTTGGTTGGAAGAAATGCAGATTTCACAGCCTTTATCTTGGGTGAGGTGACGATATTACAAACAAGTTAGGGAGAAAGGCTTAACTGTACTCTACATAAAGTTGGTAAACCAATCCCACTTGGATAACAAGCAGATTACAGAGCTTTGGCAGCCTTGCTTTTGTATTATTTTTGTCTTGTGTTGTTTTTTTAATTAAATGAAGCAAGGCAGAGCATTCAGAGCATGACTCAAGCTATTGCTAAAAGTACTAAATTAGATTAGTTTGGCATTTAAGTCCCAGCAATTTTGACTCAAATGCTTGGACTGTAAAGAAGGGAAGCCTTGAGGAATGAGGCTGAGGTCATTGCTTCTGAAAAGTCAAGTCCGCATACTAAGCATCAATACAGCAGATTCTTCTTAATGCTGTTTCTCTGTCATCCATATGTCCTGGTTACGCAGTATATCATAGCAAAACAATTTATTAGATGTTTCTGCACGTAATCTGGCAGGGCGTAGGAGAGAGGGAATTAAACCTGTAGGAAATTACCGACTTTATACATGGGGTGTGTGTAGGGCAAAGGCACTGTGTACATCTAAATCCTTTGTGTTTATTCATGGTACCAAGTGTCCTTTTCTAGAATGTTTCAGTCTACTGTGCCTGTGCTATCATAACATTAAGAGCTTGTGTTGCATCTACTTCCATTCCGTACACCAAAAAGCACACCAACAGGAGGCTTCCCAAAAAGGGGAAACTCTCTTTATCATAGGACTGAGATGGGTACCTAGATTAATAACTGTCTAAAAAAATTTAAATTTCTTTGCAAGACATGTTACTAAAAAGAACCATAGTTCACAAACTGCAAAGATCTTTTTTTGTCTGCAAGGTGATTTTGTTTTCATTTTTTAAAATTTATTTGTTTTTCTTCCTGATGGATGCTAACTAGAGAACTGTGGTCTTAATATAAGGTGAAGGGGTAGAAACATTTAGAAAAAAAAAAAAGGATGACATAAGGCTTAAAGGTTAAGTGGGTTCTTGCCTACTTCAGCCCCTCTGATTAAAAAAAAAAGTCATCCACTTTATACAGAAATATAACGACCTTTCATTTATTTACCGTTGTCTGACAGGAAGCCCTCTGTGCCTTCAGATATTTGCAGAGCACCCAGCTCAGTCTGACCTCACTTCTTACTGAGGCTTTCCTGCTACTCTGATGCCAATATTTACCAACCATTATTACTAATGCTGGTAAGACCACACACTTTTTCTGCAAGGAATTCTAACTTGGGATGAAAATCACTTTTTATCTAATAATTTTCACTTATCTGAACAAATCTAAGGATAGATATCAAACATATTTATCAGAAAGGAAAGTGCCTTGTGCCCATGATTTATTCTTGAAAGTATATCCTATCATATGCCATGTTACTCTTATTTAAATGACCTTCAACTGGGGATGGAATTTTACTTCCTAGGTTTGTGACAACATGTTTTCATTTATTACATGCCAGTTGTAAAATATAGGTCATTGTCAGACAGTAAGTAATTGAATTTAATGTGTCCAGTGATGGGATTTTGCTATACTGGATAAATTTTAAATACGTCCCTTTAAAAGACTGAAGCGTTATGCTTAGTCCCATTGTATCAGTGGTGCAAGAAAAGCTTCTGCCTTCATATGCGTCAGTACTGGGTGCGAAGAAAAAAAAAAAGATTACATACCACCTTCTCTCTTTAGAATTTCATAGACCAAAGTATTTTAGTGTTTCTTTAATGCTCCCTCCATAACAGAGTTCAGTGTTGATCCCTAAGTCACAGATCTGACTTGAAGGATGCAATCTACATGCAAAGGGTGTTACATTTCCACATGACAGGTTCTAAACTCTGGCTGTAAAATACAAAACTATAACTTCATAAGCACTGATTACTGCACCTCTAGAGCAGATGTTTGTTGTTTTAACAAGCTCTTCCTCTTAACAGCCTTCCAGTGGCACAAATAAAGCCATAATGAAAATCCAATTTGTGGAGTTCAGTTTTGCAGAAGAAAACCGAAAAAAAAAAAAAAAAATCTCTTTTTTTCTCTTTAATGAATAAATTTTTAGAACAACTGAGATTTCTAAACCTAGTACAAAAAAAAAAAAACCACAAAGGAAAAAAAACAAACCAAACACACTCATCCTCAAGATATAGGAAGAATTTTCAGTATCAGTGACCATGAGAGGAAACACTGTTTTGTTTAGCCACTGATTCTTCACTCATATTGGCACACTAGTGTTCAGCATACCTTCTTGAAGTCTGATGTTTTTTATGCCCAATATACTATTGTAGCAGTTTTTACCCTTCCTAATTATGCAGAAGTTCATCTAATCCAAACAACACTGGTAGAAAAGATAATATGGAAGGCAGGATCACACTATAAATATTTATTGTGCCAGGC
The DNA here is from genome assembly GCF_013368605.1 of Nyctibius grandis. NCBI lineage: Eukaryota > Metazoa > Chordata > Aves > Nyctibiiformes > Nyctibiidae > Nyctibius > Nyctibius grandis. The sequence continues at coordinate 10,292,842 of NC_090662.1, read as the reverse complement.
AAAAAGTAACAAAATAACATGTGTCTAGAAACCTAAATTCTTGATAAAAGTAATTTTAAATGAGTCCCTGCAGAGCTATTCTGAGAGGCTTTTTTGGCTTGTGTAGGGAACAAGTGCTCTATTGAAGAAACAGAAAGCAATTCTAAAGACAGCAGCAAGTAAACATTTGCTTCCATAAAAAAACCCGCAACAACAAGAAGAAGAAGAACAACAAAACAAACCCAAAAACCCAAATGAAAAAACCCACAAAAACAATATGGTTTGAAATTGAATCTAATAGTAGATCCTTGACACACTATTTTTCCTTTATGGTTCGACTCTTAAATACATAAAATCCTACAACAGCGGAATGGTACTACTCCTATGAGTAATATCTACTTCAAAGAGTATGTGTTGAATCTTCACTGTTATGATAATCCTTAACTAATAAGTGACATATTTCATACTCATTTAAACATAAAATTGTGTGCAAATTTATTCTATCTCTTCAAAGACACCATTGGTTTTATTCACAGAAGTGTGCATTTTGGCACTTTTGCCATGAAAAAAATTGAGAGAATTGTTTGTTGCCTTGTTACAAATGGATGGCAATTTAAATTATTTCTTAATAGTTCCATTAGAGATGCCTGTTTCCTTCTTGCAATCTTGCCTAGAATGTCATCAAAAAAAAAAAGAAAAAGAAGAAAAGAACTCACAAGTAACTTTCAAAATTTGCAATGCATTTTTTATATTTATAGCTGTTTCTAAAATTTTTTTTAAAATTGCACAAATATGGCAAATGAAGTTATAATCTAACATATACGATGACACTTAATTTGTGGGTGGATACTGTTCTAAATATAACTTCTTTTTACTGACTTTGCTAGCAAAAGATGTTTTAGAATCCTTTTATCATATGAATTACTAGAAACATCATCTTTACTTTGAGCTAAACATATAGCTAGACAACCATCTGTCTCCTGTTCAAGGTTGTCTGGGATTCAGAGGTCAGGTATGGCTACCTAACCTATGGAACCACACACAGGAGCATGAGTGCCACGAATATCCTGTGAGCAACATGGAGCTGAACATGAGAAGGTAGAGACTGTCTTTCACAACTACAAGCCCATGATTGCAACTCTGATTTTCAGTGGGGTAACTTGGATGTAATGTTTCCTTATCCTAAAGTTTGAAATCTATTTTTCAAGGAAGAAGTTGCTACGCTATGATCTTTCTGGGGAAGAGGAGAGGATCCTGTACCCCTCCTGGTGCTGTTACCTGCTATGCTGTCAATCACATAAGGTACGAAGGACTAGCAGAAATCTAAAGTCAATGACTTATAACTAGAGCATCAGCAGAAAAGAAGCTCAACTATGCACCAATTTCCCATTTAAAGCAGCAAACCTACCTTGGTAGCCTAGCAGGTCGGCCATTCAGGTGGATATTAGCTATGTGAAATACCTTTTCCTGCTCCTAGACTATATTACAGGGATAGTGACTGTGCTAATGCTCTGGTCTGAAGCTCCCTCCAGGCTGCAGAACTCCACTACTCAGCAGGCACAGTGGTGATGGGACACCACACTTTGCGCTGGGTCAGTGCTGGTGGAGGTCATAGGCCGGCTCAAACAAGAATTGTCTGATCATCCAGGTGCTGCCAACAGCCTTCCCTAGGCAGGTAAACTAGTGCTACTGTTGCTTAGGAAACAGTCATCATAAAATTACCCAGCAACAGAGAGTCAAAAGTATTCAGTAAATAAAAGCAGCATTGTTAAATTAAATGAGTGTAGAGCAGGTAGTCTGAGTACCTCTAGCTATGTTGTTCTCTGTCTGACATATACTACTTAAAAAGTTGTACTGCACTGTGCACAAAATGAAAATAAGTTCCAATAGCTTGAGAGAGAGTTAATATACAGAAAATTACTTTTAAATGGCTTACTACTATGACACGTAGAGCTTCAAACATTTCAATTGAAGGTTGCTTCTCATTTAAAAAAAAAAAGGTTAAAAATCAAACTAAGATTAATAGTAAATCATATACTTTACCTCCATTAAGATAAATCCTCAGCTTGTTCCTGGAGAGATCTAGTGTGTCTGAATGCTCCAGAGTAGAAGCTATCTCCACCTACTCAAGAAACTGCGCAATGTGCCTTGTGTGCAAGGCCCTGCCGGGCGCTGACCCGTGGTGCAGGTTTATTCCCCGCATCATCAATTAGGAAGGTTACTTGAACACCAAGGTGTACAGAGAACCTTATTAACTCTCTCTCCACTAGAACAATTTACTAAATATAGAAGTGTACCACATTCTTTTTTGGCATTTTTTGTTGTAAACAGAGAAACACAAAAACCACAAGTAACTGGAAATATTTTCATTCTAAATTTGTGCATGGCTATTTTTAATTCAGGACTTGTTTTTTGAAAGTGAGGAAGAGGGAATGGCTATAAAAAGTCACTTTCTCATTCAGATCAACTTCTGTACAAAGTAATTGCATTAACATTATTCTGCATCTACACTGTTGGTGTACTCAAATAAAGGATTTGATTCAGGAACTGAAGTTCGAGTTGAGCTAAAAGCTTTCCTTGTGTAACCTTCCGTGCTTCATCTGGTTCAGAGAACATGGGGGTGCTTTCATTAGCTAAGTGAGTTGGATAGAAATATTGTGCTGATACTGGCTGCTTATATATCAAGTCTCAAGTCCAAATACAGTAATCTAATAACACCACAGGCAACCTATATTCAGGCAGTTCAACAGCACAGAAAGAAGTCAGGAAGTCTAAGACTTTGATGTACTTTTAGGTAAAGAGCTTTGTGTGTTTTAAAAAGAAAGGGACATTGTATGTATTTTACCATTTCTAAAGATGCATTGTGCTGCATGGAATGGATTTTGCTGTCTTATGCATCAGTATTACACTTACGTAATTCCAAAGCTGTGCTAAACTTCCACTGATGCTGATGACAAGAGATTCAGGCACCAAATCTAAAATCCAGTACATTCCCAACACAGAAGTGTGTAACTTCCAAGACATATGACCATAGCTGTCTGTAAACTGGCTGTCTCTGCTGATGTGTTGGCATAACACTATCATTGCCTGTAGAGCTACAGACACTTACACAAAGTGCAGATCTGACTTTCTTGTGCACTTGAGCAAAAATGAGAACAGTTAGCCAATGTATTAGAGGTAGATTGGGCTATAGCAATGTTTCTTGGCTAACTAAAGTGAGCTAAATTAATTTTGCAATTATAAAGTCTAAATGCTAGGATTTACTACAAGTGACACTGTGAACATTTAGGGATTCTGAGCATTATTCTAACTAAACAGAAGCTTAAAGCCTGGATGGGAAAACCAATCCTTTCTTCTAAGGGCATTGCCTGAAAAAATACTGAGAAGGAATCCCTCCTCTGGCACATATAACTGCTGCACAGACTTTTTCCCAAGGGGATGGTACAGACAGATGGTTGTAAATCCTCTGGCTTCTTTCCCCATGAGCCTTACTCCAGACTCCAGAGGTCTCTTTGCTTGAAGGCGGATTGAGCAACCGCAGAGCTACACTTTTCTCTACAAGTAGCCATGGAGCATAGCTCCTGCTTCAAGCAGAAGGGAAGCACATGGTTCTGCTCTGGTCCCAGCTGTCCATCAACTTTTGTTTGTCATCTGACTCTGAGGAAATGTGTTTAAATTCATCCTATCCGCTGGTGGATAACAACAGCCATGCCTGTGTTACTTCGTGTAGTAGAGTAAATAATCATTGAAAAGATGGCAATTGTGTTTAAATGAAGAGCAACCTTTTTAGGCAGAAGAAGAAGCTGATGTCTTACTGATTCTGGGTTTTGTATATTTCTCTACATTTATTACTCTGTTGAAATGTTTCCTCAAACCAGAATGACGCAACATGTAATCTCTTGTTCAGCTGAAACCATAGTCGGCAGAGAATACAAGGAACACAGCTCTCTAATCAAAGAAAATAAGAGTAGACATTGGATCTGATCAGGCAGTCTGGTTATTTTATAGCTATCCTGGCTCTTAAGGAAACAGATCTCTTTCCAAACAGAACCTGTTAGAATGCAGACCTTTTTTGACTTGCTAAAAGTCTGCATTTGTTTGATCTTGACCAACAATCTGAATGTATATCAACAGAAAGAAAGCACACATCTGCCACAACAGGCATGTTTACAATCATTTTAATGACACTATTAGATTCTGTTTGCCAGTGTACACTTATTTCAGGCTTTTATACAAAAAACATGTGAGATAAGTTTACCACCTGTGCACAATGGAAACAACCCATTTAAATGAATAATTTTAATGGCAATACATTTCTCAATAGTTTTCCTCTGTTCACCAACGTAATTGTGGAAGCACAGTTATGTTTACCCAGAATACACAGAGGTTTTATGTTCCTGCAGAAGGTTTCTTTTTGATCAAGCCTAAGGTAAGAATTACTCTAAACAGAACTTTGCATGCTTGCAAAATACACAAACATGCTTTAAAGATGGGCCACTTCAGGAAGTTTTTCAGGTGATAGGTGGGTTTAGTTTTATGTGAGAAATCCACTCTTAAAAGACATCTGAAAACATCTACTACGTTAAACTCCTCTGGATTTAAATGCTTTAAGTAAGTTAAAGACGTTTTCTTTGAGGGCTTGTTGTTGTTCCCATTGATATCACTGGGAAAATTCATGATAGTGTCTAGAGAGCACAATTTGTATTAAGATGGAATAAAGGTGGTGTCACATAAAAAGTCAGAGAGACTGAAGATACGGTAACAGCCTTCCTTTGCAGATGTGATAAAATTCCTGATGTTGTATTAGTTAAGACAAACACACACGTATCTTCCTTACTCAGATCCTTGTTGCACTGCTACTAAATCTCCCAGAACCTCAGGCATTGTCTGCGCCTTATTGTGCAAGACAACTAAAGAATAAAAAAAAAAGCCTGTCTCAGGCACAAAGAGTTTAGCGTCAAATCCACGAGGGTGTTTAAATCTCATCGACTGGATGGATATTTATAGTCTAATTATCTAACATGTAATTAGTACTCCTTCTGGAGAGAGAACAGAACAGGGGATTACATGTGACGTTGCTGAGATGTTACTAGAGGTTGTCTGCCACACAATCCAAGCTTTTCATGTAAAGGAAAATCGTGGTATTAATACAGAGCCCAGGTCTGTCGTATTGCTTTGCTCAAGGGCACTGAAGAAAACCATTGCTAGACAAACAGCAGCGGTGAAGGTGTGAACTGCACGCAAGTCACCTGCCCAAATCCATGTGCATCTATGTAAGAAAATTCAGCTGGAATCAGAACTGTACTAAAACCTGGTCTCTGCTAAACTATACATGATTTTAGCAGCAATTTTTAAAAGCAACTTAATTATCCACAAAGATGAGGTTCAAAATGCATGTAAAATAAAACTGGTACTTCCAGAAAAACTGTGGAGATTAGAATAAAAATAGAACAGAAAAAACAAAAAAATCAGATAAACCCCAATTTTTTGTATTTTTCAGTTTCATAAAATGAAGTATCAGCAAGCAGTCCTGAGTTTTGGGTTTGATTTTTCAGTTTTGTTTTTTTTTTAATTGCTGGAAAAATAGGATTAGTTTTTGGTTTCCATTGAAACATCCAAGTCAACAAAACCCCCTTTTCCTTACACACACTATGTTCATTTGCTGGGATATTTGCTGATATTTGCTGGGAGGCCTACTCAGCCAGCCATCCTCAGTCCAGGAGGTTCCTCCAGTGCATTGATGATAACTTTCTGATGCAAATGGTGGATGAGCCAACTAGGAGAGGAGTGCTGCTGGATCTTATCCTTACTAACAAGGAGGGTCTGGTTGAAGCAGTGAAGGTTGAGGGCAGCCTTGGTTGTAGGGACCATGAGACGGTAGAGTTCAGGATCTCATGTGGCAGGAACAGAATAGCTAGCAGAATCACAACCCTGGACTTCAGGAGGGCCAACTTTGGCCTTTTCAAGCAATTGCTAGGGGAAATCCCATGGGACAGGGTACTAGAAGGTAAGGGGGCCCAAGATAGTTGGTTAGCATTCAAGGACTGCTTCTTCCAAGCTCAAGATCAGAGCATCCCAGCAGGTAGGAAATCAAGGAAGGGTACCAGGAGACCTGCATGGTTAAACAGGGAACTGCTGGGCAAACTCAAGTGGAAGAAGAGGGTGTGCAGATCATGGAAGGAGGGGCTGGCCACTTGGGAGGAATATAAGTCTGTTGTCAGAGGATGTAGGGAGGCAACTAGGAAAGCTAAGGCCTCCTTGGAATTAAACCTTGCAAGAGAGGTCAAGGACAACAGAAAGGGCTTCTTCAAATACATTGCAGGTAAAGCCAACACTAGAGGCAATGTAGGCCCACTGATGAATGAGGTGGGGGTCCTGGAGACAGAGGATAAAAAGAAGGCGGAGTTACTGAATGCCTTCTTTGCCTCTGTCTATACTGTTGGAGGCTGTCCTGAGGAGCCCTGGACCCCTGCGGCCTCAGAAGAAGTCAGGATAGAGGAGGAATCTGTCTTGGTAGATGAGGGCTGGGTCAGGGACCAATTAAACAATCTGGACATCCATAAATCCATGGGCCCTGATGGGATGCACCCGCGGGTGCTGAGGGAGCTGGCGGAAGTCATTGCTAGGCCACTCTCCATCATCTTTGCTAAGTCGTGGGCAACGGGAGAGGTGCCTGAGGACTGGAGGAAAGCGAATGTCACTCCAGTCTTCAAAAAGGGCAGGAAGGAGGACCCGGGTAACTATAGACCAGTCAGCCTCACCTCCATCCCCGGAAAGGTGATGGAACAACTTGTTCTTGGTGCTGTCTCTAGGCACATCAAGGATAGGGGGATCATTAGGGGCACTCAGCATGGCTTCACCAAGGGGAAGTCATGCTTAACCAACTTGATAGCCTTTTATGAGGACGTAACCAGGTGGATAGATGGTGGTAAAGCTGTGGATGTGGTCTATCTCGATTTCAGTAAAGCATTTGACACGGTCTCCCACAGCATCCTTGCAGCTAAACTGAGGAAGTGTGGTCTGGATGATCGGGTAGTGAGGTGGATTGTGAACTGGCTGAAGGAAAGAAGCCAGAGAGTGGTGGTCAATGGGACTGAGTCCAGTTGGAGGCCTGTGTCTAGCGGAGTCCCTCAAGGGTCGGTACTGGGACCAGTTCTATTCAATATATTCATTAATGACTTGGATGAGGGAATAGGTCAGCAAGTTCGCTGATGACACAAAACTGGGAGGAGTGGCTGACACACCGGAAGGCTGCGCAGCCATTCAGAGAGACCTAGACAGGCTGGAGAGTTGGGCGGGGAGAAATTTAATGAAATATAATAAGGGCAAGTGTAAAGTCCTGCCTCTGGGCAAGAACAACCCCATGTACCAGTACAAGTTGGGGACAGAGCTGTTGGAGACCAGCGTAGGGGAAAGGGACCTGGGGGTCCTAGTGGACAGCAGGATGACCATGAGCCAGCAGTGTGCCCTTGTGGCCAAGAAGGCCAATGGCATCCTGGGGTGTATTAGAAGGGGTGTGGTTAACAGGTCAAGAAAGGTTCTCCTCCCCCTCTACTCTGCCCTGGTGAGGCCGCATCTGGAGTATTGTGTCCAGTTCTGGGCCCCTCAGTTCAAGAAGGACAGGGAACTGCTAGAGAGAGTCCAGCGCAGAGCCACGAAGATGATTAAGGGAGTGGAACATCTCCCTTATGAGGAGAGGCTGAGGGAGCTGGGTCTCTTTAGCTTAGAGAAGAGGAGACTGAGGGGTGACCTCATTAATGTTTTTAAATATGTAAAGGGCAAGTGTCATGAGGATGGAGCCAGGCTCTTCTCAGTGACATCCCTTGACAGGACAAGGGGCAATAGGTGCAAGCTGGAACACAGGAGGTTCCACTTAAATATGAGGAAAAACTTCTTTACGGTGAGGGTGACCGAACACTGGAACAGGCTGCCCAGAGAGGTTGTGGAGTCTCCTTCTCTGGAGACATTCAAAACCCGCCTGGACGCGTTCCTGTGTGATATGGTCTAGGCAATCCTGCTCCGGCAGGGGGATTGGACTAGATGATCTTTCGAGGTCCCTTCCAATCCCTAACATTCTGTGTGATTCTGTGATTCTGTGATTACAGCTAGGCTAAAAAAAAATATATAGTTTTCTTCATGTGATGCTTTCCGTGTTGTTTTCTTACTGCATATTGTCCTACATTCCTAGCCGGTAACACCACTTCTACATCCTGGAAAATGAGACAAGTTGCCGCCTCAATTTTTTTTTCCGAAATAATGCCCATGCAGAATGCAAAATGGGATTTTACAATTTTGTTAAGAGTCTGAATTAAAACTGACTGTGAATCTTATAGTAATAAAATTAAATTTTAAAATATACTCGAACAAAGCATAAATCTTTCCTGCAATCAGCATTTTAAGTTACTGGCATTAAGCATAGCAGAGAGCTGCTGGTGGTTACATTTGCAAACAGATTTGCAAACAGATTTGCAAATCATAGCGTTATTCAGCATCTTGTACTATACAGTGTCTCTGAAATGTCAGAGGCACCTTTCCAGTAAAGCATTTAATTGCACAGTTGTGCATGTATCTAAGTGCCACTGAGCTATGCGAAAATGATTTAAACCAGGGTTTGAACATGTACCTACATTTAAGCACAGTGTTAAGGACAATGCTGAGCTGGGGTCTATAACATTTCTATTTTCCAAACGAGCAGTAAGCCACTCTAGAGTGTTTAAGGATGTTCTTTCATATTTCACAGGTGGGTAGTTAAATAAAATGGATTTTTTTTTTCTTCAGGCTGTTTTAAGTTGTTTTTATAAGGAGAATTTTATATGTACTTCACTGAGCAAGTTCAGCAAGCTCAGCTCTGACACATGCAGTGTGTAAACCAGGTGCTTTTATTTGCCTGCTTACCATGAATGCATGATTCATTAAGAAGCTGGATTGCCCATCACCACCTCATATGCAGTAAATGTTACAATGCAAGTAAATTGTGGTTTTGTAGTTAATGTCTCAACAAACTGTGTTAACTGGAAGGTTCTCAGTTATCACAGAATGACCAAGTTGGGAAAGCACCTCTGGAGATCATCTAGCCCAATCCCCTGCTTGATCAAGGTCAATGAGAGCAGGTTGTCCAGGACCATGTCCAGTTGGGGTTTGAGTATCTTTAAGAATGGAGAATTTACAGCCTTGCTGGGTCAAACTGTTACAGAGTTCATCTAACCTCACAGTAAAACAGTGTTTCCTTATGTTCAGATGGAATTTCCTGTGTTTCAGTTAATGCCCACGGCCTCTTGTCTTGTCACCAGGCACCACCGAGAAGAACCTGTCTCTGTCTTCTTCACTTTCCCCACCATGTATTCATATACACTGTTAAGACCCCTCTGAGCTTTCTCTTCTCCAGGTTGAGCAACCTCATCTCTCAGTATCACTGAATGATGGATACCCCAGTCCCTTAACCATCTTTGTAGCCCTTCACTGGATTTGCTCCAGTAAATGAGTATCTTTCTTGTAAGGAGAGGCCAGCACCCAGCACTCCAGATAAGTCTCACCAGTGATGAGTAGAGAGAAAAAAATCACCTCCCTGGTCCTATTGGCAACGGTCTGCCTAGTGCACCCCAGGAGGCTTTTGGTCTTTTTTGCCATAAGGGTTCATTGCTGGTTCATGTTTGGTTTGCTGTCTGCCAGAACCCCCAGTTCCTTCTCTGCAAAACTGCTTTCCACATAGTTGGTCCACAGTGTGTACTGGTACATGGGGGTTACTCCTCCCCCTGGGCAGGACTTGGTGTTTTCATTTGTTGAATTTCATGAGGTTTCTGTCAGTTCGTTTCTCTATCCTGTATAGGTCCCCCTGAAAGGCAGCACAGATCTCGTATATGAGCAACTCCTCCAAGTTTTGTATCATCTATGAACTTGCTGACAGTACACTTGGTCTTATCATCCAGCTCCTTACGGAACAGTTAACAATTTAACAGTATTGGCCCTGGTATCAATGCCTGGGTACATCATTTGTGACTGGTCTCTAGCTGGAGTTCATGCTGCTGCTGACAACCCTTTGAGTCTAGCGGTTCAACCAGTTTTCAGTATCAAAAGACCTAACAAAAATCAAGACAAACTACTTTCACTGCTCTCCCCTTATCCACCAAGCCAGTCACCTCATCGTAGAAGGCCATCAGGTTGGTTAAGCATGATTTCCTCTTTGTAAATTCATGCTAATTATTCCCGATCACCTTCTTGTCTTTCATGTGCCTGGAAAGGGTTTCCAGCATTAGTTGCTCTATCACCTTCCCAGGGACTGAGGTGAGGCTGAACAACCTGTAGTTCCCTGGCTCCTCCTTCTCGCCCTCCTTAGGTCAAGGAGTGATATTTTCTTTTTTCCAATCCTCAGGAGCCTCTCCTGGTTGCCACAACCTTTCAAAGATAATTGAGTGGCCTCATGATGACATTTGGCCACTCACTCAGCACTTGTAGGTGAGTGTCATCAGGGTCCATGGACTAGTGCATGTCCAGTTTGCTTAGGTGCTTCCTAACCTTCTCCTCCTCCACTGAGGGCAAGTCTTCCTTGCTCCAGACTTTCCCTGTGGTCTCAGAGGCCTGGGACTGCAGAAGGTCAGTCTTATCAGTAAAGACTGAGGCAATGAACACTTCAGCCTTTTCTGTCACCAAAGCCCCTGCCCCATTCAGCAGCAGGCATGTGTTTTCCCTGTGCTTCCTCTTGTTGCTGATATACCTGTAGAAGAACATCTTTTTGCCTTTCATGTCGCTTGCCATATTCACCTCCCGGTGATCTTTGCTTTTCCCAACACCAGCAACACCTCAGCACTTGGACAGTGTATCCATACTCCTTCAGGTGCCTCTGTACCTCTGTTTCCACCTCTTGTGCATTCCTTTTTATGCCTGAGTTTAGTGAGGAACTTCTTGCACATCCATGCAGGCCTCCTGCCACCTTTGCTTGATTTCCTGCTCATCAGGATGGGTCTTTCTTGGGCTTGGCAGAGGCGATCCTTGAATATCAAACAGCTCTCCTGGATCTTTCTTCTCTCCAGGGCTGTATCTCATGGGATGCTTCCAGGCAGATCCCTGAAGAGGCCAAAGTCTGCTCTCTTGAAGTCCTCCAGCATTGTGACCCTGCTTGTAGCTATGCTTCCTCCTCCCAGGATCCTGGACTGCACCATCTCATAATGGCAGACTTACAGTACTGACTACTTATTTATGGCTGGTCACCTTCACCCATGTTAAGCAGAACTGATAACTACTAAAAATCCTCTTATTTCCTAGTACTAGTATCCTGCAGCTTTCCACTGCTGTGTAACCCCTTAAATGAAAGAGTGCATCTAGTGTAAGGTACTACCTTGTATATTTTTAAGGTTAGTTATATTCTAAACTAGGGGATATAATTCCTCTCTTAGAAGACGTGGTTTACAACTGATGAACTAGACAGTTTCTTTCTCACGTCTCTTTTTCTTTCTAAAACATAAAAATATTTTGGCTTATGGAGACATGAGTCTAGTCTCTATTCTAACCTCTCATTTAGCTAGTTTTATCATCTGCTCTACAAAATCACTCAATTATTGTAGAAACAAACATTTCTAATAAGATTTTGATTTAATTAATTGACATTCTCAATGAGAAAGATTATAATATTAAAATAGAAGTGTCTTCCTTACAGACTAAATTAATAATAAAGAGAAAGAGAATCATAAAATCATAGAATCACAAAATCACAGAACAGCCCAGGTTGGAAGGGACTTCAAAGGATCATCTAATCCAAACCTTTCATTGGGAAGGGAGCCTAGATGAGACCATCTAGCATCCTCTCTGGTCGCTTCTTGAAAACCTCCAGTGATGGTAGGTCTACCACATACCCGAGGAGGTTGTTCCAGTGATTGATTTTTCTCACTGAAAAAAATTTTTTTCTTATATTGAGGTGAAACTTCTCCCATTTCATGTTGTACCCATTGCCCTTGTCTTCTCCCCATTGCCCATTGTCTTCTACATGTGGCTCCTTCTGAAAAGAGAGCCTTTGTCCTCTTAGTAGCTGCCTTTTAAGCACTGAAATACTGTGTTCAAGTCTCCCTTGAGCCTTCTGTTCTGCAAGAAGAAAAGACCTAACTCCTTCAGTTTTTCCCCTGGAGCAGGTTCTTCAGCCTTTTGATCATCACCGTGGCCCTCCTTTGGACCATCTTCAGTCTTTCCACATCTTTTATGAATTGTGAGGACCAGAACTGGACACAGGACTCCAGCTGCTGCCTGACAAGCACTTAGCAGAGTGGAATGATCATGTCACTATCTCTGTTAGTAATGCCCCTGCAGATGCAGCCAGGGATCTCATTTGCCTTCGTTGCTGCAGCAGTGCACTGCTGACTGATGTTCAGCTTGTTGTTCACCAGGACACCCAGTTTCCTTTCAGCAAGGCTGCTCCCCAGCTACACAGATCCTAGTCTGTACTGGGCTCTTTGGTTATGTCATCCCAGCCTGTCCAGGTGTCACTCTAAGATGGCTTTCTCTTCTGATGTGTTTACCTTACCACCCAGCTTAGTGTCATCAGCAAACTTGGTGAGGGTGCTTTCAATCCCGTCATGCTGATCATTTATGAAGATGTTGAACAGCGTGGGGCCCAGTATTGACCTCTAGGGGACCTCACTTGTGACGGGCTGCCAGCCTAAGTAAAAAAAACATTATCCCCACTCTCTGAGTGTGGCCTGTTAGCCAATTTCCTACCCATATCGCAGACCTCCTATCCAATCTACATCTTGCAAGTTTGTCTAGAGAAGGCTGTGGGAGACAGTGTCGAACACTTTGCTAAAGTCAAAGAAGAGATAAATGAAAAATGAACTGAAGTGAAATGCTTATGTTTGGCATAATGATCCAGGATATCCATGTGTCTAGTATCATTCATTAGATGAACTTGCCCAAGGTTAAGTTTGTGCCCATGTTTAAAGAGTTTTGAAGATCAGAATGTGAAAAATGTAGAAATAAAACACAGTTCACGCTTCAAAAGTGAAGTACAAAAATATTTCTACTGTCCTCTGCAGGTGCATGATTTTTGGTGACCTGCTCCCTTTCCCTTTTCCTTTCCCTTTCCCTTTCCCTTTCCCTTTCCCTTTCCCTTTCCCTTTCCCTTTCCCTTTCCCTTTCCCTTTCCCTTTCCCTTCCCTTTTTCCTTTTCCCTCTTTTTGTTTCTTTTTGCCAAAACACATTAATTTTTTTTTTCTCCAGAGAAATTATTTTTTTTTGCTTCATACATTGTACTGTGCACCTACCCAACAAAGATCACTGACCCTTATATGCTCTGTACTTTACAAAAACATAGTAACAAACAAAACTTATCTCTAAGACCCTGCAAGTTTGTAGTGCACAAAGGTCTGTCATGCTGATAGTTGTGAATGTACCTTGCAAAAATATAGGCTCTAATCATCCACTTCATCTTTTGGAACAAAAAAACCTGAACCTTCTCCATTAGAAGATACACCTGTGTGCCTTGGATCTTATGGAAAATGTGCAATACTTTTGAACAAGGATTAAATGCAAATAAGGAATAAGAATATTGTAAGGAATAAATTTGATCTCACTGGTGGCTTTATGGTAGATTGGTAGTTTAATTTATACAGACAATATTAATGTCTGCATATACAATCTACGTTATATTGAACCTGTTGACTCAAGATAGAGGAGTGGTTGGGAGGGTCCATGGAAATGTGTTCACAAGTACCTGATGCTAAAGACGTGGGTAGGACCACAGGTTTCACACATACTATGAATGATGTGAGTCACATTAACGTAAGGCTGGGTTTGCCATTATGGTATGGTCAAAGGCACATTCCTGAAAGACCCCTTTCCTGGCTAAGAGGAGGTGGAAGTTATCATCACTTGTCAGTGGGAATCCTTTTCACTTTGTGGATTTATTCTGCATAGAGGACAGTCTGGATGAGATCAGGGGTCAGAAGTCCTAAGCCCAAGGTGTTCTTTTTAAAGTGTATTTAACACCAGGGAATTGAAACAGCTAAATCAAATACCACTGCAGAGCATAAGGAGAGTAAGATTTTAAGGACCTGTCTATTCCGAACAGGCAGAAGAGAGTAAGAGAAAAACAGTTTGGGTTTTTTCCTCCCCCTCCCTCACAGTAAATGTGCATGACTAAAAAAGAGAAGAAAACAAAAAAAATACTTCCAGGAAAGTGAAATCAAAGTATTGTATACACTAAAACTATTCCATAAATGAACCTGTTCAAGGCTTTGTTTGTGCATCCCACTGAATTCACTACTTGTGTTTCTTTCAGTTAAAACAGCTACTTATATTCTTACAGGATTTTTATTGTTTATTGCTTTAAAAGAGAAGCATCTGTACCATGAGGGGCTCTGCCTCCTCCACATTTCCCAGCTGTTTGCTATAAAAGAGAAAAATAGAGCTTGATGCCCTCCCCACTCTGATTCAGGGTGCCCCAAACATCTGCCACTGGTATATATGTGTTCACTTCTGTTGCAAAATGAACTTAATTTCTACCACTCCAGACTATTAGCAGGATCTAAAACATTAAAATCTGTTTGTTTTTCAATGAAATCAGTAAACCTTAGCATCAAGCATGTGAGTGTAGGAGAGTTCTGACCCACCTAGTTCACAATGTGCCAGCTTTGAGGTCCTAACATAACATGTCTAGTACAATAAAAATCCCTTTCCATAGTCAATGTGAATCATAAAAGTTCTATATCTGGTCTAAGTTTAGACTCATAAATCCAGATTCAGGTAAAGAATTTTGGCCCATCTCTCTGTATACTGAGGAAATCTGGGAGATAGGAGGCTGAATCTGTTCCACATAGTGCTATCTAAATGCCACATAAAACTTTCACTGGAAAAATCATAAGCCAAATTTTTCCCAAATAAATTGAGATATACATTCTTTCCACTCACATGTTTTCTCCTATGAAGTAGATAACAGCTGGATTATACCAGACAACCTTTTGGTAATGTATTCTTGATTTTTATTAAAGAAAACTATATCAGGAGCAAGTTAGTGGGTGACAAAGTGGCATCACCTGAACTACCACAGAAGATGAAAACTAATTTATAGAAAGAATCCTATTAAAACTATAGTCTATACAAGTTGTCTCCTCTCTATGTAATGCAGCCGTATTTTCTTGTCCTTTTATTCTATATTAGTTTCTTTCAGACTTTCCATATTCTACAAAATGTCTGCACCATTTCACCCTGAGGTTTTTTTCCACTTCTTTAAAGAACCATAATGGCTTTTTTCTTTTTTAACTGTGCCTGGCATATGTTGAAAGGTATCTTCTAAGATTTCATTTATGATAGCTCAAAAATGTATGTCTTGCTAAGACTACAAAGCAAGCTAATGGTTTTAAAAGCACAGCGATGAAAAGCCTGGCAGGGGAGTCCGTGCTAACTACATACACGGATCATGGAAGAGGGTACAAGAGGTCATTTTTTTCCCTCCTTCTCTTTTTTTTTCTTTTTTTTTTTTTTTTTTTCCCAGATACAGGATCAGTTCAGGTCGCATTGGTTACAGCCAATTGCACAGTGACATTCTTTGCCATTCATCCTCGTCCAAATCCTTAATTATGATCTACACAATCAGAGCTGGAGCAAGAAGTTGCAGCCCTCACATGTATTGTTCCATGGTGAGTGCTTAGCAAAAAGGCAGGAATCCGATACTTGGTCACAGTTTGCAAACACTGTGACTGAACCACCTTAGAAGGTCACATTTTTACATTCTGAGACAATTTATTAGTAACGGTGCTTGTCACTTGGAAATCCCCTTAAAGCTCCTTCCTTTGCATAGGCCATCTGAAGGCGGCTTTCGCTCAGCAGTGGTTTAAGCAAGAGGCAAATAAAATAGGCGATCCACCCACTTGAAGTAATTTACAAGAGAGCAGAGAATCCTCATCCTTTCCTTAGAATTTGTCTATTAAGAGCTTCAAAACATAGTGACAGACCCCTTGTACTGAAAAAAAATCCTTTCTGAGAGATTCTGCTGTTCAATATCTTTATAGATGATCTAGACGTAGGGATTGAGTGCACCCTCAGTAAATTTGCAGATGACACCAAGCTGGGTGGGAGTGTCGATCTACTGGAGGGTAGGAAGGCCCTACAGAGGGATCTGGACAGGTTAGATAGATGGGCCGAGACCAACGGCATGAGGTTCAACAAGAACAAGTGCCGGGTCTTACACTTTGGCCACAACAACCCCATGCAGCTCTACAGGCTGGGGGAAGAGTGGTTAGAAAGCGGGCCGGCGGAAAGAGACCTGGGGGTGCTGATCGACAGCCGGCTAAACATGAGCCAGCAGTGTGCCCAGGTGGCCAAGAAGGCCAATGGCATCCTGGCCTCTATTAGGAATAGTGTAGCCAGCTGGTCTAGAGTGATCGTCCCTCTGTACTCGGCATTGGTGAGGCCGCATCTTGAGTACTGTGTTCAGTTCTGGGCCCCGCACTTCAAGAAAGATGTTGAGGTGTTGGAGCGAGTCCAGAGGAGGGCGACCAAGCTGGTGAAGGGTCTGGAGGGTCTGACCTAGGAGGAACAGCTGAGGGAGCTGGGATTGTTTAGCCTGGAGAAGAGGAGGCTTGGAGGTCACCTTATTGCAGTCTACAACTACCTGAAGGGAGGTTGTAGTGAAGTGGGAGTTGGCCTCTTCTCCCAGGCAACTAGCGATAGGACAAGAGGACACAGCCTCAAGCTTCGCCAGGGGAGGTTCAGGTTGGACTTTAGGAAGAATTTCTTTACAGAAAGGGTTATTAGACATTGGAATGGGCTGCCCAGGGAGGTGGTGGAGTCACCATCTCTGGATGTGTTTAAGAAAAGACTGGACATGGCACTTAGTGCCATGGTCTAGTTGCCATGGTGGTGTCAGGGCAACGGCTGGACTCGATGATCCCTGAGGTCTCTTCCAACCTGGTTGATTCTGTGATTCTGTGATTCTGTGATTCTTTTACATCTAGAACCAGATGGACCTGATGCAAACTTGAGTGATGTTTATATATATCTTAAAAAATCCCCCATTAGACTTCAAGGAACAAGGAGAAGACATATATGTTTTTCTTATGTCACTTGTGTGCCAAACACTACCTATTTGCAACATGTTGTACAAGCCACAGAGAAATGTAGAATTGCCAGTCTTGCATCAAAGACCTACCTCAACTTTTATTTTAATTTCATTTTAAAAAGACAAATAAAAAAATGGCCAAACAGCTAAACAAGGACAATTCGTTAAAATGCAGTTTGCTTCATGACACAAACCCTACAAAAATATCAAGGAAATTTGAACCTGTTGATGCTTCTTGAACTTCTAGATACACCAAAGCAAGCTCAGAGGGAAAAGACTCTGAAGTCAATGCAAATACTCCTGGGGTTTTAAAGAAGCTTAAGATCTAGACATGTATGTACAAGCTGTTATTAAGTGTGTGCTAAGGTGTTCCCTCTGATCTGCAACCTTTACTCAGTAAAAGTAGCCTTATTAAGGTGAACAGGTCTGCTGAAAATAATATTCTAATCCTGCGATGCCTGACCTGCTAGAGCCCTCTGAAGTCAAGTAAGTATTTGTCCAGTTAAAGGTTACTCTGTTCATGCAATTATTTCCCAGAAGAGCCCTCTAGTACGACAAAAGCTGTCAAAATATGCTGTGGTCAAAGAATTTAAGGAAACAAAATTCACCCCTCTTTAAAGAGCACAACAAAAATAAGACAAAGACATTTGTCTCATATAATTTTAACCAAATTCTTTCTTAGAAATACTATCTCTACAGTCATTTACCTGTTTTTTAAACAAGGCTTTTTTTTCTTTTTATGTTCTTCTGGCTACCATTCAGGAAATTATCATTTTATAACTTCTGTTTTTATGACAAGACACAGTGTATTGCTATCTAGGCAACACAACATTGCTCTTGCGCATACAGGCTATTTGACACAGCTTTTTAAGATCGCTGCATTCACTGAAGATTGTGTGGGTGATTTGAAAGCTATGAATAAGGGAACTTCAGGTAAGGACTGGAACACACAAACTCAACAGAAGAGAAACACAACTTCTAAGAGGTGATAGAATTTCAAAGTGCATATTTTGACTCTGTTAAATTTCACCAGAGGACAAAATCAAGCTTTAAATGAAAAGAGAAAAGAAGGAGAGGAATACAACAGAAAAGACATTTCTTTTCTCCAAATGCTTTCTCTATTTCAAAATTGTAAACTTCCCTTTACATTTACAACAGAATTTACCAACTTTGTTAATCTATCTTTTTATAAAATATGGAATGCAAGCATCCTAAAAGAAACCAGGTCTTTATCTCGTATAGTTTACTATTAAAGCCCATGGCGTGGGAAGTTCACCCAGCTAAGTTTCTTGTTTAGAAGTGATATAAATCTAAAAAATCACACCTGAGATACACTGGGGAGATGAAAGACTACAATCGACAAGTCTGGGGATCTGACTTTTCTTGTGTATTCTCCAGAGAGTTCATTTTTTCATGTTTGTCTCATATTATCTGAATTAGCAATGAAAGTGAACTATAGTGTCTCCCATTACCCCAGGCCTAAATCGCTGCTATGCACAAGAATGACACCAATACTGCTGAAATAATGGTTTTGGCCCTGGAATTTTCAGTGAAATTTCACTGATATGTAAAGTCGTAATTGCTCTCTTAAGCCTACTTTTTTTTTCTTCCCTATGTGTATATATTTAAGGTTATATATTTGGGAACAGCATTCTAGATTTCCTACCTACTTCACGTCTTGACAATATAAACATAGCAAGAAAACAATTAAAGCAATGCATAATAGCATTCTGAAAACATTCCTCATGATCTTAGCAATCTAATGAAACTACAATACTGGGGTTAAATCATCAATTCAACTTTTTCTTAGCATTGTGCTTCCCATGCGGTCAGAATAACAGCGTATAATTGGGCAGTGGAGAGAAAGGCAGATGTTTGTATATATTACTGAGCTTCCTCTTTGCTCATAAGAAGGTTAACCTTTACATGTAACAATAATTTAATATAGCATTAATTTAATGGCAGACATATCTCCAACTGAAGGAAGGATTTTGCAGCATCTTTTCTAGAATATACTTTTCTTTTTCTTACTGTTGATACAGATGAATTTTTAGTCTGATGTTTTCCTGAGCTCACTCTGCATTTCTGAGTTGACTACCATAACAAAACATTTAATACATATTATAGAGTTTAATCTTTTTCCCTCAAAGTCAATGGGAATTTTTCCATTGACTTGAACTGGGATTCAGGTTGCCACATAGAAGGAGAGCACTTGAAATAACTAATACGTATTTGATTTGGACTATGACCAGGTATACAATCCAGAGTCCTTCATGGTGTATCCAGCTAGGAACATATCACTTCACAAGGAAATCTGCTGGATTCTGGTGGTCAGTCAGAGGAGGTGCAGCAAATTGGAGGTTCCCCGAATCTGGACTATTATGTGTGGAACACATTGTAATAGTAATCAGAAAACAAGCTTTGACCCCATATGGGTAAAAATACAAGAATATATCTATTGTGATGAAAAAGGTAAAGGATTCATTTATTATAGAAGAAAGAAAATAAAAGTATATTATTTGTATGGATAATTCTACAGAGACTGTATCTACAAATCAAATATAAGCAATATTCAGTGCATTGAGTGTTATATAATAAACGGTCTACACATCTGAATATACTCAGTTATACAGAAATTTTGAACACTCCAGTCCCTAGGCTGTATTCAGACACCAAAAAGAATACTTTCTGTGTGTAGAGTAATAATACATTCATAATTACAAAAAGATCTTGAAAACTACACTGGTTCTCCTGTTTATTCTCTCTCAGTTACTTCCAGATCCGGTTAGTCCAGTCTATATAGACAAATCTATATTTTTTTTTCAAGAACAGAGCCTTCACTTGGAACTTGAATATCAAACTTTTTAGTTTTTAGTTCATGTTATGGTTGCTAAGAAGGTAGCATATTTTTCAGTAAGGTAGCAACAGTACTGGAATGCAAGGTGTGGATGAATCCTGCTTATATGGTACTAAAAATTTATCTGTCTCCATAAAAAAAAAACAGACAAAAAAAAAGACAGATTGAATCTCACTGCATAGGCAATTTTTGTTCATAGCCATACTTTGAACCAAAGCTGACGTACTCATAATTGGACCAACAAGGTCTTGGTAAGATATTGTCTCTTAATTTCCTGGTCTCAGTCATATCCAACACTCATTATTTCAAACTCATTTATCAGTCTGTATTTTTCAGCGTTTGGGAAGTTCTGTGCTTGGTATGGTAATGTGCTTTTCCACTGGAAAAAGAAAAAAAGGATCTTATGTAAATAAAGCATACTCAAACATTAATATTTACACATAAATGGAGTCAATTCAGGAAACACACAATTAATAACATTTAATGTGGAGTGTCACTTAAGCCCGAATTGGTTTTATTAAGGGAAGCAAAATTCTGTGATACCAACATAGTTGATGATTAATCTGAAATATGTAATTTCTGTACTTAGTCACACCTGACTTAAAAATGCTCACTTACACTACATTGCCTCCAGTGCTTTAAATGGTAAATGCATTATTAGGCATTTTTTCCCAGTTTGTTTTATTATTAAGACATCATTTAGGACATCTCACATACTGTAAGTACATTTCCCATGTACACTTGAATATGCTAGACATAAATCTATTTGGAGACTATCTATTAATCTAAGCACATATGGGACTTCCATTTCCACTATTTCATGCTAATGTAGTATCTAGCCTTAAACAGACATGACTCTAGCTTTTCCAAGCAGGTACAACCACAAATAGCCAGACTCATTTCCATGTCATAGTATGTGTTTTCAAGTACATTGTAACTTAATCCAACTTATTTTGAAAATTTATTTTTTTATTCCTTTGTTTAGAAAATGAAGTCTGCAGAATGTGTTATAATATATTAAGAATTTGGCCTTGATGATTACCGACACTTTTTTTCAGAAGAGTGATTAGAGTAAATGCAGTAATAGATATTATAGTAATTTATAAACAAATTTGCTGTACTGCAGAACAGTAAGTGAAAAGCATTTCTATTGAACTCTGAATGTTTTTACCAATTTCTTCATATTCCATTTACATTGAATCTTACTCATGGCTGTGACAGCTGATGTAATGCAATCTGTGTTCCTTTTCTATTTATCTGGTTTATAAAATAAATTCTCTATATTATGCTTTAAGAATGTGTTTCTTTTCGGTTTTCTTTTTTTTTTTTAACTCTAGTCTAACTTTCTGTTGTGTTATGACAAAGTACATCTAGAATAACTCTTTCAACATCGAAGGAGTTATTCAGGATTCTCAGCACTGTAGTCTGAGCAGGATCGGGCTCTGACTCCTTCGCTAAGGGCGTATTCAGAGCGACGAAGTGGCTACATGCATGGTTCACATGCAGACACACCAGTGTTTTATACATCACCAAACAAATTCCTAATCATTAATGACTTTTATCTCACTGTCAAATTGCAAAGTAACATTCCGTTCACCTACACAAAAGAATGTTTTCTTTGGTACTGTTTGATAAGTGGCTTTATTCTCTTACTGCCATGTTTCCTTCCTCTCATTTTTCATCATTTCTTCCCTCCAGTAAAGCAAGAATCATGTGTGTGGGATGGATTATCATGAAGAAACAGCACTTTTCAGTAAGTAAGCTAGTTTCAACAACTTTCAATTATACAAAAAGAGATACCATGCAGTATTCTAATACTGTGTTTGTTTACAATAAAGAGTAAAATTAAAGTTTTATCTGATCCTATACATGTTATCTTTTTGCTGCTAGTGAAAAGGAACTGAGAGACAGAGGAGCTTCAAGACCAGAAGTCACCACTGAAGAGAAACTGAGCTGACTTTATTTTTAACTGAATCCACATTCAGATTAGATGTCTTAGAGACTGTTTCCTCTACTGACAAATACTTCTGATGAGCTTAAAGAAAAGAAATCCTGGAAGTGTTCCCCTATGCTGAGAGATAAAGTTATTAATATAGAGCTTGATGCTTTCCATGAAACTTTGGTTATTTGCAGCTTCAAAGTTATCAAAGTGGAGGGGAAGAAAAAAAACATGTTGGGGAGAGTGTAGATTTGAGTTTTGAACTGGGGTCAGGTTGAGCAAAAGAGATATTGGCACAATTTTACATCAGTCAACACAGATACTTTGAGTTGAATACACAGCAGTTTTCAGAAAAATATATACTGTTTATAAAGGAACTGTCTCAATAGATAAACTAAATAACACAAGCTTAAAGTCCATCTCACATCTCAGCAAGCAGATATTCATTTAGATGTCCAGATTTGTAAGGTGCTACATCAGGAGCGACAACAACTCGTGTAGCTGACCTTGGAAATCCCAGGTTTAATTCTACAGAGGGACCCAATATTGAGAATAACCTGTATTTTGTTAAGTGTAACCTCAAAAACACTCACAGAAAGCCAAGGTAAGGCTATATTTTCTCTTTGCAGTGACAATGATGTAACTGTGCTTAGAAGGAAATGTTATTTTTTATTGTGAAGAAGTATCCTCTGTCTTCAGTTAAGCCACAAATGTGCTTTGATCAACTTGAAAAATTCTTAGTTCAAGACTGCATGTAACTTTACTCACCTCATTAGGTCTTCTGTATTGAGAATGAATGTATTTCAGTTTTTGCCTCCCCATTTGCTCTAGCTCCCGTCCTTACTAGTTTCACCCCGTATTTCTTGCCCTGTCTGCTTTATTTTGCCCTCCAAGCTGCATTACTTAATTTCATTTCCTTCTGTGTTCCTGTCTACCTAAA